>NC_053392.1:26327082-26664527 GCF_905171765.1 Bufo bufo | reverse complement strand
ATAACAGTGTAAAGTAGTCAGTGTACGGCTTGTATAACAGTGTAAAGTAAGTCAGTGTACAGCCTGTATAACAGTGTAAAGTAGTCAGTGTACAGCCTGTATAACAGTGTAAAGTAGTCAGTGTACAGCCTGTATAACAGTGTAAAGTAGTCAGTGTACAGCCTGTATAACAGTGTAACGTAGTCAGTGTACAGCTTGTATAACAGTGTAAAGTAGTCAGTGTACAGCCTGTATAACAGTGTAAAGTAGTCAGTGTACAGCCTGTATAACAATGTAAAGTAGTCAGTGTACAGCTTGTATAACAGTGTAAAGTAGTCAGTGTACGGCTTGTATAACAGTGTAAAGTAGTCAGTGTACAGCTTGTATAACAGTGTAAAGTAGTCAGTGTACGGCCTGTATAACAGTGTAAAGTAGTCAGTGTACGGCCTGTATAACAGTGTAAAGTAGTCAGTGTACAGCTTGTATAACAGTATAAAGTAGTCAGTGTACAGCCTGTATAACAGTGTAAAGTAGTCAGTGTACAGCTTGTATAACAGTGTAAAGTAGTCAGTGTACAGCCTGTATAACAGTGTAAAGTAGTCAGTGTACAGCCTGTATAACAGTGTAAAGTAGTCAGTGTACAGCCTGTATAACGGTGTAAAGTAGTCAGTGTACAGCCTGTATAACAGTGTAAAGTAGTCAGTGTACGGCTTGTATAACAGTGTAAAGTAGTCAGTGTACGGCTTGTATAACAGTGTAAAGTAGTCAGTGTACAGCCTGTATAACAGTGTAAAGTAGTCAGTGTACGGCCTGTATAACAGTGTAAAGTAGTCAGTGTACGGCCTGTATAACAGTGTAAAGTAGTCAGTGTACGGCTTGTATAACAGTGTAAAGTAGTCAGTGTACGGCTTGTATAACAGTGTAAAGTAGTCAGTGTACGGCTTGTATAACAGTGTAAAGTAGTCAGTGTACAGCTTGTATAACAGTATAAAGTAGTCAGTGTACAGCCTGTATAACAGTGTAAAGTAGTCAGTGTACAGCCTGTATAACGGTGTAAAGTAGTCAGTGTACAGCCTGTATAACAGTGTAAAGTAGTCAGTGTACAGCCTGTATAACAGTGTAAAGTAGTCAGTGTACAGCCTGTATAACAATGTAAAGTAGTCAGTGTACAGCCTGTATAACAGTGTAAAGTAGTCAGTATACAGCTTGTATAACAGTGTAAAGTAGTCAGTGTACGGCTTGTATAACAGTGTAAAGTAGTCAGTGTACAGCCTGTATAACAATGTAAAGTAGTCAGTGTACAGCCTGTATAACAGTGTAAAGTAGTCAGTATACAGCTTGTATAACAGTGTAAAGTAGTCAGTGTACGGCTTGTATAACAGTGTAAAGTAGTCAGTGTACGGCTTGTATAACAGTGTAAAGTAGTCAGTGTACAGCCTGTATAACAGTGTAAAGTAGTCAGTGTACGGCTTGTATAACAGTGTAAAGTAGTCAGTGTACAGCTTGTATAACAGTGTAAAGTAGTCAGTGTAAAGCCTGTATAACAGTGTAAAGTAGTCAGTGTACGGCTTGTATAACAGTGTAAAGTAGTCAGTGTACAGCTTGTATAACAGTGTAAAGTAGTCAGTGTACAGCCTGTATAACAGTGTAAAGTAGTCAGTGTACAGCCTGTATAACGGTGTAAAGTAGTCAGTGTACAGCCTGTATAACAGTGTAAAGTAGTCAGTGTACGGCTTGTATAACAGTGTAAAGTAGTCAGTGTACAGCCTGTATAACAGTGTAAAGTAGTCAGTGTAGGGCTTGTATAACAGTGTAAAGTAGTCAGTGTACAGCTTGTATAACAGTGTAAAGTAGTCAGTGTACAGCTTGTATAACAGTGTAAAGTAGTCAGTGTACGGCTTGTATAACAGTGTAAAGTAGTCAGTGTACGGCTTGTATAACAGTGTAAAGTAGTCAGTGTACGGCTTGTATAACAGTGTAAAGTAGTCAGTGTACAGCCTGTATAACAGTGTAAAGTAGTCAGTGTACAGCCTGTATAACGGTGTAAAGTAGTCAGTGTACAGCCTGTATAACAATGTAAAGTAGTCAGTGTACGGCTTGTATAACAGTGTAAAGTAGTCAGTGTACAGCTTGTATAACAGTGTAAAGTAGTCAGTGTACGGCTTGTATAACAGTGTAAAGTACTCAGTGTACAGTCTGTATAAGGGCTCATTCAGACGGCCGTATGCTGTCCGCAAAAATACTGAATGCTATCCGTTTTTTTGCGGATCCGCAAAAAAAATGAAACATGTCCTATACTTGTCCGTGAAAATCAGGACATGGCCCCATTGAAGTCTATGGGTCCGCAAAAATACTGAATGCTATCCGTTTTTTTGCAGATCCGTTTTTTTATGGATCCGCAAAAAAACGGATAGCATTCAGTATTTTTGCGGACAGCATACGGCCGTCTGAATGAGCCCTAACAGTGTAAAGTAGTCAGTGTACGGCTTGTATAACAGTGTAAAGTAGTCAGTGTACAGCCTGTATAACAGTGTAAAGTAGTCAGTGTACGGCTTGTATAACAGTGTAAAGTAGTCAGTGTACAGCCTGTATAACAGTGTAAAGTAGTCAGTGTACGGCTTGTATAACAGTGTAAAGTAGTCAGTGTACAGCCTGTATAACAGTGTAAAGTAGTCAGTGTACAGCCTGTATAACAGTGTAAAGTAGTCAGTGTACGGCCTGTATAACAGTGTAAAGTAGTCAGTGTACAGCCTGTATAACAGTGTAAAGTAGTCAGTGTACAGCTTGTATAACAGTGTAAAGTAGTCAGTGTACAGCTTGTATAACAGTGTAAAGTAGTCAGTGTACAGCCTGTATAACAGTGTAAAGTAGTCAGTGTACAGCCTGTATAACAGTGTAAAGTAGTCAGTGTACAGCCTGTATAACAGTGTAAAGTAGTCAGTGTACAGCCTGTATAACAGTGTAAAGTAGTCAGTGTACAGCCTGTATAACAGTGTAAAGTAGTCAGTGTACAGCCTGTATAACAGTGTAAAGTAGTCAGTGTACAGCCTGTATAACGGTGTAAAGTAGTCAGTGTACAGCCTGTATAACAGTGTAAAGTAGTCAGTGTACAGCCTGTATAACAGTGTAAAGTAGTCAGTGTACAGCCTGTATAACAGTGTAAAGTAGTCAGTGTACAGCCTGTATAACAGTGTAAAGTAGTCAGTGTACGGCTTGTATAACAGTGTAAAGTAGTCAGTGTACAGCTTGTATAACAGTGTAAAGTAGTCAGTGTACGGCTTGTATAACAGTGTAAAGTAGTCAGTGTACAGCCTGTATAACAGTGTAAAGTAGTCAGTGTACAGCCTGTATAACAGTGTAAAGTAGTCAGTGTACAGCCTGTATAACAGTGTAAAGTAGTCAGTGTACAGCCTGTATAACAGTGTAAAGTAGTCAGTGTACGGCCTGTATAACAGTGTAAAGTAGTCAGTGTACGGCTTGTATAACAGTGTAAAGTAGTCAGTGTACAGCCTGTATAACAGTGTAAAGTAGTCAGTGTACGGCCTGTATAACAGTGTAAAGTAGTCAGTGTACAGCCTGTATAACAGTGTAAAGTAGTCAGTGTACAGCTTGTATAACAGTGTAAAGTAGTCAGTGTACAGCCTGTATAACAGTGTAAAGTAGTCAGTGTACAGCCTGTATAACAGTGTAAAGTAGTCAGTATACAGCTTGTATAACAGTGTAAAGTAGTCAGTGTACGGCTTGTATAACAGTGTAAAGTAGTCAGTGTACAGCCTGTATAACAATGTAAAGTAGTCAGTGTACAGCCTGTATAACAGTGTAAAGTAGTCAGTATACAGCTTGTATAACAGTGTAAAGTAGTCAGTGTACGGCTTGTATAACAGTGTAAAGTAGTCAGTGTACGGCTTGTATAACAGTGTAAAGTAGTCAGTGTACAGCCTGTATAACAGTGTAAAGTAGTCAGTGTACGGCTTGTATAACAGTGTAAAGTAGTCAGTGTACAGCTTGTATAACAGTGTAAAGTAGTCAGTGTAAAGCCTGTATAACAGTGTAAAGTAGTCAGTGTACGGCTTGTATAACAGTGTAAAGTAGTCAGTGTACAGCTTGTATAACAGTGTAAAGTAGTCAGTGTACAGCCTGTATAACAGTGTAAAGTAGTCAGTGTACAGCCTGTATAACGGTGTAAAGTAGTCAGTGTACAGCCTGTATAACAGTGTAAAGTAGTCAGTGTACGGCTTGTATAACAGTGTAAAGTAGTCAGTGTACAGCCTGTATAACAGTGTAAAGTAGTCAGTGTAGGGCTTGTATAACAGTGTAAAGTAGTCAGTGTACAGCTTGTATAACAGTGTAAAGTAGTCAGTGTACAGCTTGTATAACAGTGTAAAGTAGTCAGTGTACGGCTTGTATAACAGTGTAAAGTAGTCAGTGTACGGCTTGTATAACAGTGTAAAGTAGTCAGTGTACGGCTTGTATAACAGTGTAAAGTAGTCAGTGTACAGCCTGTATAACAGTGTAAAGTAGTCAGTGTACAGCCTGTATAACGGTGTAAAGTAGTCAGTGTACAGCCTGTATAACAATGTAAAGTAGTCAGTGTACGGCTTGTATAACAGTGTAAAGTAGTCAGTGTACAGCTTGTATAACAGTGTAAAGTAGTCAGTGTACGGCTTGTATAACAGTGTAAAGTACTCAGTGTACAGTCTGTATAAGGGCTCATTCAGACGGCCGTATGCTGTCCGCAAAAATACTGAATGCTATCCGTTTTTTTGCGGATCCGCAAAAAAAATGAAACATGTCCTATACTTGTCCGTGAAAATCAGGACATGGCCCCATTGAAGTCTATGGGTCCGCAAAAATACTGAATGCTATCCGTTTTTTTGCAGATCCGTTTTTTTATGGATCCGCAAAAAAACGGATAGCATTCAGTATTTTTGCGGACAGCATACGGCCGTCTGAATGAGCCCTAACAGTGTAAAGTAGTCAGTGTACGGCTTGTATAACAGTGTAAAGTAGTCAGTGTACAGCCTGTATAACAGTGTAAAGTAGTCAGTGTACGGCTTGTATAACAGTGTAAAGTAGTCAGTGTACAGCCTGTATAACAGTGTAAAGTAGTCAGTGTACAGCCTGTATAACAGTGTAAAGTAGTCAGTGTACGGCCTGTATAACAGTGTAAAGTAGTCAGTGTACAGCCTGTATAACAGTGTAAAGTAGTCAGTGTACGGCTTGTATAACAGTGTAAAGTAGTCAGTGTACGGCTTGTATAACAGTGTAAAGTAGTCAGTGTACGGCTTGTATAACAGTGTAAAGTAGTCAGTGTACAGCCTGTATAACAGTGTAAAGTAGTCAGTGTACAGCCTGTATAACGGTGTAAAGTAGTCAGTGTACAGCCTGTATAACAATGTAAAGTAGTCAGTGTACGGCTTGTATAACAGTGTAAAGTAGTCAGTGTACAGCTTGTATAACAGTGTAAAGTAGTCAGTGTACGGCTTGTATAACAGTGTAAAGTACTCAGTGTACAGTCTGTATAAGGGCTCATTCAGACGGCCGTATGCTGTCCGCAAAAATACTGAATGCTATCCGTTTTTTTGCGGATCCGCAAAAAAAATGAAACATGTCCTATACTTGTCCGTGAAAATCAGGACATGGCCCCATTGAAGTCTATGGGTCCGCAAAAATACTGAATGCTATCCGTTTTTTTGCAGATCCGTTTTTTTATGGATCCGCAAAAAAACGGATAGCATTCAGTATTTTTGCGGACAGCATACGGCCGTCTGAATGAGCCCTAACAGTGTAAAGTAGTCAGTGTACGGCTTGTATAACAGTGTAAAGTAGTCAGTGTACAGCCTGTATAACAGTGTAAAGTAGTCAGTGTACGGCTTGTATAACAGTGTAAAGTAGTCAGTGTACAGCCTGTATAACAGTGTAAAGTAGTCAGTGTACGGCTTGTATAACAGTGTAAAGTAGTCAGTGTACAGCCTGTATAACAGTGTAAAGTAGTCAGTGTACAGCCTGTATAACAGTGTAAAGTAGTCAGTGTACGGCCTGTATAACAGTGTAAAGTAGTCAGTGTACAGCCTGTATAACAGTGTAAAGTAGTCAGTGTACAGCTTGTATAACAGTGTAAAGTAGTCAGTGTACAGCTTGTATAACAGTGTAAAGTAGTCAGTGTACAGCCTGTATAACAGTGTAAAGTAGTCAGTGTACAGCCTGTATAACAGTGTAAAGTAGTCAGTGTACAGCCTGTATAACAGTGTAAAGTAGTCAGTGTACAGCCTGTATAACAGTGTAAAGTAGTCAGTGTACAGCCTGTATAACAGTGTAAAGTAGTCAGTGTACAGCCTGTATAACAGTGTAAAGTAGTCAGTGTACAGCCTGTATAACGGTGTAAAGTAGTCAGTGTACAGCCTGTATAACAGTGTAAAGTAGTCAGTGTACAGCCTGTATAACAGTGTAAAGTAGTCAGTGTACAGCCTGTATAACAGTGTAAAGTAGTCAGTGTACAGCCTGTATAACAGTGTAAAGTAGTCAGTGTACGGCTTGTATAACAGTGTAAAGTAGTCAGTGTACAGCTTGTATAACAGTGTAAAGTAGTCAGTGTACGGCTTGTATAACAGTGTAAAGTAGTCAGTGTACAGCCTGTATAACAGTGTAAAGTAGTCAGTGTACAGCCTGTATAACAGTGTAAAGTAGTCAGTGTACAGCCTGTATAACAGTGTAAAGTAGTCAGTGTACAGCCTGTATAACAGTGTAAAGTAGTCAGTGTACGGCCTGTATAACAGTGTAAAGTAGTCAGTGTACGGCTTGTATAACAGTGTAAAGTAGTCAGTGTACAGCCTGTATAACAGTGTAAAGTAGTCAGTGTACGGCCTGTATAACAGTGTAAAGTAGTCAGTGTACAGCCTGTATAACAGTGTAAAGTAGTCAGTGTACAGCTTGTATAACAGTGTAAAGTAGTCAGTGTACAGCCTGTATAACAGTGTAAAGTAGTCAGTGTACAGCCTGTATAACAGTGTAAAGTAGTCAGTATACAGCTTGTATAACAGTGTAAAGTAGTCAGTGTACGGCTTGTATAACAGTGTAAAGTAGTCAGTGTACAGCCTGTATAACAATGTAAAGTAGTCAGTGTACAGCCTGTATAACAGTGTAAAGTAGTCAGTATACAGCTTGTATAACAGTGTAAAGTAGTCAGTGTACGGCTTGTATAACAGTGTAAAGTAGTCAGTGTACGGCTTGTATAACAGTGTAAAGTAGTCAGTGTACAGCCTGTATAACAGTGTAAAGTAGTCAGTGTACGGCTTGTATAACAGTGTAAAGTAGTCAGTGTACAGCTTGTATAACAGTGTAAAGTAGTCAGTGTAAAGCCTGTATAACAGTGTAAAGTAGTCAGTGTACGGCTTGTATAACAGTGTAAAGTAGTCAGTGTACAGCTTGTATAACAGTGTAAAGTAGTCAGTGTACAGCTTGTATAACAGTGTAAAGTAGTCAGTGTACAGCTTGTATAACAGTGTAAAGTAGTCAGTGTACAGCCTGTATAACAGTGTAAAGTAGTCAGTGTACAGCTTGTATAACAGTGTAAAGTAGTCAGTGTACGGCTTGTATAACAGTGTAAAGTAGTCAGTGTACGGCTTGTATAACAGTGTAAAGTAGTCAGTGTACAGCTTGTATAACAGTGTAAAGTAGTCAGTGTACAGCTTGTATAACAGTGTAAAGTAGTCAGTGTACAGCCTGTTTAACAGTGTAAAGTAGTCAGTGTACGGCCTGTATAACAGTGTAAAGTAGTCAGTGTACAGCTTGTATAACAGTGTAAAGTAGTCAGTGTACAGCTTGTATAACAGTGTAAAGTAGTCAGTGTACAGCCTGTATAACAGTGTAAAGTAGTCAGTGTACGGCTTGTATAACAGTGTAAAGTAGTCAGTGTACAGCTTGTATAACAGTGTAAAGTAGTCAGTGTACAGCCTGTATAACAGTGTAAAGTAGTCAGTGTACAGCCTGTATAACAGTGTAAAGTAGTCAGCGTACAGCCTGTATAACAGTGTAAAGTAGTCAGTGTACAGCCTGTATAACAGTGTAAAGTAGTCAGTGTACAGCTTGTATAACAGTGTAAAGTAGTCAGTGTACAGTCTGTATAACAGTGTAAAGTAGTCAGTGTACAGCCTGTATAACAGTGTAAAGTAGTCAGTGTACAGCCTGTATAACAGTGTAAAGTAGTCAGTGTACAGCCTGTATAACAGTGTAAAGTAGTCAGTGTACAGCCTGTATAACAGTGTAAAGTAGTCAGTGTACGGCTTGTATAACAGTGTAAAGTAGTCAGTGTACAGCCTGTATAACAGTGTAAAGTAGTCAGTGTACAGCCTGTATAACAGTGTAAAGTAGTCAGTGTACAGCCTGTATAACAGTGTAAAGTAGTCAGTGTACAGCCTGTATAACAGTGTAAAGTAGTCAGCGTACGGCTTGTATAACAGTGTAAAGTAGTCAGTGTACAGCTTGTATAACAGTGTAAAGTAGTCAGTGTACAGCCTGTATAACAGTGTAAAGTAGTCAGTGTACAGCCTGTATAACAGTGTAAAGTAGTCAGTGTACAGCCTGTATAACAGTGTAAAGTAGTCAGTGTACAGCTTGTATAACAGTGTAAAGTAGTCAGTGTACAGCCTGTATAACAGTGTAAAGTAGTCAGTGTACAGCCTGTATAACAGTGTAAAGTAGTCAGTGTACAGTCTGTATAACAGTGTAAAGTAGTCAGTGTACAGTCTGTATAACAGTGTAAAGTAGTCAGTGTACAGCCTGTATAACAGTGTAAAGTAGTCAGTGTACAGCTTGTATAACAGTGTAAAGTAGTCAGTGTACAGCTTCTATAACATGTCGTACTTTTATTCCGGCAGCCTCTCGGCGTGCGCTGCCGCCGGAACTCCGCCCAGCTCCCATTATAGTCAATGGGGCCGGAGCGGTAGTCCGGGGGCACGCGCTCACTAGCGGCAGGACGGATCCGCCAGGCTGTTCACCCGCCAGATGTCCGTGCCGCTAGTGTGAAAGTAGCCTTAGCTGTACACTGACTACTTTACTTTGTATCAAAGTGTCAGATCTTCAGTGTTGTCCCATAAAAAGATATAATAACATTTACAAAAATGTGAGGGGTGTACTCCCTTTTGTGAGATACTGTAGGCCTAAATTAGTTATCGCTCACATATATATATTTTGTATGCTATCCTGTGTATTGGTGTACTGATCACGTACATTTCATTAGTATTATTAAATTGAACAACCCTCAAAAAAATTGGAACCCTGTGGAGATGGAAGTAAACGGAAACAGATGATTGAGGTCTGACGCCTAATATCACGTTATCACTCACATATAATTGTGTGCGTTGGTGTACTGATCACCTAATGCTGGCTTCATTAAATTGGTTATATAAGTCCCTAAAAAATTAAAGGGAACCAGTCTGCATGAAAATGTAGCGTATTCTTCTGGCAGCAGGTTATAGGGCGGGAGGCGCTGAACAGATTGATATACTACGGTGTTATGGGAAAGGTTCAGCAAACCAGTCCGGTGAGGTGGAGGGAGTCTGGCAGACAGGCCCCCCAAAAGTTGGACATCTTTAACTGTTTAGTGACCACTAATACACCTCTCACATTAGAGCAGCTCTAACAGCCCGGACTGGCAGAAGCACCAATCCGGGCCGTTTAACCCCTTATATGCAGAGTCAATAGCAGTGGTGGCATATCAGTGGTATACAGAGGGAGAGGACTCCCTCTTGCCTCCAATCTGCAACTCACAGATGAGCTTGTGGGATGCCGATGTCTGTGCAAGCAGGACGTGGCCTAACGAAGGCCCCAGGCCTGCCTACAGTGTGTTCTAGTAGGCCGCAGCTCTCTGGTTCAGCCTACTGGAGGATGTCAGTGTAGCACTGACAGTAAAATACCTTGTACTGCATGAACAGTGTAATGTATTTTAGAAGCAATCAAAATATTGTGGGACTATTAAATGGTCGGCGGTCCGTCTCATGTCCCATTTTCTACGTAGAAAAACGCCTAGGAAGCTGGTTTAGGCCTCTTTCACACTCTTTAGTTTTCAGGCTGTTTTTTGCATTCCGTATACGGAACCATTCATTTCAATGGTTCAGCCAAAAGAAAAAAAAGGAATGCACTCCGTATGCATGCCGTTTCCGTATTTCTGTTCCGTTGAAAGATAGAACATGTCCTATTATTGCCAGTAAATCACGTTCCGTGGCTCCATTCAAGTCAATGGGTCCGCAAAAAAAAAAAAAGGAACACATACAGAATGTACTCCATATGTCTTCCGTATCCATTCCGTTTTTGCGGAACCAGCCATTAACAATTTAATGCCCAGCCCAATTTTTTCTATGTAATTACTGTACAGATATTAGAAACCAAAAAAGCACAGTGAAAAAAAGGGTAGTTAGGGTGCAAATCCTCTGAAAAGGTAGGCAACCTTTCCTCCAATATAGTATATCCAAAGAATAGGCAGCAGTCCAAATGTGATAGAAGGTGATGACCCGTTTATTCCCAGGCAACGTTTCAGCCCACTCGATGGGGCCTTTGTCAAGCATTAGAATAGTCATGGCCGGACTGGGGGCGCAGCCTTAGGGGAGGGCATCATGACAGGGGTTTGGTTTAGGAAGACCCCAGTGTGTAGGTTAGGTGGAGTTAGTGGGGATGGGAGGAGGAATCGTTGGAAGTGGGGGGATTGGGTGGTTTAAGCTTAGGGGTGTGGCTATAGGGTTAAATAGGGTAGCTGAGGTGAGACCGGGGGCCATTTTGTCAGGATCCAAAAGAGCTCCCGCCCACCCTCCCTTGATTTATGGGGGTGTGGTGGTGGTAAAAAAGGGGGAATGGGGCAGGTTATGGTAGTTTTGGTGTCACGGTGGCTGTGGCGGGGGGAGGTCCTTGAAGTTGGTCATATTCACAGAGGAGGATGCTGGGAGGGCTCCATGGTTGGGGCTGGACTCCCAGTGGTAACGGATTTTAAAGGGGCCATTCAGTGGTGCTTCTGAGCTGGAGGACAACGGCTGGAAGCAAGATGGCTAACCCACTGGGGTATTTGCGGTTGTTTGGGGGGCTTCAAGGACTTCCCCTCGGGGGGGGGGTGGAGAATTGTTATTTATTATATGTTATGTTTATATGTTAATAAAAGACGGCTGCTGTGGCCGATTTATTCCAAGCCAGGTGTCCGTGTGTCATTTTGGGGCATGTTGGGATGTGATAGGGGTGAGGGTTGGTTATGGGGTTTGGAGTGAATAGAGGGGAGTATGGTTAAGGGTCGAACGGTGGATAACCAATACCACCGTCAAGTGTCACACATGGGTATGAATCAAGTCATGTGATGAAAGTGAACAATTTAACCATTCAGTGCATCAAGTAGTCACAACATATAGTTATAGAATCAAACTTATCAGAATAATACAGTGAACACATGATTACATATAAATAGACAAAATGTCTCAATGATTAAAGTCGTGATAAAATATAAATACCATCTGTATATACATATATAAAAATAAAGTGAAGGGTTAAAAGAAAAGAGGTAAGGCTAAGCTGATCTTTCACAGCCGACCTATAATAAGTGTAAGTGAATATCGAAAACAGCGTACCATTGGTGGTAAAGTGTGTCCGCATGTAATCGGCGTTCCCCTGTGATCGCCGCGCAAGCGCGAAGTCAGACAAACCGCCCATCATCCACGGACGTCAGCGGTGGTCCTCCCACGTGACCGAGGGCGCGCTAACGAGGACACTACCGCCCATTCCAGAGGAAGAAAAAGGCGGATCATGTGACCAAGCCTCGGCCAATCCACAAAAGGGGCGTGTATGTCACCTAGGTAACAACATAGTTTATGCCATCCAAGAAATAAATACAATAATACTTAAACGGCTGCATCAGCGGAGTCATTTAAGGACATAAATCTAGATATCAGATAAAAGACAAAAACACATATTAGACGTCCATATGTGAAGCAGAGCAAACAATGACTATTGCATAATCATATAAACAGAGCGGACAGAAAAACATCAGTCCAGAGCGAGAGCAACACCAACTATCATATAACCCCCGGCTGTATAATGACACTGCTAAAGGAGCGGACACAAGAGCTGCCCTGAGTGACATGTCTGCCTGCTGGGAGACTCTGCAGCATGTTGTATGTGTAGGACTACAAGTCCCAGCTGTATAATGACACTGCTAAGGGAGTGGATACAAGAGCTGCCCTGAGTGACATGTCTGCCTGCTGGGAGACTCTGCAGCATGTTGTATGTGTAGGACTACAAGTCCCAGCTGTATAATGACACTGCTAAGGGAGCGGATACAAGAGCTGCCCTGAGTGACATGTCTGCCTGCTGGGAGACTCTGCAGCATGTTGTATATGTAGGACTACAAGTCCCAGCTGTATAATGACACTGCTAAGGGAGTGGATACAAGAGCTGCCCTGAGTGACATGTCTGCCTGCTGGGGGACTCTGCAGCATGTTGTATGTGTAGGACTACAAGTCCCAGCTGTATAATGACACTGCTAAGGGAGTGGATACAAGAGCTGCCCTGAGTGACATGTCTACCTGCTGGGGGACTCTGCAGCATGTTGTATGTGTAGGACTACAAGTCCCAGCTGTATAATGACACTACTAAGGGAGCGGATACAAGAGCTGCCCTGAGTGACATGTCTGCCTGCTGGGAGAATCAGCAGCATGTTGTATGTGTAGGACTACAAGTCCCAGCTGTATAATGACACTGCTAAGGGAGCGGACACAAGAGCTGCCCTGAGTGACCTGTCTGCCTGCTGGGAGACTCTGCAGCATGTTGTATGTGTAGGACTACAAGTCCCAGCTGTATAATGACACTGCTAAGGGAGCGGACACAAGAGCTGCCCTGAGTGACATGTCTGCCTGCTGGGAGACTCTGCAGCATGTTGTATGTGTAGGACTACAAGTCCCAGCTGTATAATGACACTGCTAAAGGAGCGGATACAAGAGCTGCCCTGAGTGACATGTCTGCCTGCTGGGAGACTCTGCAGCATGTTGTATGTGTAGGACTACAAGTCCCAGCTGTATAATGACCCTGC
Source organism: Bufo bufo (assembly GCF_905171765.1). Taxonomy (NCBI): domain Eukaryota; kingdom Metazoa; phylum Chordata; class Amphibia; order Anura; family Bufonidae; genus Bufo; species Bufo bufo. The sequence continues at coordinate 26,651,488 of NC_053392.1, read as the reverse complement.
TAAGGGAGCGGATACAAGAGCTGCCCTGAGTGACCTGTCTGCCTGCTGGGAGACTCTGCAGCATGTTGTATGTGTAGGACTACAAGTCCCAGCTGTATAATGACACTGCTAAGGGAGCGGATACAAGAGCTGCCCTGAGTGACATGTCTCCCTGCTGGGAGACTCTGCAGCATGTTGTATGTGTAGAACTACAAGTCCCAGCTGTATAATGACACTGCTAAGGGAGCGGGTACAAGAGCTGCCCTGAGTGACATGTCTGCCTGCTGGGAGACTCTGCAGCATGTTGTATGTGTAGGACTACAAGTCCCAGCTGTATAATGACACTGCTAAGGGAGTGGATACAAGAGCTGCCCTGAGTGACATGTCTGCCTGCTGGGAGACTCTGCAGCATGTTGTATGTGTAGAACTACAAGTCCCAGCTGTATAATGACACTGCTAAGGGAGTGGATACAAGAGCTGCCCTGAGTGACATGTCTGCCTGCTGGGAGACTCTGCAGCATGTTGTATGTGTAGGACTACAAGTCCCAGCTGTATAATGACACTGCTAAGGGAGCGGACACAAGAGCTGCCCTGAGTGACATGTCTGCCTGCTGGGAGACTCTGCAGCATGTTGTATGTGTAGGACTACAAGTCCCAGCTGTATAATGACACTGCTAAGGGAGCGGATACAAGAGCTGCCCTGAGTGACATGTCTCCCTGCTGGGAGACTCTGCAGCATGTTGTATGTGTAGAACTACAAGTCCCAGCTGTATAATGACACTGCTAAGGGAGCGGGTACAAGAGCTGCCCTGAGTGACATGTCTGCCTGCTGGGAGACTCTGCAGCATGTTGTATGTGTAGGACTACAAGTCCCAGCTGTATAATGACACTGCTAAGGGAGTGAATACAAGAGCTGCCCTGAGTGACATGTCTGTCTGCTGGGAGACTCTGCAGCATGTTGTATGTGTAGGACTACAAGTCCCAGCTGTATAATGACACTGCTAAGGTAGCGGATACAAGAGCTGCCCTGAGTGACATGTCTCCCTGCTGGGAGACTCTGCAGCATGTTGTATGTGTAGAACTACAAGTCCCAGCTGTATAATGACACTGCTAAGGGAGCGGGTACAAGAGCTGCCCTGAGTGACATGTCTGCCTGCTGGGAGACTCTGCAGCATGTTGTATGTGTAGGACTACAAGTCCCAGCTGTATAATGACACTGCTAAGGGAGTGGATACAAGAGCTGCCCTGAGTGACATGTCTGCCTGCTGGGAGACTCTGCAGCATGTTGTATGTGTAGAACTACAAGTCCCAGCTGTATAATGACACTGCTAAGGGAGTGGATACAAGAGCTGCCCTGAGTGACATGTCTGCCTGCTGGGAGACTCTGCAGCATGTTGTATGTGTAGGACTACAAGTCCCAGCTGTATAATGACACTGCTAAGGGAGCGGATACAAGAGCTGCCCTGAGTGACATGTCTGCCTGCTGGGAGACTCTGCAGCATGTTGTATATGTAGGACTACAAGTCCCAGCTGTATAATGACACTGCTAAGGGAGTGGATACAAGAGCTGCCCTGAGTGACATGTCTGCCTGCTGGGGGACTCTGCAGCATGTTGTATGTGTAGGACTACAAGTCCCAGCTGTATAATGACACTGCTAAGGGAGTGGATACAAGAGCTGCCCTGAGTGACATGTCTACCTGCTGGGGGACTCTGCAGCATGTTGTATGTGTAGGACTACAAGTCCCAGCTGTACAATGACACTGCTAAGGGAGTGGATACAAGAGCTGCCCTGAGTGACATGTCTGCCTGCTGGGAGACTCTGCAGCATGTTGTATGTGTAGGACTACAAGTCCCAGCTGTATAATGACACTGCTAAGGGAGCGGACACAAGAGCTGCCCTGAGTGACATGTCTGCCTGCTGGGAGACTCTGCAGCATGTTGTATGTGTAGGACTACAAGTCCCAGCTGTATAATGACACTACTAAGGGAGCGGATACAAGAGCTGCCCTGAGTGACATGTCTGCCTGCTGGGAGAATCAGCAGCATGTTGTATGTGTAGGACTACAAGTCCCAGCTGTATAATGACACTGCTAAGGGAGCGGACACAAGAGCTGCCCTGAGTGACCTGTCTGCCTGCTGGGAGACTCTGCAGCATGTTGTATGTGTAGGACTACAAGTCCCAGCTGTATAATGACACTGCTAAGGGAGCGGACACAAGAGCTGCCCTGAGTGACATGTCTGCCTGCTGGGAGACTCTGCAGCATGTTGTATGTGTAGGACTACAAGTCCCAGCTGTATAATGACACTGCTAAAGGAGCGGATACAAGAGCTGTCCTGAGTGACCTGTCTGCCTGCTGGGAGACTCTGCAGCATGTTGTATGTGTAGGACTACAAGTCCCAGCTGTATAATGACACTGCTAAGGGAGCGGATACAAGAGCTGCCCTGAGTGACATGTCTCCCTGCTGGGAGACTCTGCAGCATGTTGTATGTGTAGAACTACAAGTCCCAGCTGTATAATGACACTGCTAAGGGAGCGGGTACAAGAGCTGCCCTGAGTGACATGTCTGCCTGCTGGGAGACTCTGCAGCATGTTGTATGTGTAGGACTACAAGTCCCAGCTGTATAATGACACTGCTAAGGGAGTGGATACAAGAGCTGCCCTGAGTGACATGTCTGCCTGCTGGGAGACTCTGCAGCATGTTGTATGTGTAGAACTACAAGTCCCAGCTGTATAATGACACTGCTAAGGGAGTGGATACAAGAGCTGCCCTGAGTGACATGTCTGCCTGCTGGGAGACTCTGCAGCATGTTGTATGTGTAGGACTACAAGTCCCAGCTGTATAATGACACTGCTAAGGGAGCGGATACAAGAGCTGCCCTGAGTGACATGTCTGCCTGCTGGGAGACTCTGCAGCATGTTGTATATGTAGGACTACAAGTCCCAGCTGTATAATGACACTGCTAAGGGAGCGGATACAAGAGCTGTCCTGAGTGACATGTCTGCCTGCTGGGGGACTCTGCAGCATGTTGTATGTGTAGGACTACAAGTCCCAGCTGTATAATGACACTGCTAAGGGAGTGGATACAAGAGCTGCCCTGAGTGACATGTCTACCTGCTGGGGGACTCTGCAGCATGTTGTATGTGTAGGACTACAAGTCCCAGCTGTATAATGACACTACTAAGGGAGCGGATACAAGAGCTGCCCTGAGTGACATGTCTGCCTGCTGGGAGACTCTGCAGCATGTTGTATGTGTAGAACTACAAGTCCCAGCTGTATAATGACACTGCTAAGGGAGTGGATACAAGAGCTGCCCTGAGTGACATGTCTGCCTGCTGGGAGACTCTGCAGCATGTTGTATGTGTAGGACTACAAGTCCCAGCTGTATAATGACACTGCTAAGGGAGTGAATACAAGAGCTGCCCTGAGTGACATGTCTGCCTGCTGGGAGACTCTGCAGCATGTTGTATGTGTAGAACTACAAGTCCCAGCTGTATAATGACACTGCTAAGGGAGTGGATACAAGAGCTGCCCTGAGTGACATGTCTGCCTGCTGGGAGACTCTGCAGCATGTTGTATGTGTAGGACTACAAGTCCCAGCTGTATAATGACACTGCTAAGGGAGCGGATACAAGAGCTGCCCTGAGTGACATGTCTGCCTGCTGGGAGACTCTGCAGCATGTTGTATGTGTAGGACTACAAGTCCCAGCTGTATAATGACACTACTAAGGGAGAGGATACAAGAGCTGTCCTGAGTGACATGTCTGCCTGCTGGGAGACTCTGCAGCATGTTGTATGTGTAGAACTACAAGTCCCAGCTGTATAATGACACTGCTAAGGGAGCGGATACAAGTGCTGCCCTGAGTGACATGTCTGCCTGCTGGGAGACTCTGCAGCATGTTGTATGTGTAGGACTACAAGTCCCAGCTGTATAATGACACTGCTAAGGGAGCGGATACAAGAGCTGCCCTGAGTGACATGTCTCCCTGCTGGGAGACTCTGCAGCATGTTGTATGTGTAGAACTACAAGTCCCAGCTGTATAATGACACTGCTAAGTGAGCGGGTACAAGAGCTGCCCTGAGTGACATGTCTGCCTGCTGGGAGACTCTGCAGCATGTTGTATGTGTAGGACTACAAGTCCCAGCTGTATAATGACACTGCTAAGGGAGCGGATACAAGAGCTGCCCTGAGTGACATGTCTCCCTGCTGGGAGACTCTGCAGCATGTTGTATGTGTAGAACTACAAGTCCCAGCTGTATAATGACACTGCTAAGGGAGCGGGTACAAGAGCTGCCCTGAGTGACATGTCTGCCTGCTGGGAGACTCTGCAGCATGTTGTATGTGTAGGACTACAAGTCCCAGCTGTATAATGACACTGCTAAGGGAGTGGATACAAGAGCTGCCCTGAGTGACATGTCTGCCTGCTGGGAGACTCTGCAGCATGTTGTATGTGTAGAACTACAAGTCCCAGCTGTATAATGACACTGCTAAGGGAGTGGATACAAGAGCTGCCCTGAGTGACATGTCTGCCTGCTGGGAGACTCTGCAGCATGTTGTATGTGTAGGACTACAAGTCCCAGCTGTATAATGACACTGCTAAGGGAGCGGATACAAGAGCTGCCCTGAGTGACATGTCTGCCTGCTGGGAGACTCTGCAGCATGTTGTATGTGTAGAACTACAAGTCCCAGCTGTATAATGACACTGCTAAGGGAGTGGATACAAGAGCTGCCCTGAGTGACATGTCTGCCTGCTGGGAGACTCTGCAGCATGTTGTATGTGTAGGACTACAAGTCCCAGCTGTATAATGACACTGCTAAGGGAGCGGATACAAGAGCTGCCCTGAGTGACATGTCTGCCTGCTGGGAGACTCTGCAGCATGTTGTATATGTAGGACTACAAGTCCCAGCTGTATAATGACACTGCTAAGGGAGTGGATACAAGAGCTGCCCTGAGTGACATGTCTGCCTGCTGGGAGACTCTGCAGCATGTTGTATGTGTAGGACTACAAGTCCCAGCTGTATAATGACACTGCTAAGGGAGTGGATACAAGAGCTGCCCTGAGTGACATGTCTGCCTGCTGGGAGACTCTGCAGCTAGTTGTATGTGTAGGACTACAAGTCCCAGCTGTATAATGACACTGCTAAGGGAGTGGATACAAGAGCTGCCCTGAGTGACATGTCTACCTGCTGGGGGACTCTGCAGCATGTTGTATGTGTAGGACTACAAGTCCCAGCTGTATAATGACACTACTAAGGGAGCGGATACAAGAGCTGCCCTGAGTGACATGTCTGCCTGCTGGGAGAATCAGCAGCATGTTGTATGTGTAGGACTACAAGTCCCAGCTGTATAATGACACTGCTAAGGGAGCGGATACAAGAGCTGCCCTGAGTGACATGTCTGCCTGCTGGGAGACTCTGCAGCATGTTGTATGTGTAGAACTACAAGTCCCAGCTGTATAATGACACTGCTAAGGGAGTGGATACAAGAGCTGCCCTGAGTGACATGTCTGCCTGCTGGGAGACTCTGCAGCATGTTGTATGTGTAGAACTACAAGTCCCAGCTGTATAATGACACTGCTAAGGGAGTGGATACAAGAGCTGCCCTGAGTGACATGTCTGCCTGCTGGGGGACTCTGCAGCATGTTGTATGTGTAGGACTACAAGTCCCAGCTGTATAATGACACTGCTAAGGGAGTGGATACAAGAGCTGCCCTGAGTGACATGTCTACCTGCTGGGGGACTCTGCAGCATGTTGTATGTGTAGGACTACAAGTCCCAGCTGTATAATGACACTACTAAGAGAGCGGATACAAGAGCTGCCCTGAGTGACATGTCTGCCTGCTGGGAGACTCTGCAGCATGTTGTATGTGTAGGACTACAAGTCCCAGCTGTATAATGACACTACTAAGGGAGCGGATACAAGAGCTGCCCTGAGTGACATGTCTGCCTGCTGGGAGACTCTGCAGCATGTTGTATGTGTAGGACTACAAGTCCCAGCTGTATAATGACACTGCTAAGGGAGTGGATACGAGAGCTGCCCTGAGTGACATGTCCGCCTGCTGGGAGACTCTGCAGCATGTTGTATGTGTAGGACTACAAGTCCCAGCTGTATAATGACACTGCTAAGGGAGTGGATACAAGAGCTGCCCTGAGTGACATGTCTGCCTGCTGGGAGACTCTGCAGCATGTTGTATGTGTAGGACTACAAGTCCCAGCTGTATAATGACACTGCTAAGGGAGCGGACACAAGAGCTGCCCTGAGTGACATGTCTGCCTGCTGGGAGACTCTGCAGCATGTTGTATGTGTAGGACTACAAGTCCCAGCTGTATAATGACACTGCTAAGGGAGCGGACACAAGAGCTGCCCTGAGTGACATGTCTGCCTGCTGGGAGACTCTGCAGCATGTTGTATGTGTAGGACTACAAGTCCCAGCTGTATAATGACACTACTAAGGGAGAGGATACAAGAGCTGTCCTGAGTGACATGTCTGCCTGCTGGGAGACTCTGCAGCATGTTGTATGTGTAGGACTACAAGTCCCAGCTGTATAATGACACTGCTAAGGGAGCGGATACAAGAGCTGCCCTGAGTGACATGTCTCCCTGCTGGGAGACTCTGCAGCATGTTGTATGTGTAGGACTACAAGTCCCAGCTGTATAATGACACTGCTAAGGGAGCGGGTACAAGAGCTGCCCTGAGTGACATGTCTGCCTGCTGGGAGACTCTGCAGCATGTTGTATGTGTAGGACTACAAGTCCCAGCTGTATAATGACACTGCTAAGGGAGTGGATACAAGAGCTGCCCTGAGTGACATGTCTGCCTGCTGGGAGACTCTGCAGCATGTTGTATGTGTAGAACTACAAGTCCCAGCTGTATAATGACACTGCTAAGGGAGTGGATACAAGAGCTGCCCTGAGTGACATGTCTGCCTGCTGGGAGACTCTGCAGCATGTTGTATGTGTAGGACTACAAGTCCCAGCTGTATAATGACACTGCTAAGGGAGTGGATACAAGAGCTGCCCTGAGTGACATGTCTGCCTGCTGGGGGACTCTGCAGCATGTTGTATGTGTAGGACTACAAGTCCCAGCTGTATAATGACACTGCTAAGGGAGTGGATACAAGAGCTGCCCTGAGTGACATGTCTGCCTGCTGGGAGACAATGCAGCTAGTTGTATGTGTAGGACTACAAGTCCCAGCTGTATAATGACACTGCTAAGGGAGTGGATACAAGAGCTGCCCTGAGTGACATGTCTTCCTGCTGGGGGACTCTGCAGCATGTTGTATGTGTAGGACTACAAGTCCCAGCTGTATAATGACACTACTAAGGGAGCGGATACAAGAGCTGCCCTGAGTGACATGTCTGCCTGCTGGGAGAATCAGCAGCATGTTGTATGTGTAGGACTACAAGTCCCAGCTGTACAATGACACTACTAAGGGAGCGGATACAAGAGCTGCCCTGAGTGACATGTCTGCCTGCTGGGAAAATCAGCAGCATGTTGTATGTGTAGGACTACAAGTCCCAGCTGTATAATGACACTGCTAAGGGAGCGGATACAAGAGCTGCCCTGAGTGACATGTCTGCCTGCTGGGAGACTCTGCAGCATGTTGTATGTGTAGGACTACAAGTCCCAGCTGTATAATGACACTACTAAGGGAGCGGATACAAGAGCTGCCCTGAGTGACATGTCTGCCTGCTGGGAGACTCTGCAGCATGTTGTATGTGTAGGACTACAAGTCCCAGCTGTATAATGACACTGCTAAGGGAGCGGACACAAGAGCTGCCCTGAGTGACATGTCTGCCTGCTGGGAGACTCTGCAGCATGTTGTATGTGTAGGACTACAAGTCCCAGCTGTATAATGACACTGCTAAGGGAGCGGACACAAGAGCTGCCCTGAGTGACATGTCTGCCTGCTGGGAGACTCTGCAGCATGTTGTATGTGTAGGACTACAAGTCCCAGCTGTATAATGACACTACTAAGGGAGAGGATACAAGAGCTGTCCTGAGTGACATGTCTGCCTGCTGGGAGACTCTGCAGCATGTTGTATGTGTAGGACTACAAGTCCCAGCTGTATAATGACACTGCTAAGGGAGCGGATACAAGAGCTGCCCTGAGTGACATGTCTCCCTGCTGGGAGACTCTGCAGCATGTTGTATGTGTAGAACTACAAGTCCCAGCTGTATAATGACACTGCTAAGGGAGCGGGTACAAGAGCTGCCCTGAGTGACATGTCTGCCTGCTGGGAGACTCTGCAGCATGTTGTATGTGTAGAACTACAAGTCCCAGCTGTATAATGACACTGCTAAGGGAGTGGATACAAGAGCTGCCCTGAGTGACATGTCTGCCTGCTGGGAGACTCTGCAGCATGTTGTATGTGTAGGACTACAAGTCCCAGCTGTATAATGACACTGCTAAGGGAGCGGATACAAGAGCTGCCCTGAGTGACATGTCTGCCTGCTGGGAGACTCTGCAGCATGTTGTATATGTAGGACTACAAGTCCCAGCTGTATAATGACACTGCTAAGGGAGTGGATACAAGAGCTGCCCTGAGTGACATGTCTGCCTGCTGGGGGACTCTGCAGCATGTTGTATGTGTAGGACTACAAGTCCCAGCTGTATAATGACACTGCTAAGGGAGTGGATACAAGAGCTGCCCTGAGTGACATGTCTGCCTGCTGGGGGACTCTGCAGCATGTTGTATGTGTAGGACTACAAGTCCCAGCTGTATAATGACACTGCTAAGGGAGTGGATACAAGAGCTGCCCTGAGTGACATGTCTACCTGCTGGGGGACTCTGCAGCATGTTGTATGTGTAGGACTACAAGTCCCAGCTGTATAATGACACTGCTAAGGGAGCGGATACAAGAGCTGCCCTGAGTGACATGTCTGCCTGCTGGGAGACTCTGCAGCATGTTGTATGTGTAGGACTACAAGTCCCAGCTGTATAATGACACTGCTAAGGGAGCGGACACAAGAGCTGCCCTGAGTGACATGTCTGCCTGCTGGGAGACTCTGCAGCATGTTGTATGTGTAGAACTACAAGTCCCAGCTGTATAATGACACTGCTAAGGGAGTGGATACAAGAGCTGCCCTGAGTGACATGTCTGCCTGCTGGGAGACTCTGCAGCATGTTGTATGTGTAGAACTACAAGTCCCAGCTGTATAATGACACTGCTAAGGGAGTGGATACAAGAGCTGCCCTGAGTGACATGTCTGCCTGCTGGGAGACTCTGCAGCATGTTGTATGTGTAGGACTACAAGTCCCAGCTGTATAATGACACTGCTAAGGGAGCGGATACAAGAGCTGCCCTGAGTGACATGTCTGCCTGCTGGGAGACTCTGCAGCATGTTGTATGTGTAGGACTACAAGTCCCAGCTGTATAATGACACTACTAAGGGAGTGGACACAAGAGCTGCCCCGAGTGACATCTCTGCCTGCTGGGAGACTCTGCAGCATGTTGTATGTGTAGGACTACAAGTCCCAGCTGTATAATGACACTGCTAAGAGAGTGGATACAAGAGCTGCCCTGAGTGACATGTCTGCCTGCTGGGAGACTCTGCAGCATGTTGTATGTGTAGGACTACAAGTCCCAGCTGTATAATGACACTGCTAAGGGAGCGGACACAAGAGCTGCCCTGAGTGACATGTCTGCCTGCTGGGAGACTCTGCAGCATGTTGTATGTGTAGGACTACAAGTCCCAGCTGTACAATGACACTGCTAAGGGAGTGGATACAAGAGCTGCCCTGAGTGACATGTCTGCCTGCTGGGAGACTCTGCAGCATGTTGTATGTGTAGAACTACAAGTCCCAGCTGTATAATGACACTGCTAAGGGAGTGGATACAAGAGATGTCCTGAGTGACATGTCTGCCTGCTGGGAGACTCTGCAGCATGTTGTATGTGTAGGACTACAAGTCCCAGCTGTATAATGACACTACTAAGGGAGCGGACACAAGAGCTGCCCTGAGTGACATGTCTGCCTGCTGGGAGACTCTGCAGCATGTTGTATGTGTAGGACTACAAGTCCCAGCTGTATAATGAAACTGCTAAGGGAGTGGACACAAGAGCTGCCCTGAGTGACATGTCTGCCTGCTGGGAGACTCTGCAGCATGTTGTATGTGTAGGACTACAAGTCCCAGCTGTATAATGACACTGCTAAGGGAGTGGATACAAGAGCTGCCCTGAGTGACATGTCTGCCTGCTGGGAGACTCTGCAGCATGTTGTATGTGTAGGACTACAAGTCCCAGCTGTATAATGACACTGCTAAGGGAGTGGATACAAGAGCTGCCCTGAGTGACATGTCTGCCTGCTGGGAGACTCTGCAGCATGTTGTATGTGTAGGACTACAAGTCCCAGCTGTACAATGACACTGCTAAGGGAGTGGACACAAAAGCTGCCCTGAGTGACATGTCTGCCTGCTGGGAGACTCTGCAGCATGTTGTATGTGTAGGACTACAAGTCCCAGCTGTATAATGACACTGCTAATACATACAGGATCTTCCCCCTACCTTCTTGTGCAATGCTCTCTCTAGATTGTCAGCTCCAGTGTCCAGCATTGTCACTGCTGCAGCTACGCAGTGTGTGCAGCTGAAGGGGTTAAGAATCCTAGGAGAGAGCAATAAGCAGCAGCCGACAGTGCAGGGGGCGTGGCCAGCACAGTGACATCTCCAGGCTTGTGCACAAACATCATCAGAGCAGGGAGAGAAGCTGACATCACAGGTCATGTGACCCTCAGTCAAATCTGATAAACCAGGCACTGCAGATAAAGGGAGTTAATTGGAAAGTTGTTATATTTGCCTAGTTAGGAATATAGAAAGAACAAAAAAAAAATAACTCGGACAACCCCTCATCCCCTTAAGGACTCAGGGCGTACCGGTACGTCCTAACTTGAAATCAGTATTCCGGCGCCCCAGGGGTTAATCAGAACGGGATTTCGGCTGAAATCCTTCAGCCGGCATCCTGTGACAACGCCAGGGGGGGTCATGTGACCCCCCCGTGTCGGCGATCGCAGCAAACCACAGGTCAATTCAGACCTGCGCTTTGCTGCGCTTTTTGCAGTTTCTGATCCCCGCGGTCCCTGACCGCGGAGATCAGAAACTTTTGAGTGCATATAATCAATATTTTTCACCCCCCCTGCACCCCTGCATGATTTGATGCCGGCGGGTAGTGCGGGGGGGATGTCGCAGGCGGTGGGGGCGTTGCGGGAGGCGGGCGGTGCGGCAGGCGGGATCGCGATCCCCCGCCCGCCTCCCCATGAACGATCGTTGGCTTCTAGTGGGTATACCAGGGTGCCAGCACATTGCTGGCACCCTGGTATAAACGGCTGACATCTGTGCAGATGTCAGCCGTTTAACCCTTTCCATACCGCGGTCCGTACGGACCGCTGTATGGAAAAAGTTAACTGTCGTCGGTCAGGGAGCTCCCTCCCTCTCTATCGGGGGGCTGCTGTGCCTTTGCAGCCCCCCGATGGAGAGGGAGAGAGCCCCCCGACAGCCCCCCTCAGCCCTGTGCTTACCCTTCCCCGTCTGCGAAGTTCTGAGCAGACGGGGAAGGTTCCCATGGCAACAGGACGCCTGCTCAGGCGTCCTGCTGTCCATGGTGCTGAACAGATCTGTGCTAAAAGGCATAGATCTGTTCAGTGTAAGTAAAATACAGTACAGAACAATATATATTGTACTGTACTGTATTATACAGACATCAGACCCACTGGATCTTCCAGAACCAAGCGGGTCTGGGTAAAAAAAAAAGTAAAAAAAAGTGAAAAAAGTTAAGATAAAAAAAAAAACATTCATCACTGAATAAAAATTAAAAAAATAAAATACACTACACATATTAGGTATCGCCGCGTCCGTAACGACCTGATCTATAAAACGGTCATGTTACTTTACCTGCACGGTGAACACCATAAAAATAAAAAAATAAAAACTATGAGAAAATTGAAATTTTGCCCACCTTACTTCCCAAAAAAGGTAATAAAAGTGATCAAAAAAGTCACATGTACGCCAAAATAGTACCAATCAAACCGTCATCTCATCCCGCAAAAATCATACCCTACCCAAGATAATCGCCCAAAAACTGAAAAAACTATGGCTCTTAGACTATGGAAACACTAAAACATGATTTTTTTTTGTTTCAAAAATGAAATCATTGTGTAAAACTTACATAAATAAAAATAAAGTATACATTTTAGGTATCGCCGCGTCCGTATCGACCGGCTCTATAAAAATATCACATGATCTAACCCCTCAGGTGACCACCGTAAAAAATAAAAAATAAAAACGGTGTAAAAAAAGCCATTTTTTGTCATCTTACGTCACAAAAAGTGTAATAACAAGCGATCAAAAAGTCATATGCACCCCAAAATAGTGCCAATCAAACCGTCATCTCATTCCGCAAAAAATGAGACCCTACTCAGGATAATCGCCCAAAAACTGAAAAAACTATGGCTCTTAGACTATGGAGACACTAAAACTTTTTTTGGTTTTAAAAATGAAGTTATTGTATAAAACTTACATAAATAAAAAAAATTGTATACATATTAGGTATCGCCGCGTCCGCGACAACCTGCTCTATAAAATTACCACATGATCTAACCTGTCAGATGAATGTTGTAAATAACAAAAAAAAAAAAACGTGCCAAAAAAGCTATTTCTTGTTACCTTGCCGCACAAAAAGTGTAATATAGAGCAACCAAAAATCATATGTACCCTAAACTAGTACCAACAAAGCTGCCACCTTATTCCGTAGTTTCTAAAATGGGGTCACTTTTTTGGAGTTTCTACTCTAGGGGTGCATCAGGGGGGCTTCAAATGGGACAAGGTGTCAAAAAAAACAGTCCAGCAAAACCTGCCTTCCAAAAACCGTATGGCATTCCTTTCCTTCTGCACCCTGCCGTGTGCCCGTACAGCGGTTTACGTCCACATATGGGGTGTTTCTGTAAACTACAGAATCAGGGCCATAAATAATGAGTTTTGTTTGGCTGTTAACCCTTGCTTTGTAACTGGAAAAAAATATTAAAATGGAAAATCTGCCAAAAAAGTGAAATTTTGAAATTGTATCTCTATTTTCCATTAAATCTTGTGCAACACCTAAAGGGTTAACAAAGTTTGTAAAATCAGTTTTGAATACCTTGAGGGGTGTAGTTTCTTAGATGGGGTCACTGTTATGGAGTTTCTACTCTAGGGGTGCACCAGGGGGGCTTCAAATGGGACATGGTGTCAAAAAAACAGTCCAGCAAAATCTGCCTTCCAAAAACCATACAGCGCACCTTTCCCCCTACGCCCTACTGTGTGCCCGTACAGTAGTTTACTGCCACATATGAGGTGTTTCTGTATACTGCAGAGTCAGGGCAATAAAGATACAGTCTTGTTTGGCTGTTAACCCTTGCTTTGTTAGTGGAAAAAATGGGTTAAAATGGAAAATTAGGCAAAAAAATGAAATTCTCAAATTTCATCCCCATATGCCAATAACTCTTGTGCAATACCTAAAGGGTTAACGAAGCTTGTAAAATCAGTTTTGAATACCTTGAGGGGTGTAGTTTCTAGAATGGGGTCATTTTTGGGTGGTTTCTATTATGTAAGCCTCGCAAAGTGACTTCAGACCTGAACTGGTCCCTAAAAATTTGGTTTTTGTAAATTTCTGAAAAATTTCAAGATTTGCTTCTAAACTTCTAAGCCTTGTAACATCCCCAAAAAATAAAATATCATTCCCAAAATGCTACAAACATGAAGTAGACATATGGGGAATGTAAAGTCATCACAATTTTTGGGGGTATTACTATGTATTACAGAAGTAGAGAAACTGAAACTTTGAAATTTGCAAATTTTTAAAAATGTTTGGTAAATATGGTATTTTTTTATGCAAAAAAATTTACTTTTTTGACCCAATTTTAGCAGTGTCATGAAGTACAATATGTGACGAAAAAACAATCTCAGAACGGCCTGGATAAGTCAAAGCGTTTTAAAGTTATCAGCACTTAAAGTGACAGTGGTCAGATTTTCAAAAAATGGCCTGGTCCTTAAGGTGAAATAGGGCTGAGTCCTTAAGGGGTTAAGTAGTAATGAATATCATGTTGTGTATGACGGCTGACATGTTGTCATTTAGATGAAAAAGCGATTTTTGGGTTCTGCTAATGAACCTCCGCGGTGCCCAGAGGGGCGCTATTCCTCTGGAGCCCAGTAACGCCCCCTGCAGTGCCCAGCCCGCCGCCTCATAAATACATTTCCTCCCACATCGGAGCCGCCCCCTCCTCTACGTCATAGCATTTATTCAACAGACGAACCTTGCTCCATCCTTTCTTGCGCATGAAATCTCGCGCAGCCGCAGTATCGCCGACTGCCTGCGCCTGTCCGATCCTACGGCTCCTGAGGGCAGCAGCGCTCTGATTAGGTCACTGGGCTCGGCGCATGCCCAGTGATACTATTGAGGCTGCTGCCCTCAGGAGCCGTAGTATCGGACAGGCACAGGCAGTCGGCGATACTGCGGCTGCGCGAGATTTCATGTCACCACCTCCCAGACAGGTCACCTCAGGACTGGCCTCACACCCTGTCATTTCCTCCACAGCCGGATCATACCAACTGCAGGCACAGGGCGGGGGGGTGTGCAAGGATAGCAACGTCTCACTTCAGCTCCACAGAGCACCTCACACTTTCCGGCTGTTAGGACGCAGGTTTCCTGTCACATCTCATTCTGCGTAAACCTCTCATCTGCCGCTCGCTTCCGTGATTTGGACGTTTCCAGGAGTGGAACCGTCTTCTTTGTCTGATCTCCATGCACCACAGGGACCTGGTGATGTCACAGGGTCATGTGACATTCCAAGTGCTCCTCACCCTGAGCCCCGTGAGTGACTGAGGGTGTAACGTTACATTACCCAACTTCCACATGTCATGTGACCGGGTGACATCACAAGGTCCTTACGGTGCATGGAGCTCAGACACAACCCTCGCCTGTATAAGTACCACTGAGTCTGACTCGTTCACATTAACCACAGACGAAACGGCCAGTCGCACCTGCGCAGTAGAGCAGCGGGCTGAATGCAGTAACTGTACGTCAGGTGAGCTGTGTAGGGCGCATTCACACCTGGGAGATGACTGAAGAAGCCTTTTCCGTCAGGCTGTGACGTAGGATTTCCATCTGCTCCGTGTGAATGTACGGAGTTAGGGCTCGTTCACGCGAACGCGTGCTGCCCGTTGGCGTATAGCGAATCCGCAATACATGTGCGCCGTTCCGTGTGCTTTCCGCATCACGGATGTGGACCCGTTCGCTTCAATGGGTCCGGAGATACGAAACACTACGGAAGCGGTCCACAATCCGGCAAGAGGCAGCACGCGTCAGTGTGAACGAGCCCTCAGGCTCCATTCACACGTCCGTGGTGTGTTGCGTCCTGCAAATTGCGGAACGAATGCGGACCCATTTGCGGACGTGTGAACGAGCCCTTACTGTGACTTTTTGTGGCGCTACTGATTAATTTTAACCCTTGTCGCAGCTGCAGTCCACCAGAATACATTGGGGGGGGGGGGGGGGGTCATTTTTCGTGGCACCTTACGGCTGGTGGTGTTGATGTAAAAAAAAAAAAAGTTGCACCTCCCCCCATCGTGTGACCCTTTACACAGTGGCGTGTTTTTACTGGGGAGACACGGGGCCGTCAGCCCAGGCGAAGTCATTTATACCCGTTTTCAGGTGTAAGTGACGATGGAAATCTACTCGGGGGCTGGAGTAACCTTCAGTCGAGGTGCACAGACTGCCAAGGATGCACCTAATTTATGACGAGCCCTGCGCAGGAGGTAACAAAGACCTGCATAAAGCGCTGGCCAGTGATAAGTGACCCCCCCCACGAGTTGTGCGCAGTATTGTGGACTCCCGCTGGTAAAATCAAACCATGCCGCCAAAAAAGTCCCAGTATAGCCTTGGCGCCATTGTCCGGCAGGAGGGAAGCCAGTAGATAAGGAGCAGATCAGGGCACTTTCACACCAGCGTTTTTCTTTTCTGGTATTGAGTTCCGTCCTAGGGGCTCAATACTGGAAAAAAAAAACGCCTCCGTTTTATCCTAATGCATTCTGAATGGGAGCAATCCGTTCAGGATGTCTTCAGCACGCTGTGGTATTTTCTCCGGCCAAAATTCCGGAACACTTGCCGTAATGCCGGATCAGGTACCAAGTGCTCCGGAAAAACAGATCCGGTTTCCCGATCTGCGCAGACCTTGGGGGTGGGGTGGGGGGGGGGGGCTCAGTGTCAGAAGATGGCGCATGGGGGGGGCTCTGTGTCAGAAGATGGCGCATGGGGGGGGGCTCAGTGTCAGAAGATGGCGCATGGGGGGGGCTCAGTGTCAGAAGATGGCGCATGGGGGGGGCTCTGTGTCAGAAGATGGCGCATGGGGGGGGCTCTGTGTCAGAAGATGGCGCATGGGGGGGGGCTCTGTGTCAGAAGATGGCGCATGGGGGGGCTCTGTGTCAGAAGATGGCGCATGGGGGGGGCTCTGTGTCAGAAGATGGCGCATGGGGGGGGCTCTGTGTCAGAAGATGGCGCATGGGGGGGGCTCTGTGTCAGAAGATGGCGCATGGGGGGGGCTCTGTGTCAGAAGATGGCGCATGGGGGGGGCTCTGTGTCAGAAGATGGCGTATGGGGGGGGCTCTGTGTCAGAAGATGGCGCATGGGGGGGCTCTGTGTCAGAAGATGGCGTATGGGGGGGGGCTCTGTGTCAGAAGATGGCGCATGGGGGGGGCTCTGTGTCAGAAGATGGCGCATGGGCGGGGCTCTGTGTCAGAAGATGGCGCATGGGGGGGGCTCTGTGTCAGAAGATGGCGCATGGGGGGGGGGGGGCTCTGTGTCAGAAGATGGCGCATGGGGGGGGGGCTCTGTCAGAAGATGGCGCATGGGGGGGGCTCTGTCAGAAGATGGCGCATGGGGGGGCTCTGTGTCAGAAGATGGCGCATGGGGGGGGGGCTCTGTGTCAGAAGATGGCGCATGGGGGGGGGCTCTGTGTCAGAAGATGGCGCATGGGGGGGGGCTCTGTGTCAGAAGATGGCGCATGGGGGGGGGCTCTGTGTCAGAAGATGGCGCATGGGGGGGGGCTCTGTGTCAGAAGATGGCGCTTGTTTTTCATGGTTTGCTTGGTTTGAAGGCACAGATTTCGTGGCGATTGCTCTGTCTAGAGTCTTCTGGTTTCGTCAGGTTGCGCTCGGGGACTGGAGAACCAGTCACAATGGTGAATCGGACTTAAATCCCAGCTCTGCCCACAAAACCTTTGGCCGCCCCTGGATGTAAACTGATGCGAACCACACGAAAAATGGCACAAACACTTTATCAATTTGTCCCAAATGCCACCAAACGGACAAAACCGCTCAGCCCTTGTGGCGCCGTGCATGTCCTACATTACCCCCTAAAGGTCCTTTACAGGGACTGATAATTGGCACGAATATTAGGGATGAACGTTTGCAGGAACCCTCGTTCCCAATAATTGACCTGTGTAAAAGTTGCAAACTTTTGTTCGTCTGGCGATCGTGTCTTTCACCCGAAACCTAAGGGCACGGCCGCAGTCAGGTGTCCTAAGTTCAGTCAGTTTTCCCCACGCAGATGCAACGCGCGTGATAGACACTGAAGGTCTACAAACAACATCACTTCTATGGGGCCAGGGCTGCGTGAAAAACACAGAATATAGAACATGCTGTGTTTTTCACGCAACGCAGAACTAATGCGTTAAAAAAAAAAAAACGCTCATGTACACAGACTATTGAAATGAATGGTCAGGATTCAGTGCGGGTGCTATGCGTTCACGTCACACATTGCGCCCGCGCAGAAAACTCGCTCGTGTGAAAGGGGCCTTAGTGTTCCTCAGAACAGTGACCTCCACCCCCCCTTTTTAAAAGTGATCTATAGCAGTGAAGAAAAATGCCTGGGTTCTTATGGAAACCTGGTTTAAAACTGTGTGTATGTCAAGACTGAAGGACCAGCGAGCTTCTATTGGCCACTAAGGGTCATGTGACCGTGTGTATTGCGGTTAAGATATGAGTGAAAGACATTCAAGCTTCTATTGGCCAATACGGTTTATGTGATGCCATATTTGCATTACCATACTGTACATCCTAAGAGCTGAGACCCGTCCTAAAACCTTCCCGCGTACCCGATGTACCCATATGCCAAATTTGGTGCAGACAGATGGACAGACATATATACGGGTATATTTTGACTATTTCATTTAATGTTTGTGTGATTAAAAGATATCCACAGTGTTCCCCATAACAGTGACCTCTCCTCCCCTTAATAGTGACCCCCCCTTAACTTTGACCTCCACAGCAACCCGCCCCTTTAACAGTGCCTCACTCTGTTAACTGTGACCTTCACAGCAGCCCGTCCTCTTAACTTTAACCTTAACAGCCTGTCTCCTGCCCGCTTAACAAAGACATCCACAGCACCTTGCCCCCTTAATATTGACCTCTACAGCAGCCCACTCCCTTATGTAACCTCCACAGCGGCCCGCCCCTCGACAATGACCTCCACAGCGGCCCGCCCCTCGACAATGACCTCCACAGCGGCCCGCCCCTCGACAATGACCTCCACAGCGGCCCGCCCCTCGACAATGACCTCCACAGCGGCCCGCCCCTCGACAATGACCTCCACAGCGGCCCGCCCCTCGACAATGACCTCCACAGCGGCCCGCCCCTCGACAATGACCTCCACAGCGGCCCGCCCCTCGACAATGACCTCCACAGCGGCCCGCCCCTCGACCATGACCTCCACAGCGGCCCGCCCCTCGACCATGACCTCCACAGCGGCCCGCCCCTCGACCATGACCTCCACAGCGGCCCGCCCCTCGACAATGACCACCACAGCGGCCCGCCCCTCGACAATGACCCCCCCGCCCCCCCCACTGTACCATGCCCCTCAACATAAGACTTTGATGGTTTTCACAGTGACAATGACTTCTATGGGAGCGTTTGGTCTGTACAATGACCAAAATGGAGGATATCAGTTTTTTCCACTGTGCCGTCTGTGGAGAACTTGGCAGGAAATGACCATGATTCACCAGCGTGGGAGTAAGGCCGCTTTCACCCAGTCAGTATTTAAATAGTGATTTCCATCAGTGATTGTTGGCCAGAGGAAGGTGCGGAGGCTGCAGAGATATGGTACGAGGGAAAGAATTGCTCCCGTTCTGTTTTTTGACCCGCCCTTGGTTTTGGCTCAGAGTCGCTGATGGAAAATACTGATCAAGTACTGACTAAACACTAATGTGTGAATAAGGGCTCATTCAGACTGCCGTATGCTGTCCGCAAAAATACTGAATGCTATCTGTTTTTTTGTGGATCCGCAAAAAAAACGGATCCACAAAAAACGGATAGCATTCAGTATTTTTGCGGACCCATAGACTTCAATGGGGCCATGTCCTGATTTTTACGGACAAGTATAGGACATGTTTCATTTTTTTTTTGCGGAACCGTGGAATAGAAAAGGGCCCCATAGAAGTGAATGGGTCAGCATCTAATCCGCAAAAAAACGGATCCGCATTTTTGCGGATAGCATACGGCCGTCTGAATGAGCCCTTAGGCCAACAGGGTACTGGGTATTAAAAAAGCAGCATGAACTTGGAGGATAGGGGTGCAAAATGACCTTTTACAAAGCATTCATAGAAAGAAAGCCTGGATTTCTGCGATTGCAAAAAACAACCATCCAAAATTGCTGAATTTTTGTTAGTCCTGAAATGGTGGACATTTGACGCTACATGTTGGACCAGAACTGGTAACGGTAGCCTGCATGCCATAATGCAGCCACAGGATAGCCATCTAAAAGAGCACCTACTGTGTGGCCGGGCCCGTGCTGCTGATGGCAAATTGCGGTCCGCAATGCATGTGCACCGACCGCGGGGGCCTCTGCATGCGGATCGCGGACCCATTCACTGGTATAGGGTTTGCGATCCGCACTACTTTTTTGTGGTGTGGAGGCACAGACAGAAAACACGTGGAAGCACTCAGTAGTGCTTCTGTGGGCTTCCGACCCATGCCTCCAGTCCGCACTGCATCGCTCGGATTGCGGACCCATTCAGCGGCCTAATAGACGCTGGGTGTGTGAGTCCAGGATGATGCTGTCTTCCCTAATGCAAACCACTTTGTGCCTGTGTGAGCTGCCTCCTCTTCTCTTCTCGTACACCTGCCTGTTTCCATCTCTGACCGAAGAACGCCATGAAGTCAAACGCGTCTTAGAACACCTGTAATAGACGTATAATGTACAGCGTTACAGCATTGCCTTTCCCTGTGCTCCGAATGATGAGAAATAGGAGATGAAGTTTAAACTGCAAGAGGAATTTGGCCTTGTGATAACCATTTCACCTAATTATTTACAGGGCAGAAATGGCTTACTAGCCTGGGATCCCTCTCACTAATGGTTGTGAGACTGTAGACACTCACGGCGTATATGTCCGAGGGTCATGCAGTCCTACGTAAAGATAACGCACACCATTCATAGGCATGACGCTAAAACCACAATGTACAAGAATCACACAGACGTAGTCTTTATGACATCACTGAAGTAATAAATTGCCACCACAATAGTTAAAAGCAATTAAAGGGATCCTGTCGCGTTAGCCATGGTGTCTGAGCAGCAGGTTATAGAGCAGGAGGAGCTGAGCAGATTGATATACAGTCAGGTCCATAAATATTGGGACATGGACACAATTCTAAAATTTTTGGCTCTATACACCACCACAATTGATTTGAAATAAAACAAACAAGATGTGCTTTACCTGCAGACTGTCAGCTTTAATTTGAGGTATTTACATCCAAATCAGGTGAACGGTGCAGGAATTACAACAGTTTGCATATGTGCCTCCCACTTGTTAAGGGACCAAAAGTAATGGGACAATTGGCTTCTCAGCTGTTCCATGGCCAGGTGTGTGTTATTCCCTCATTATCCCAATTACAATGAGCAGATAAAAGGTCGAGAGGTCATTTCCAGTCTGCTATTTGCATTTGGAATCTGTTGCTGTCAAATCTCAAGATGAGATCCAAAGAGCTGTCACTATCAGTAAAGCAAGCCATCATTAGGCTGAAAAAACACAACAAACCCATCAGAGAGATAGCAAAAACATTAGGCCTGGCCAAAACAACTGCTTGGAACATTCTTAAAAATAAGGAACGCATCGGTGAGCTCAGCAACACCAGAAGACCTGGAAGACCACAGAAAACAATTGTGGTGGATGACCGAAGAATTCTTTCCCTGGTGAAGAAAACACCCTTCACAACAGTTGGCCAGATCAAGAACACTCTCCAGGAGGTAGGTGTATGTGTGTCAAAGTCAACAATCAAGAGAAGACTTCACCAGAGTGAATACAGAGGGTTCACCACAAGATGTAAACCATTGGTGAGCCTCAAAAACAGGAAGGCCAGATTAGAGTTTGCCAAACGACATCTAAAAAAGCCTTCACAGTTCTGGAACAACATCCTATGGGCAGATGAGACCAAGATCAACTTGTACCAGAGTGATGGGAAGAGAAGAGTATGGAGAAGGAAAGGAACTGCTCATGATCCTAAGCATACCACCTCATCAGTGAAGCATGGTGGTGGTAGTGTCATGGCGTGGACATGTATGACTGCCAATGGAACTGGTTCTCTTGTGTTTATTGATGATGTGACTGCTGACAAAAGCAGCAGGATGAATTCTAAAGTGTTTTGGGCAATATTATCTGCTCATATTCAGCCAAATGCTTCAGAACTCATCGGATGACGCTTCACATGGACAATGACCCAAAGCATACTGCAAAAGCAACCAAAGAGTTTTTTAAGGGAAAGAAGTTGAATGTTATGCAATGGCCAAGTCAATCTCCTGACCTGAATCCGATTGAGCTGCATTTCACTTGCTGAAGACAAAACTGAAGGGAAAATGCCCCAAGAACAAGCAGGAACTGAAGACAGTTGCAGTAGAGGCCTGGCAGAGCATCACCAGGGATGAAACCCAGCGTCTGGTGATGTCTATGCGTTCCAGACTTCAGGCTGTAATTGACTGCAAAGGATTTGCAACCAAGTATTAAAAAGTGAAAGTTTGATTTATGATTATTATTCTGTCCCATTACTTTTGGTTCCATAACAAGTGGGAGGCACATATGCAAACTGTTGTAATTCCTGCACCGTTCACCTGATTTGGATGTAAATAACTCAAATTAAAGCTGACAGTCTGCAGGTAAAGCACATCTTGTTCATTTAATTTAATTGTCGATGTCCCATTATTTATGGACCTGACTATAGTTTTATGGAAAAAACTCAGTGTAACATGTCATTTATACATTGAAATTCCTGCTCTTTCTGGGCTTTGAGGTCCAGGAGGTGGTCCTATCAGTGACAGCCATCTCTCTATACACACTCTTAGGCCTCCTACACACGAACGTGTGTGCCCCGTCCGCGATCCGCAAAAAGATAGGACATATTATATCTTTTTGCGGACAGAAGCACTCTGTAGTGCTTCCGTGGGTTTCCGTTCCATGCTTCCGTTCCGGATTTGCGGACCCATTGAAGTTAATGGGTCTGTATCCGTGATGCGGAATGCCCACATAACTGCGCCCGTGTATTGCGGATCTACAAATTCGATCACGGGGCGCACACGTTCGTGTGCAGGAAGTCTTAGAGGGAAGGTTGTCCATCACTGATAGGACCACCTCCGGGACTTCAGAGTCCAGAATCAGCTGGGATATAAATCCAATAAATGACATATTAAATTGAATCTTTTCCCATAAAACTATATATCAATCTGCTCAGCTCCTCCTGCTCTATAACCTGCTGCTTGTGGCTTACTTTGCATTTTCATGCCGACAGGTTCCCTTTAAACCAGTATGGGGGTGACGGGCAGGAAATATTGTGCACGATCATAACCGTGCAAGAATGCGGCTGTGATCTAAAGTTTTCAGATGGACACAAACATTGGTTTTCACAGTTTTGGTTTTCACAAAGTTTTTTTTTTTGAAAGATGTTTCTATGGTACAGTTAGAAGCTTTTCATGCGTTTTAACTTTTTTTTTGACAATTCCATCCAATTTCTGCAAAGACCCATTGTTTAGATTTAAAGTACTATTGAAAATGCACCATTTTCTTGGGGAGAATTTTTCACCGAAATCCTGGCGTACACACTTTGCACCACATTTACCAACTGTTTTACAAAACTTCCCCCGACGAGGGATTGTGGCGTCACGATAAAGAGGTATGAATTGACGGTGAAAGAGGCGTGGCCTAAATCCGCCTCTATGCACCAAAAAAAAAGAGACAAAATTGGAAGTAGAGACGCCAGCGGCTTCACACACAGCATGGATTCTCTCCTTCCAGCATAGCGCTCGCTGCTGACTTATTACACCCGATTTCCAATAAGTGCCTAAAACTCCCCATTGAGAACCTGTGGTCGATCCTCAAAAAGGGGATGGACAAAGAAAAACACAGAAATCGTGACAAACTCCGAGCAGAGATCAGTCAGAATTTGTCCCAGAAGCTGATCTCCAGCATGGGCGAACTGCCGAAGTCTTGAAAAAGAAGGATCAACACTGGAAAGATTGAGTCTTGGCATAAACCTGAGAGCTTTGTCAAAGTTTTTAAAAAGTACTGAAAAATGAAATAACTATACTTCAATATACTATAGAGACATCTGACAAAAAGATCTAAAAATGCTTATGCAGCAAACTGTGTGAAAGTCAGAATATTTTTGGTCATGACTAGGGATGAGCGAATTTTTATATTTTGAACTTTGAGTTTGTGTTTTGGTATAAGCTGAAATGCGTTATGGATTCAGTTACCACGGACCATAACGCAATTCTACGACGGAACGCCTTTAGAGGCATTCCGTTATAATAGAAGTCTATGGCCTGCATAACGGATCAGTCTGGTTTCCATTATGCAGGAGTCCTCTCGAACTCGAAGTTCAAAATATCAAATTGGCTCACCCCTAGTCATGACTGTCCACACAAAGTCCAATCACAGACAGTGTAGCATTACAGATCAAAAGGATTAACATCTGCAACAAGCATAAAGCCCAAGCCCCAAGTGGGGTTCAGACCTTACAATACCAACCTGATTGGGCTGTGATACTCCAAAAAAGAGAGCCTCCACCACCCCAGGACACCACTCAATACACATAAGGTTTGGTCCAACTGACCGGAAATACCATCGTCTAATAAATGAATTGGTGATGGCAGGACCCCAAGTTATGCAGAATTGGGCGTCTTTATATGAGATGTGACATAACTTGAGAAAGCCTAGTGTATGTCGGGCAAAATGTTGCATCTGGAATCAAGACGATTGATTTTGCTTAACTTTGGGAGGCCGCCTTCAGGAATTCATTTTTTGGAATACAGTGGCACCTGTTGGCCTTGGGGTTCCATTGTATAGTGGTGTCCACTCTAAACTGACCTAAAGTTCGGGTAAGGAATGCAATTTGTCGTGAAAACACCGCATTACAATATCACAAGATCATATCAAACCTGGAGAGGCTGCAATTCACATCACAACCACTGGGTGTCGAGTGTACCACATTTATCCGTCACTCATCCAGCTGAATGTTTGTTTGCAGAACAGTTGGGTGTCGGGGTCTTCACAGTTTTCCTCCTTACACATGCACCAAGTACTGTACATAGCTACCTATTCTCACACTGACCAACCCTACAAACCATTATCTGAAAAAGTCTGACTGTAGGTCTGGAAACCACTATTATCAGCCATTGTAGGACTGATGAATACAGTCTATCAGCCATTTCAGGGGAGAGGATGACTGTAGGACAGGAGAACACAATCCATTGCCCCCTGTTATCAGGCTGAGGCGAGGAGAGGACGACTGTAGGGCAGGAGAACACAATCCATTGCCCCCTGTTATCAGGCTGAGGCGAGGATGATTGTAGGACAGGAGAACACAATCCATTGCCCCCTGTTATCAGTGATTTCAGGCTGAGGAGAGGACGACTGTAGGACAGGAGAACACAATCCATTGCCCCCTGTTATCAGACATTTCAGGCTGAGGAGAGGACGACTGTAGGACAGGAGATCACAATCCATTGCCCCCTGTTATCAGCCATTTCAGGCTGAGGAGAGGACGACTGTAGGACAGGAGAACACAATCCATTGCCCCCTGTTATCAGACATTTCAGGCTGAGGAGAGGATGACTGTAGGACAGGAGATCACAATCCATTGCCCCTGTTATCAGACATTTCAGGCTGAGGAGAGGATGACTGTAGGACAGGAGAACACCATCCATTGCCCCCTGTTATCAGGCTAAGGCGAGGATGACTGTAGGACAGGAGAACACAATCCATTGCCCCCTGTTATCAGACATTTCAGGCTGAGGAGAGGATGACTGTAGGACAGGAGAACACCATCCATTGCCCCCTGTTATCAGCCATTTCAGGCTGAGGAGAGGACGACTGTAGGACAGGAGATCACAATCCATTGCCCCTGTTATCAGACATTTCAGGCTGAGGAGAGGATGACTGTAGGACAGGAGAACACCATCCATTGCCCCCTGTTATCAGGCTGAGGCGAGGATGACTGTAGGACAGGAGAACACAATCCATTGCCCCCTGTTATCAGACATTTCAGGCTGAGGAGAGGATGACTGTAGGACAGGAGAACACCATCCATTGCCCCCTGTTATCAGACATTTCAGGCTGAGGAGAGGACGACTGTAGGACAGGAGAACACAATCCATTGTCCCTGTTATCAGCCATTTCAGGCTGAGGAGAGGACGACTGTAGGACAGGAGAACACAATCCATTGCCCCCTGTTATCAGACATTTCAGGCTGAGGAGAGGACGACTGTAGGACAGGAGAACACAATCCATTGCCCCCCTGTTATCAGACATTTCAGGCTGAGGAGAGGACGACTCTAGGACAGGAGATCACAATCCATTGCCCCTGTTATCAGACATTTCAGGCTGAGGAGAGGATGACTGTAGGACAGGAGAACACCATCCATTGCCCCCTGTTATCAGACATTTCAGGCTGAGGAGAGGACGACTGTAGGACAGGAGAACACAATCCATTGCCCCTGTTATCAGCCATTTCAGGCTGAGGAGAGGACGACTGTAGGACAGGAGAACACAATCCATTGCCCCTGTTATCAGCCATTTCAGGCTGAGGAGAGGACGACTGTAGGACAGGAGAACACAATCCATTGCCCCCTGTTATCAGACATTTCAGGCTGAGGAGAGGACGACTGTAGGACAGGAGAACACAATCCATTGCCCCCTGTTATCAGCCATTTCAGGCTGAGGAGAGGACGACTGTAGGACAGGAGAACACAATCCATTGCCCCTGTTATCAGCCATTTCAGGCTGAGGAGAGGACGACTGTAGGACAGGAGAACACAATCCATTGCCCCCTGTTATCAGACATTTCAGGCTGAGGAGAGGACGACTGTAGGACAGGAGAACAGAAGAAAAGATTAGATACACAGTATCACATAAGATGGCATTAGACACAGCAAGTGGAGGAGGACAAGTGATCCCATGCAGACCAGAGGGAGGGCTGTGATTACAGGATTAGATACACCGCAGACAGTATCACACATGACCGGATTGGATACTCAGAAGACAGTATCGCACACAATACATGAGCGCACTTTTCTCCTGAAATAGACCTCTTGCACACAATCGTTTTGTTTTCAGTTTTTTGCGTTCATTTCAATGGATGTGCAAAAAAACCCCGGAAGGTTCTCCGTATGCCTTCTATTTCCGTTCAAAGATAGAACATGTCCTATTATTGTCCACATAACAGACAAGGATAGGACTGTTCTGTCAGGGGCCAGCTGCTCAGCAAAAAAACGGAATGCACACGGACGTCATCTGTATATTTTGCGGACCGCAAAATACAAAAAAAAATTATTTATATGGTCGTGTGCAAAAGGCCATATGCTGCACTGCTGGGACCCTGCTCCTTCCCCTATGTAACTCTCAGCCTGTGACACCCCCCCCCCCCCCATTCCCCCACAAGATCAGCAAACTCCTCCCCTGAAATCCTCTGTGCTGCTGGGACCCTACTCCCACTATGTAATTCTCATCCTGTGACCTCCAAGATCAGCACACTCCTCTTCTGAAATCCTCTGTGCTGCTGGGACCCTACTCCCACTATGTAATTCTCATCCTGTGACCTCCACAAGATCAGCACACTCCTCTTCTGAAATCCTCTGTGCTGCTGGGACCCTACTCCCACTATGTAATTCTCATCCTGCGACCTCCACAAGATCAGCGCACTCCTTCTGAAATCCTCTGTGCTGCTGGGACCCTACTCCCACTATGTAATTCTCATCCTGTGACCTCCACAAGATCAGCACACTCCTCTTCTGAAATCCTCTGTGCTGCTGGGACCCTACTCCCACTATGTAATTCTCATCCTGTGACCTCCACAAGATCAGCACACTCCTCTTCTGAAATCCTCTGTGCTGCTGGGACCCTACTCCTACTATGTAATTCTCATCCTGTGACCTCCACAAGATCAGCACACTCCTCTTCTGAAATCCTCTGTGCTGCTGGGACCCTACTCCCACTATGTAATTCTCATCCTGTGACCTCCACAAGATCAGCACACTCCTCTTCTGAAATCCTCTGTGCTGCTGGGACCCTACTCCTACTATGTAATTCTCATCCTGTGACCTCCACAAGATCAGCACACTCCTCTTCTGAAATCCTCTGTGCTGCTGGGACCCTACTCCCACTATGTAATTCTCATCCTGTGACCTCCACAAGATCAGCGCGCTCCTCTCCTGAAATCCTCTGTGTCTTGACCTTATGACCTCTGGTAACAGGCACCACCTGCTGTCTGAAGCGTTGCATTGCAGGCACATTTTGTAACAGTTGAGATATTCAGTTGGAATTACGTGTTACACACATCTGACCATGTTAAGTGCGGACACCTCTGTTTACTGCATGAAATACAGATATTTAGCTTTGGTCCTCTGTATATCAAAGAAGCTAAAGTAGATTTCTCATTTACAAATGGAAAAACTAAACGGTATGCCGACACATAATGGTCTGATGGGGGACAAAAGGGCAGGAGGATGAGGGCCTGATGATGCATTTAATGAATACGCTAGATGCTTTTCCCAGTATATGGCCTCATGCAGACGGCCGTTGTTTTGGTCCGCATCTGAGCCGCAGTTTTTGTGACTCTGATGTGATATTTTAAAAAAAAATGATATCCCCACAAAAAAAATAAGAATTAAAAACAAAATATATACAGCATATAAAATGGAACATATATATATGAACTCAGTAGTATTTGAATATCGCCACAAACGTGGTTAGTCACGATATGATGGCTTTCTTAGGGTCCATTCACATGTCCGTAGTGTATTGCGCATCCACAATACACAGAGCCGGCACCCCTATAGAAATGCCTATTCTCTTTTTTTTTTTTTTTTTGTATATTCTTTTTTTTGGGGAGCTGTCCGCAATGTGTGCCTTCTGCGTCCTTTCTGTCCCCATTGAGCTTTTCTTGGACTCCCTAATAACCCATTCTTTAGTTATTTGTACCCACAGCCAATATTTTTATAGGGTTAATTTCTCATGCCCCCACTTATATTGCCCTGCTCAAGACTTTTTGAATTGCCCTCTCCTTTTTAATGTTAAATAGCCCCCAGTATGTATGGAGATAGATGTGTTTATCTCTATAGGTATTTACACCTAAATCCTTGATATCTGGAGTGGGTGTGCACGCGCCACTTCGCTCTTACATAGAGCAATACCATTGGGGTCGGCGCATTCGCGCTCCTGTGGTTTGATGTCGTTTGGCATCAATATCTATGCCCACATAATAAAGCGGGCGCATGCGCGGCTGAGCGAGTGCCATGCTTTGACGTAGCTCAGCCTCCTTCTATTACATTCAATGGACGTTTTCCAGGGGCGGGGCGTGCACTCATTGAAGCGGCGCTTGCGCACTTAATTATGATAGACGCTAACAAATATCAGAGACGGGGTGTTTAAACCTGCGGCGCAGTCGCAGGTCAGTATCCGTTGACCTTTCATTTATGCCATTGTGCCTTTTTGCTACTGGTCCCCTGAGGAACCGGATTATGAAACAGGGGAAACGCGTTGGGACCTACTGAAAGTTGGAGACCACATACCATATGGGACATTTTATAGTTTTACTGGCATCATCCACAACTGGGAATTACTGGGAGGTAGGGACTGCTTATAGAAGGGTACAGCCACGATAAGTGGGGCCGCCCCTTTCGGGGGCTATTACGCCGCTTTTAGGCAGGGAGAGTATAGTTGCCTGGTGAAGGATTCCCTGATGCCGAAAAGCGGTGTATTTGTATATTGATGACCCCACTTCTTAGCACCTGGAAGACTCTGGGCCATCAGCCTCCGTAAAAAGCATTCAAGTCCGTGCAGAAAGTATCCACGTGATCCTCATCTGGTGCCTGATGAATGCATCTTCTTCACCATAAGAAGATCATATCGTGAGTAACCACGTGTGCGGTGATGTTCAAATACTACCGAGTTCACATACATGTCCCATTGAAGGAATTCCACGGCACATCCAAGAAGTAAAATTGAATAGAACGGCTTTATTCACCAGACGGGCAACGTTTCGATCCGCTTCCTGGGATCTTTCTCAAGCAATGACTATCCCAGGAAGAGGATCGAAACGTTGCCCGTCTGGTGAATAAAGCCGTTCTATTCAATTTTACTACTTGGATGTGTCGTGGAATTTCTTCAGTTTATTCGTTTGGAGCAGGTTCAGCCACTGGCACTCCATCTATACACAAGAAACTGCCGTGCTGCCCAATTCTTATATATATATATATATATACACTGCTCAAAAAAATAAAGGGAACACAAAAATAACACATCCTAGATCTGAATTAATTAAATATTCTTCTGAAATACTTTGTTCTTTACATAGTTGAATGTGCTGACAACAAAATCACACAAAAATAAAAAAATGGAAATCAAATTTTTCAACCCATGGAGGTCTGGATTTGGAGTCACCCTCAAAATTAAAGTGGAAAAACACACTACAGGCTGAACCAACTTTGATGTAATGTCCTTAAAACAAGTCAAAATGAGGCTCAGTAATGTGTGTGGCCTCCACGTGCCTGTATGACCTCCCTACAACGCCTGTGCATGCTCCTGATGAGGTGGCGGACGGTCTCCTGAGGGATCTCCTCCCAGACCTGGACTAAAGCATCTGCCAACTCCTGGACAGTCTGTGGTGCAACGTGATGTTGGTGGATAGAGCGAGACATGATGTCCCAGATGTGCTCAATTGGATTCAGGTCTGCGGAACGGGCGGGCCAGTCCATAGCATCAATGCCTTTGTCTTTCAGGAACTGCTGACACACTCCAGCCACATGAGGTCTAGCATTGTCTTGCATTAGGAGGAACCCAGGGCCAACAGCACCAGCATATGGTCTCACAAGGGGTCTTAGGATCTCATCTCGGTACCTAATGGCAGTCAGGCTACCTCTGGCGAGCACATGGAGGGCTGTGCGGCCCTCCAAAGAAATGCCACCCCACACCATTACTGACCCAATGCCAAACCGGTCATGCTGGAGGATGTTGCAGGCAGCAGAACGTTCTCCACGGCGTCTCAAGACTCTGTCACGTCTGTCACATGTGCTCAGTGTGAACCTGCTTTCATCTGTGAAGAGCACAGGGCGCCAGTGGCGAATTTGCCAATCTTGGTGTTCTCTGGCAAATGCCAAACGTCCTGCACGGTGTTGGGCTGTAAGCACAACCCCCACCTGTGGATGTCGGGCCCTCATATCACCCTCATGGAGTCTGTTTCTGACCGTTTGAGCAGACACATGCACATTTGTGGCCTGCTGGAGGTAATTTTGCAGGGCTCTGGCATTGCTCCTCCTGTTCCTCCTTGCACAAAGGCGGAGGTAGCGGTCCTGCTGCTGGGTTGTTGCCCTCCTATGGCCTCCTCCACGTCTCCTGATGTACTGGCCTGTCTCCTGGTAGCGCCTCCATGCTCTGGACACTACACTGACAGACACAGCAAACCTTCTTGCCACAGCTCGCATTGATGTGCCATCCTGGATAAGCTGCACTACCTGAGCCACTTGTGTGGGTTGTAGACTCCGTCTCATGCTACCACTAGAGTGAAAGCACCGCCAGCATTCAAAAGTGACCAAAACATCAGCCAGGAAGCATAGGAACTGAGAAGTGGTCTGTGGTCACCACCTGCAGAACCACTCCTTTATTGGGGGTGTCCTGCTAATTGCCTATAATTTCCACCTGTTGTCTATCCCATTTGCACAACAGCATGTGAAATTGATTGTCACTCAGTGTTGCTTCCTAAGTGGACAGTTTGATTTCACAGAAGTGTGATTGACTTGGAGTTACATTGTGTTGTTTAAGTGTTCCCTTTATTTTTTTGAGCAGTGTATATATATATTAAAGAAACGTTTGGCAGCACCAATTCACACCATATGGGACGGGTGCTATGTCCAGGGAATTCACTGCTTACCCTTGTATACAGCCGGAAAAGGACAGCAACTCCAATAGTACAAAAATGATTATTTATTGGGCCACAGTGAGGAGACGTTTCGGCTCAAAATGCAGAGCCTTTCTCAAGCATCAAAACACAAAAGGAAGTGCACATTATAAATAGGTGTACATAATTAAAACATAGCAATAATCAATATTCACAATTAGTGTACAAATCAATAGATGAATCAGTGCATAGTGACGACGTACAAAAACAAAACCAGCGATACATGATTATGTATACGATTTACAATAAATTAATGTAAACTAACATAATCCAAAATATAGATATGTGGCACCAATATATATCAGCTGCTTCAAATCTCTTTAGTCACATTAAATAAAAACAAGGAGGAGCAAGAGGGAAGGATGGTGACATACCACAGAGTCAGCGTGTGTCCACATCTCCACAATGGCCACAGTTGGCTCTAGCTCGATGGAGTGCGCAGGCGTCGAGATCCGTCCCGGCAAAATCGCGTCATGTTACGCCTAAATTCGGCGTCCCACGTCACAACCTGCGCCGCGAGATACACAATGTCCATTGCTCTTCAGTACGCATGCTCACAGCACTATGACCGCAGACACGCCATGTTTAGTACTGGACGGGTTGCCCATAGTTAGTTAGTTAATACATATTATATGTGGCTAACTGGAGGCAAAACGAGGGAACCACAAATCCCTGTCAAGGGGTCATGGTAATCCTACAATGGGCGTGCAATATGAGCCAGATCGGCACCCCCGTGTCGATCGTGCACCAAACGCCGCCCCAATAATGCCTCCTAAAGATGCCACAAACAGGGTTCTCCTTATTGATATATATTATTAAAAGAAAAAGGTATGTGGGATATGTCGGAACACAGCCCGACCCCAAAGCGCAATCCAATCCAGGTGCAACCAAATTATGGACAGAGTCAGATGTGGGACACGGTGCATCTCAATGTGGCAGGACAGCATCGTCATTCCATTGCTCCTTTTCTTATATTGCCTAATCATCTGAAATACAGTATAAGATGAGAACATTTTTTTGGAGAAAGAAATAAAAATGTAGGTAAGATCTTATAAGGACATTTGTGTTTGATTAATACCTACAATCAAGTGACAGCCAAATAGCAGATGGTGCATAACATCAAAGGGCAAACCACCCCTTTATATACAAACCCCTAAATTAAAATCCACATTGAGACCATTCGGTCTCAGAGTATTCAACAAGTGTATCCAAAATGGCTCTTTCCTTTTCAATAATAAATTCCTGTTACCTCCTCGTCTGGGCAAAGGAATGTGGTCTATAATCCAGCATTTTAATTGATGTTCTGTATGATTCATCTCCACAAAATGTTTAGGGATGGGTAAATGCCGGCGTTTTTTTCTAATAGTGGAGCGGTGATTGTTTAGTCTAGTTTTTAAATCAGTGAACGTCTCACCTACATACAGTAGTTTACAGGGGCAACTCAAAACGTAGATCACAAAATTCGAATTTCGTGGTTCCCTCGTTTTGCCTCCAGTTAGCCACATATAATATGTATTAACTAACTAACTATGGGCAACCCGTCCAGTACTAAACATGGCGTGTCTGCGGTCATAGTGCTGTGAGCATGCGTACTGAAGAGCAATGGACATTGTGTATCTCGCGGCGCAGGTTGTGACGTGGGACGCCGAATTTAGGCGTAACATGACGCGATTTTGCCGGGACGGATCTCGACGCCTGCGCACTCCATCGAGCTAGAGCCAACTGTGGCCATTGTGGAGATGTGGACACACGCTGACTCTGTGGTATGTCACCATCCTTCCCTCTTGCTCCTCCTTGTTTTTATTTAATGTGACTAAAGAGATTTGAAGCAGCTGATATATATTGGTGCCACATATCTATATTTTGGATTATGTTAGTTTACATTTATTGTAAATCGTATACATAATCATGTATCGCTGGATTTGTTTTTGTACGTCGTCACTATGCACTGATTCATCTATTGATTTGTACACTAATTGTGAATATTGATTATTGCTATGTTTTAATTATGTACACCTATTTATAATGTGCACTTCCTTTTGTGTTTTGATGCTTGAGAAAGGCTCTGGATTTTGAGCCGAAACGTCTCCTCTGTGCCACTGTGGCCCAATAAATAATCATTTTTGTACTATTGGAGTTGCTGTCCTTTTCCAGAGATAGAGATAGATAGATAGATAGATAGATAGATATCTCTATCTATCTATCTATCTATCTCTATCTCTCACACTGCTCAAAAAAATAAAGGGAACACTTAAACAACACAATGTAACTCCAAGTCAATCACACTTCTGTGAAATCAAACTGTCCACTTAGGAAGCAACACTGAGTGACAATCAATTTCACATGCTGTTGTGCAAATGGGATAGACAACAGGTGGAAATTATAGGCAATTAGCAAGACACCCCCCAATAAAGGAGTGGTTCTGCAGGTGGTGACCACAGACCACTTCTCAGTTCCTATGCTTCCTGGCTGATGTTTTGGTCACTTTTGAATGCCGGCGGTGCTTTCACTCTAGTGGTAGCATGAGACGGAGTCTACAACCCACACAAGTGGCTCAGGTAGTGCAGCTTATCCAGGATGGCACATTAATGCGAGCTGTGGCAAGAAGGTTTGCTGTGTCTGTCAGCGTAGTGTCAAGAGCATGGAGGCGCTACCAGGAGACAGGCCAGTACATCAGGAGACGTGGAGGAGGCCATAGGAGGGCAACAACCCAGCAGCAGGACCGCTACCTCCGCCTTTGTGCAAGGAGGAACAGGAGGAGCACTGCCAGAGCCCTGCAAAATGACCTCCAGCAGGCCACAAATGTGCATGTGTCTGCTCAAACGGTCAGAAACAGACTCCATGAGGGTGATATGAGGGCCCGACGTCCACAGGTGGCGGGTGTGCTTACAGCCCAACACCGTGCAGGACGTTTGGCATTTGCCAGAAAACACCAAGATTGGCAAATTTGCCACTGGCGCCCTGTGCTCTTCACAGATGAAAGCAGGTTCACACTGAGCACATGTGACAGACGTGACAGAGTCTTGAGACGCCGTGGAGAACGTTCTGCTGCCTGCAACACCCTCCAGCATGACCGGTTTGGCATTGGGTCAGTAATGGTGTGGGGTGGCATTTCTTTGGAGGGCCGCACAGCCCTCCATGTGCTCGCCAGAGGTAGCCTGACTGCCATTAGGTACCGAGATGAGATCCTCAGACCCCTTGTGAGACCATATGCTGGTGCGGTTGGCCCTGGGTTCCTCCTAATGCAAGACAATGCTAGACCTCATGTGGCTGGAGTGTGTCAGCAGTTCCTGCAAGACGAAGGCATTGATGCTATGGACTGGCCCGCCCGTTCCCCAGACCTGAATCCAATTGAGCACATCTGGGACATCATGTCTCGCTCTATCCACCAACGTCACGTTGCACCACAGACTGTCCAGGAGTTGGCAGATGCTTTAGTCCAGGTCTGGGAGGAGATCCCTCAGTAGACCGTCCGCCACCTCATCAGGAGCATGCACAGGCGTTGTAGGGAGGTCATACAGGCACGTGGAGGCCACACACACTACTGAGCCTCATTTTGACTTGTTTTAAGGACATTACATCAAAGTTGGATCAGCCTGTAGTGTGTTTTTCCACTTTAATTTTGAGTGTGACTCCAAATCCAGACCTCCATGGATTAAAAAATTTGATTTCCGTTTTTTTATTTTTGTGTGATTTTGTTGTCAGCACATTCAACTATGTAAAGAACAAAGTATTTCAGAAGAATGCAGGTAAGTAAAAGAAGACGGTCCTGGAGACATATGAGGTTCCTCTTTCAGCTTTACTTTAATGGTTAATCAAATAACAGACATCACCACCTTCCACATGACATAGCGTTGACGCGTTTCGGGTAACCACCCTTAGTCGTTACGACTAAGGGTGGTTACCCGAAACGCGTCAACGCTATGTCATGTGGAAGGTGGTGATGTCTGTTTATTTGATTAACCATTAAAGTAAAGCTGAAAGAGGAACCTCATATGTCTCCAGGACCGTCTTCTTTTACTTACCTGCAGCCTGTTACGGGAACACTCCCCCAGGGCCTCTGGAGCCGGGACTACATCTTTATTATGGAGGTGAGCTGGATAAAGTGTTTCTATATTTCAGAAGAATATTTAATTAATTCAGATCTAGGATGTGTTATTTTTGTGTTCCCTTTATTTTTTTGAGCAGTGTGTGTGTGTGTGTGTATGTATATATATATATATATAATTTTTCATTCTCCCTTTTTGTGGGGATATAATCATTAATAAATGCTAAGTTTTAGGGGTAATGTTTCTCAGTGAAGTTTATCTGTAGACCTTCCCAATCTTCATAATTTTTATTTACAGTGATTGGTTTATTCTTAACCAAAATATATCATCTGGGGGGGGGGGGCAGTGAATAAAGCAATTTGTATTGTCAATCAGCACGTTCCAGGGACCAGCAGTAGTAGTGCACACTTCTATATGTCTATTATATAGCTACAGCCTTTCTGGACTCTTAAACAGCACCAAGATTTTAAGATTTATCAATAAAGTTGAGGTTTAAGTAATTATTTTTTCATTGTCCTATTTAAAGAGCCATAACTCCTTGTATTTTTCCATTCCTATAGCTGTGTGGGGTTTATTTAGTTGTTGTTTGGAGTTGAATTGTGTTTATTCATGGAACTTTTTTTTTTTTTGGGGGGGGGGGGGGATACATAGACTTTCTGATCAAATTGTGGAGGATAATAAACGAAAAACAGCAATTCTGGTATTGTTTTATTATTATTTTGTAAATGATGTTCTGTGGGTAGGTGCGGTTATGGTGCGGTCACAACATGGAACAACACTTTTACAAAAATAGTTTTTTGTGTTGAAATATCCCAAGATCCATAAAGTTTTTATTGGTATAATTTCTCGGTGCATAAAATTTCCTGATTGCTTTTTATTCAATTTTAAGGGGGGAGAAGGATGATCAAGAAACGTTTTTGGTCATATTCAACATGTGGAGTAAATCACACAGTAGTCTTATAGTTCTGAGCATTCTGGTTGCAACAGTTCTTATCACTTTTACTGTCTAAGTGTGTGGTTTTTTTTTTGTGTGTCATTTAATACTGACAACCTATTAGACCCTGCCATTGGCTATGGCAGCTGGAAGTCCTAGGCCTCTTTCACACAGGCGTCATGGTTTTGGGGCGGATAAGATGCGGGTGCGTCACGGGAAAATGCACGATTTTTCCGCGCGAGTGCAAAACATTTTAATGCGTTTTTCACGCGCGTGAGAAAAAAATCGGCATGTTTGGTACCCAAGGCCGAACTTCTTCACAGAAGTTTGGGTTAGATGTTGTGTACATTGTATTACTTTCCCTTATAACATGGTTTATAAAGGAAAATAATAGCATTCTGAATACAGAATGCTAAGTAAATTAGGGCTGGAGGGGTTAAATTTTTTAAAAAAATAATTGAACTCCCCTTAATCCACTTGTTCGCGCATCCCGGCTTCTCTTCTACCTTCTTCCTTCAGGACCTGGGTAAAGGACCATGGTGATAGATCATGTGATGAGCGCAGTGACGTCACCACAGGTCCTTTTCCTCCTGCACATAAAAGAAGAAGAAAGAAGTGAAGCCGGGCTGCGCGAACAAGTGGATGAGGTGAGAGAATTTTTTTTTTAAATTTTTTTTTTAACCCCTCCAGCCCTATTGTACTAAGCATTCTGTATTAAGAATACTATTATTTTCCCTTATAACCAGGTTATAAATGAATGGGTCCGGATTCAGTGCGGGTGCAATGCCTTCACCTCACGCATTGCCTTACAACGGCCTTAGGCTTCTGTAGATTGCAGCCTCAGAGACCATTGTTAGGCCTCTGGCTTTCATGGTAGCTATTGGCACCCCACAATCGCATTTGGGGTGTTTTTAGAGAGATGGGGTGACAGATGGAGCACCCTCTAAACCCACTTGGATGCAGACTGGTTTGAATCCAGAGGAAACGCACACTCTGGGAAGATATAAGTGACGGACATGAACATGTGGAGTCACTGTGGGTAGAGATAGATGGTGGAAAAAACAAAAATCAAATACTAATAGTTTTTTATAAACTACCTAATAAACCAGAATCCACAGAAAATCTACTACTAAACGAGATAGACGAGGCGGCAAATCATAATGAGGTGGTTATTATGGG
This sequence comes from Bufo bufo, assembly GCF_905171765.1. NCBI lineage: Eukaryota > Metazoa > Chordata > Amphibia > Anura > Bufonidae > Bufo > Bufo bufo. Next base: position 26,613,890 of record NC_053392.1, on the reverse strand, counting down.
GGACTTCAACTACCCAGATATAGACTGGGAAACTGAAACTTGTATATCTCATAAAGGAAACAGGTTCTTGGCAATAACCAAAGACAATTAGTTCTCCTTGGGGTAACTATGGCCTCCCGCCGCACTAAACACCCACTCTAATGCCACACTACTGACCGGGCAGGACAGCTTTTCCATGGCAAACTCTGCTAGTTGCAGCCACAAATCCAGTTTGGCTGCACAGTAGTCCAGTGGATCGTCAATGTGGCTTGCAGGGTGCTGTCAAAGTACAGTATGCCACCACCTGCTGGTTCAGGTCCTGCTCCAGGTCTTCCTGCTTCTGCTGCTGGTGTGTAGTTTCTTCACTATGCTGGTGAAGAAAGCTACTCCTCAACGACTGTAGACTCAGGCTGCTGCTGATGGAGCTGGTACTGCTCCTTCCACCCCACCCCACCCCTCCCCAGCAGCCATGACAGTGGAACGTGAGCGCAGAGGGCCCCCGCAATCAGACCTGCGAGAGGATGGACGATGGCACAGATAGGCAGCGGCCAACTGACTAGATAGGATGTCTCTCTGTAGTAATTCAGTTTGTCTTCCCTCTCGGTGGGTGTAAAAAAAAAAAAAAAAAAAGCCCCTATTCTGGACCGGTAGCGAGGGTCCAACAAGGTGGAGAGCCAGAAGTCATTCCTCTGCCGAATGGTGACAATTCTTCAGATTGAACACATGTGTTCAGATTGAACACATGTGCCATGCACGGCGCATGGCTAAGTCCTTCTTGAAGCAGCGCCAACATCATGTTCTTCCCGTTGTTGAGCAGCATGGTTCCGATTTTCAGTTGTCGTGGAGAAAGCCAGGATTCGATTTCTTGCACATATGGTATGCTGGAGGGGCACTGTGACTTGTCCCTGTAGTGGAGGCTGAGGACATGGTGGAGGTTGAGGAGGCAGAGGCGGACATTGTCGCAGTACCAACTGCGTGACAATGTGGAGGCGGAAGCGGTGTGACCTGGCTAAGTTGCTGGTGTGGCTGTGCAGGAACCACATTTACCCAGTGGGTCGTAAAGGACATGTACTGTCCCTGACCGTAGTTACAGTTCCATACGTCGGCGCTGCCGTGCACTTTGGCAGACACTGATAGGCTCAAGGAGTGGCCCACCTTCTGTTCTACATATTTGTGCAGGGCTGGTACTGCCTTTTCCACAAAGAAATGACTGCTTGGGACTCTCCACCTCGGCTCGGCACAATCCATCAGTTCTCTGAAAGCTGCAGAGTCCACCACTTGGAAAGGGAGGGACTGCAGCACCAGCAACTTGGCCAGGAGCACATTCGGCTTGTGCGCCGTTGGATGAGTGCACGCATGCTGCTGTCTCTTGGCAATCGCTTCGATGATCGACTGCAACCGGAATGACTGAGGAGGAGGGGGCAGGAGCATCTGGACCAACAGAAGATGGGAATGACAGACAACTCCCTTTGGCTGAGGCGGTGGAGGCTTGACTGGGTGAAACGGGGTGCGTGCCACTGGGTGAAGCAGCGGTAGCTGCAGCAGGCTGAACCACCACTTTGGTTCTCCCAGGCCACTGCATGGCAATACTGCATATGTTGATGCAGGGCCATAGTGCCAACATTTGCACCCTGGTCTCGCTTCATATTCTGCCCACATATTCTACATGTGGCCACGTTAACCTCCTCTGGCAGCTTAATAAAAAACTGCCACACCGCCGAGTACGTGATTTTCTCACCCCCAATCAGTCCGCACTGACTGACTGCTACCGCCGCTGCCTCCGTGAAACCCTGCACCACTACTTCCCGGGCAGGTAGGCTGCTGCGATGCAGGTGGTCTACCCAGGGCATGTTTGGCTCCCGACCTGCAACTGCTGCCACCCTGCTGACTCGCAGTCATGCTACCACGCAGCTGACTCAGCCGTTGTCTCACTGGCAAGCTGCCACCCTTTTCTCCTGATGCCGGGCCATGCCAACTAAGGGTTGTGTCTGACGAACCCACCGACTGTTGGCTGGGGGTGTCTGATGTCACTTGGGATGAAGTGGATGACCAAGTTAACCAATCAAGAACTGCTGGGTTGCTGGTCAAGACACAACTGCTAGATGACACCAGGAGCTCGGGCCTCTCGCTGCTACTCATGCTGCCACGACCCCTTTCTCTGCTGCGACATCTGCTTGCGACAAACATTCAGGCCTCTGCCACTCCTCGGTGCATGGCCTGGCACTTCTCTGCCTAACATACTTGTAGTTGAACTACACAAATTTAAACGGAAATTAGAACAACCCTAAAAGCGACGAATATGTTTCTTTTTGTACTAAAATGGTACACTAAACTCATTCACCACAATTCACTGCAGAAATGCACTGAGAATATGTTTTTCTTGTTGTACTGAAATACGCCCCTATACGCTTTCAACAAAAATAACTGCAAAAGTGAAATGCGTATATATTTTTCTTATAGTACTGATATATGATACTAAGATATAAGCCACTAAAGGCTTTTCAACATAACACTTGCAGCCCAATAACAAAAAGCTGGAATGACAGAGCTGGATCCTCAAATAATCGTTCCCTGCACTTGTAAATCACTTTCCCATCAATGTCCCTAGCGCCTTCTGACGTCTCTCCCTGCACGAAGATGCTGTGAAATGATTCCTCCCCATCCTTTTCCTGCACTTATAAATAGTTTTTTCCACTTGCTGTCCCTGCACTCTGAAGGCTGGAAAATGTCTGACTGTAAGATGGCAGACGTTTTAGGGCTGTGACATCACAGGGCTGGCTGGCTGCTGATTGGCTGCATGCAGGCATGTCCATCCGCCTTCCCAGAGTTCCTTGACCCATTTCCTCAGTCCTCACACATGTAGCTGCCATTTTAGGAAAACTGCGATTTGTTACCACAGATCACTGTTCACCCCATGGGAGAGATCCAACTTCATACAGCCTTATGGTACAGCAGCTTCCTGGCTGTGACCAACATAACACCTTGGTGGATCACGGTCCAACAGTCCACCTGACTGACCAAGTGATGCCTCTCTCCAGGCTTCATTCTCCCATTCGGTCTAACAGCCTCTCAGGCTTTCTTCTCTCTGGTCTCAATTCCTCTCCCCCCAAAAACACATACACTGAGGGTTGCTTTATCCCTCGGTAATTAATCACAGCTGGTCTCACCTCAGGCCCGGTTAAAACCTGTAGTGGACTAGGGGTGTGGACTGAGAATCTCCCACTACCAACCTGTCTCCCAGTCCACAGAAATCCAGCCCATATAACCTAAACAAACCATGTCCAACATCTCTGGATTTATGTTACCTCACCCAACTAAACTGGAAAACTGAGTGAGATATACTGTACATCCCCTCCACACGTCTACTGTGCACTTCACCACTATATATATATATATATATATATATATATATATATATATACACACACATATACCACTACTACAGAGGACAGTGTACTGCTACAGATGGATCTGGATAGATTGGAGGCTTGGGCAGATAAGTGGCAGATGAGGTTTAACACTGACAAATGTAAGGTTATGCACATGGGAAGGAATAATGCAAGTCACCCGTACATATCTAATGGTAAAACAGTGGGCAATGGGGGGGCCACTCTGACACTAGTTTCTCTCCACCTGTCACCTTATCAGGGTTAGACAGGAGGTTGAGGCTAGGCACGAGGACAGGGAGTCCCCACCACCAGGAGACGTCCCTGGGCAGAGGACCAGAGTAGGGTAGCAGTGGTAGGGACATCTCCCCCCACCACTCACCCAGTGTGTCTTACTTTGTTGTGGCCCACCCGATCGACTATGTAGAGGTTTGTTTATTTTTCTCATTAAATTTAGTTATCTAATCATTTAACAGGGTACAATTGCTGGACTTTTTAAAACAGTGGGCAACACTGAAATGGAAAAGGACTTAGGAAATCTAGTTTGCAGTAAACTTAAAGGGTATTCCAAGATTTTTATACTGATAACTTCTCCTCTGGAGAGATCATCAGTATCTGATCTGTGGGGTCCGACCCCCAGCAATCAGCTGTTTGAGAAGGCACTGGTTCTCCTGTGAGCGCTGCAGCCTTTTCTCTGCTTTTCTTAGGCTGTGTGATGACATGTTCATGTGGCCTAGGAGCGGTACGATACCAAGTACAGCGGCTATACTATGTAAGGTATTTTGCTTGGTGAGCTGTGAGAAGACAGCTGCACTCACAGGAGCACCGATGTCTTCTCAAAACAGCTGATCAGCAGGGATCCCGGGTGTAGGACCCCCACCAATCCCGGAAAGCTATTTCATCTGTAGCAAGCAGTGTCGAACTGCTGCCAAGGCCAATAAGATGATGGGTTGCATCAAAAGGACATAGATGCATGTCAAGAGTTCTCTTGACCTTTTTTCTGGAACACTTTGGAGAAATGGCCATACCAGGGATTCCACAACCAAATTAATGTAACACAGAGCTTTTAATGTGCTTGAAATGAAGACTAGAAGGATAAGGCTACCGTATATTATGCCACTCCACACCATAATCCTGAGATCAAGACCGATGTGACATTCCCCTGTGAAAACCTCTTTTTTTTGGTGATGGCCATGTGGTCTCCAGACCAATTTCCTGCTCTCAGTGCATCCGAGGCAAAAGCAGCACTAATTTCTGAAGAGGATAGACCTCCATTCCAGCCTTCATTGCGGTCATCCCTTTTATAGCAGTAGCATGAGGTCAATGACCATTTACACAAAGCCAAAGGCCATAGATTCCAACTTTAGACCCACCAATACCCTTATGAAAACATAACATTTACTTTAACTATTAAAATAATTGGACCCCATCCAATGCTCTAAAATGATCAGGTAACCACCAGATTAGGACTATTCTGAGGATAAAGGATAAGTGTTGCTGATCAGGGATGGGATTAACAATAGTCACTGATTGTCCGATCCCCATATACAAGGTCCTCATTTATTATTTTGGATTTTATTCGTTCCATTTATTCAAAAGATACCATGTCCTAGAGGAAACTTGGTAACAAATGCAGTCGATCAATCGATTTCTTCACCCTTCACTGCTCATCTGATTTTCACTATATGGTAGGACGCCCAGTTCTATGACTTAGTTGACACCATCACCCTTAATGCGCTCTGCGTGGATAAGATATGGGGTAATTAGCGCCCTCATTAGAATGGCTGATTGATATTTAAACAGTTAAGAACCTGATGGAAATAGAGTGCGGTGCGTGGGCAGGATAGATTGCATTGTTATGCTCTTTGGCACAGCTTCTTTTTTTTTGCTTCCTTCAGTTTCTAAAGTGTGATTAATCAGAATCGGGAAATGTCCTGATGTAAAAAATCTCTCTAGTCAATGTTTCCAATTTCATACACTCAGTGGTGGACGCAAAGGTGGATTTACACGGCCCAATATTTAGACTGATTATCAGGAACTCGTTCCCGATAATCTGGCCATCTAAAGGTGCCACAGATCACCCGATGAACTAGCAAAACCCAAGGCTTGTTGAAAATTCAAGGCCATTGTCAAATCCCAAGGCTTGTTGAAAATTTGCATCTTGACTGATAGGAGTCACTTCCAATGGGTGGCGCTGGCGACATGTTTTTTTTTTTTTGTAAACGCTTTTTGTAGCGAGCCACGAGTCTTTCAATTCTTATTTTGAGGGATTTTCATCCTTTATCCCTTGCAGAAGTCTTCCAGTTCTGAGAGATTCCTGGGCTGCCTTGCATGCTCTGCTCTTTTGAGGTCTATCCACAGATTTTCAATGATGTTCAGATCAGGGTACTGTGAGGACCATGGTTTTGGCCTATAGAGATATGGACATGAACGGCTAGATCGCCGCTATCATGTCCGCAATATATCTGTCCTATAGGGCGGTGTGGTTTTAATTTCTTTAAAAAAGGATTTTATAGATATGCAAATGAGTCTTGAATGTGTCCAAGGGGCTGCACTAACCTTACTTGTGCCCAGCCGTGCCCGATCTTCCGAATCTCCTCCTTTCATCAACGATAGCCGTAATCTCGCGATGCGCGAGATCGCGCATGCGCAGTGCCGGTATAGTGTTCCTTCCCTGTGCTGGCATCAGCCTCAGGGAAAGAACTGCGCATGCGCGATCTCGCGCATCGCGAGATTACGGCTATCTATCGTTGATGAAAGGAGGAGATTCGGAGGACATAGGCGGTGCTGGGCTCCTTCACAGGCGGGCACGGCTGGGCACAAGTAAGGTTAGTGCAGCCCCTTGGACACATTCAAGACTCATTTGCATATCTATAAAATCCTTTTTTAAAGAAATTAAAACCACACAGCCCTATAGGACAGGTATATTGCGGACATGCTAGCGGCGATCTAGCCGTGATCAGGCATGGCCAACCTGCGGCTCTCCAGCTGTTGCAAAACTATAACTACCAGCATGCCCAGACTGCCTACAGCTATCCACTTACAGCAGGGCATGGTGAGAATTGTAGTTTTACAACAGATGGAGAGCCGCATGTTGGCCATCACTGCAATAGATGAGAATAGTAAAAAGGGTTCCTTTATTGAAGGAGTTGAATAAAGATTACATAAAACAGGACACATCATACCAACACTTCAGCTGGAGTCCTAACTGCATCCAGAATGTAGTACTTAGTAAATCAAGTAAAACAAAACACATCACCAATTATGTAATTTCAGTATACAACATCCCGGCCAACACCTCGTCTGGGAAGTCTATTTTCAGCCAAGCCAGGAATTTTAGGAAATTCTGAGCAGTCCGCTCGTCCACTCCACAGATGAGGCTTCTGATGTGGCTTCAGGAAGTTCCTGCTCTTTTACTTTAGTAAAACGTCTACCCATGTAACTATTTTACATGGGCCATAAAGTTTTAATCAAACAATGTTGACATGCTTAAAGGGTTGCTGTCACCTGAAAAATGGGTATTAAGCTGGCTGATATAAGCGATGTGCTAATGTCAGCTGAACATAACTATATTAGTGCCATCTCACTGCCTAAAGACTTTATTGAGAAAAATGAACTTTTATAATATGCTAATTAGTCTCTAGGAGCAGGGGGGAAAGGGCTCTCCTGGAGGCTCCGTTCTCCCACCTCTGGCCATGCCCTGCTACACTAGATTGACAGGGCCAGGCAGCGTTGGACTTCTACCTCTGGCCCTGTCTGCAGTGTAAATATCGCAGTGTTCAGTATTCGGCGCAGTGAGGAAGCTGGAAGCCGGCGAGCGCCCTTCACTCACTGCACCTGCGCCGAATACTGAACGCTGCGATATTTACACTGCAGACAGGGCCAGAGGTATGAGTCCAACGCTGCCTGGCCCTGTCAATCTAGTGTAGCAGGGCATGGCCAGAGGTGGGAGAACGGAGCCTCTAGGAGAAGGGGCAATGCCCCCCTGCTCATAGAGGCTAATTAGCATATTATAAAAGTTTGTTTGTCTCAATAATGGCTTTAGGCAGTGAGATGGCACTAATATACACTGCTCAAAAAAATAAAGGGAACACTTAAACAACACAATGTAACTCCAAGTCAATCACACTTCTGTGAAATCAAACTGTCCACTTAGGAAGCAACACTGAGTGACAATCAATTTCACATGCTGTTGTGCAAATGGGATAGACAACAGGTGGAAATTATAGGCAATTAGCAAGACACCCCCAATAAAGGAGTGGTTCTGCAGGTGGTGACCACAGACCACTTCTCAGTTCCTATGCTTCCTGGTCACTTTAGAGTGAAAGCACCGCCAGCATTCAAGTGGTAGCATGAGACGGAGTCTACAACCCACACAAGTGGCTCAGGTAGTGCAGCTTATCCAGGATGGCACATCAATGTGAGCTGTGGCAAGAAGGTTTGCTGTGTCTGTCAGCGTAGTGTCCAGAGCATGAAGGCGCTACCAGGAGACAGGCCAGTACATCAGGAGATGTGGAGGAGGCCAACAACCCAGCAGCAGGACCGCTACCTCCGCCTTTGTGCAAGGAGGAACAGGAGGAGCACTGCCAGAGCCCTGCAAAATGACCTCCAGCAGGCCACAAATGTGCATGTGTCTGCTCAAACGGTCAGAAACAGACTCCATGAGAGTGATATGAGGGCCCGACGTCCACAGGTGGGGGTTTGCTTACAGCCCAACACCGTGCAGGACGTTTGGCATTTGCCAGAGAACACCAAGATTGGCAAATTCGCCACTGGCGCCCTGTGCTCTTCACAGATGAAAGCAGGTTCACACTGAGCACATGTGACAGACGTGACAGAGTCTTAAGACGCCGTGGAGAACGTTCTGCTGCCTGCAACATCCTCCAGCATGACCGGTTTGGCATTGAGTCAGTAATGGTGTGGGGTGGCATTTCTTTGGAGGGCCGCACAGCCCTCCATGTGCTCGCCAGAGGTAGCCTGACTGCCATTAGGTACCAAGATGAGATCCTCAGACCCCTTGTGAGACCATATGCTGGTGCGGTTGGCCCTGGGTTCCTCCTAATGCAAGACAATGCTAGACCTCATGTGGCTGGAGTGTGCCAGCAGTTCCTGCAAGACGAAGGCATTGATGCTATGGACTGGCCCGCCCGTTCCCCAGACCTGAATCCAATTGAGCACATCTGGGACATCATGTCTCGCTCTATCCACCAACGTCACGTTGCACCACAGACTGTCCAGGAGTTGGCAGATGCTTTAGTCCAGGTCTGGGAGGAGATCCGTCAGGAGACCGTCCGCCACCTCATCAGGAGCATGCACAGGCGTTGGAGGGAGGTCATACAGGCACTTGAAGGCCACACACACTACTGAGCCTCATTTTGACTTGTTTTAAGGACATTACATCAAAGTTGGATCAGCCTGTAGTGTGTTTTTCCACTTTAATTTTGAGGGTGACTCCAAATCCAGACCTCTATGGGTTAAAAAATTTGATTTCCATTTTTTTTATTTTTGTGTGATTTTTGTTGTCAGCACATTCAACTATGTAAAGAACAAAGTATTTCAGAAGAATATTTAATTAATTCAGATCTAGGATGTGTTATTTTTGTGTTCCCTTTATTTTTTTGAGCAGTGTAGTTATGTTCAGCTGACATTAGCACATCGCTAATGTCAGCCAGCTTAATACTAATTTTTCAGGTGACAGAAACCCTTTAATATTCAAGTTTGTTAAGGCCAGATCATCCATGACCACTGGCCTGTTAACCAAATGACCTAAGTAAATTTTAACCAGATGGAATATTTTATCTGCCTGGTGGAATGTGCTGAATGACCAACTGTATTTACCTTCCCAGGAATACATTCAGGATGTACACTTAAATGATTAACAACCTCAATGTACACTAGCATTAGACATGTAGCCTTCACAGCTCAGTGGGGGTCCTCTATATGCTGACTAGCTAAGCTAAGTAACTGCATTGACTTCATTAAGAGGCTAATGATTAAAGATAATAAGAGTAGTAATTCAAGGAGAAGGAACCCATAAGAATAACCAACTCACCTAGTTCCTCTGATGATCATCACGGCTCGACCTGCACTCCCCAGCAGCAAGCAGAATACAAAAGAGTATGACAATTAATCCATATGGAGATTCAAGGGGAAAGTAGATGAAGGCGGCAAATGTAGCAGCTGTACACCCTCTCCATGGAACTCTGCTTAGGATTGCTGGACTATTAGGATGCTATCCTTATCCCACTTGTATGGCTGCAGCGCTCCAGGAGGAGTTTAGGCACTCAGTCTCAAGACCTTGATCCCAACCAGCAGGTGTTTGGTGTAGTAAGTTCTGTGGAATGGAGCTTTTGAAGCTCCTTCAGTATCTAATCCAGGCCTGTGTATTGCTTGAGATTAGCACTTACTTCTACTATAGTTATCATTCTTCTCCTGCTCATGTTTTGATCTAGGAGTGGTTATCCTATACCCCTGCAAGTCAGATTAAACCTGAATATGGGACTATACAGCTGGATGTCATTAAAGGCTATGTACGCCTTTTGGAGGAAATTTTTGTTTATGATTGCATTTTACTCATTTTGGGCTAAAAATTTTTTTTTCAATTGGCCTTTATTAAAAATATTGAGCCTTTCTCTGTGACTGGTACTTTCACTCTCACTTTGTGCCGGTCTTCTAATAATCCTTATTTCTAAACTACTGAGAGGTCATAAACACTTATTTTCAGCCACATTCTTATCAGTAAGATAAGAACTGAGCTATAATGATTGTTTATAATGTGAGAGAGCAGAGATAAAGAGTCCGTCTGCTCCCCAGATGACTCAAAAGACAAAAAATCCACAGGCTGCTGCTAGAGCATCTCAGCTCTGTACACAAAAAAGGATTCTATATTTTTAATAAAGAGAAATTGAAAAAAAAAAAGATTTTTAGCTCAAAATAAGTACATTGCAATAATTAAAAAAAAAATTGCTATAGCCTTTAAGGATGTGTCTCCTGTGTTCAAGTAGATTGAGTACTTGCTGAGGGCTGATTCATATGGCAGTGATTGGCCCTGGAATCACTCATCATGTGGGTACTGTACATTAGACTCACCATAAATTGGAACTGACTGCATCATAAATCTCTGTGCCGCGGTCGGTTCAGGAGATGAGCTGGCAAGGTTTCCTGGACAAAGCACAGCCATATGATTCCGCTCTAAGAACCTGTCAGAACTTTCTATCCCTTTTTTTTTTTTTTTTTACCCCCAATGTCTACGTATCATTAGGGTTGTTCATTTGACATAGTAGAATTTTTGTTTAATATGGTATCATGGAGAATTTCAAATGGGGGTTGGGGGTCACTCAGTATCTGGCAAATAAATAGACTGATTGATAAATTATATTTTTGATAATTTTTATCTAACTATAATATACTCAATAGACATGATTAAAAGCATAACCACCAATTATGAACATAATCCTAAAAAACGCATGATGACGTATGGTAGGAAAAAGCATACATGTTGCAAGTGAATGTTCACCACAGTCTTAAATGAATAGGACCCTCAAATATATGACCAAATGCTTGAGTATCTCCTATATGAAAAGACAGGTCCATTGGGGTGCATTCGAAATGTTTGTCACAATAGTATCCACGCAATAGGACTGGGCTTTGGAATATCTATTGCGATTGTACATGTTGGCATATATTACCAACCCAGATGAGTGAGGTCGTTTGCCAAACGGTGCTCTATTGATCTGGTGTAGTACTTTACCGCTCCTGCCTTCGCTGCTGGAGGTCCACTTGCACGAAGTAGTGTTGATCTCCGCTGTGACCTGCAAGGACCTGTGTGGAGTCCCACGTGGTTCTCGGGTAGGTCATGTGATTAAGAATTCAGCTTCATTCCATATTAGGATGCGAACTGACTTTTTCAAATGTTGTTAAATTTCCCGGGTGTATGTTCATGCGATCCAAAGCGCTCTTTTTTGTTGGTCCCTCACTGTTTTTTACCCCCAATGTCTACATATCAATAGGGTTGTTCATTTGACATAGTGGAATTTTTGTTTAATATGGTATCGTGTTTGAGGTAGTGGGATTAGTTTTTAGTTATGAACAGAGTTTTCTGGCTTGCGCTGTCTGCGTCACGTTTGGGCTTCGCACCTCTGATGCTCTTGCTTCGAGTTTTGGCCTATAGCCCCTGAGCTTACTGGATGGAAGTTTTTATGTGGCTGGCTGGAAGCTTAAAGCAAGTGTGGAAAATGTCAATCTACACTACATCATAGAAAAATTTTCTAAAAAAAAAACTAACAAACAGTTGTAGCCAAAGTTAGTCAATTTTCTTTCTGAAGAAAGTCTTTCTGCCGGTTTTAAAAGTACTCTCTAGGCGATGACTATCTCCTGGCAGAAAGAGTCTTGTGTTCTAAGATAAGTATGCAGTACTGGAGTTTTGATACTTCAGGTTGTTGACTTTAGGCATTAACACGCCCTTTAGTTTAAGTCTCTCACTAAATTGTAGGTAATTGGGTTTCCTGGAAGTCTCCATGACAGAACCCATAGTTTCTCACCCTATGTCTCTTTTTTGGGGTTTGAGTATTATTATTTGAATACCTTCTGCCTTGGAGGTTCTTGGTAAATCACTGAAGGTGGAGGCCAGATTGGGGTCTTTTAACCCCTCAGCATGTGTTTTTCCTGTCTCATCAGGGTAGGGTGAATTCAGATGTGATCTCATAGAGACTTCAATGTAATTGTACTGTAATTACTCATTTATTCACACGGCTCCCTGCCTGGGGAAAAATGGGTTGGTTCTTGCCTGAGGGAGTCATGAGGACTCGTATGGAATTTCACTGTGGTAGGGAGGAAAGCTACTTTTCTGTATTTAGTGGTGTACAATTTCTTTTTTATTGTTCTGTGATATCTTTTTTGTAAGAGAGCCAAAAAGCTGGTCATAGCCAGTTCTTAAAAAAACAAAGAAAACTTGGCATGAACTTCTACATGTGCCTTCTGCAGTGTGCCCTTCTGCACTAGAACACGATGATCACATTAATCCGATTACAACTGTTACAGAGAGTGCAGTGGCCACGTACAAGACAAAAAAAAGCATCTGATAGGTGGAGAAAGTGAATATTCTTAAAAAGAGATTACAATCTTTATTATCCTTGTATACACTATTCATTTATGGAAGACATGTAACAATAGTTATGCCTTATTGTGGTTTTAAACAGCAGAAGTAAGCTCTAGCCTCTAGCCCTCGTGTATTCTTTCAATGTTTGCTTTAGGGGTGGGCGATATGGCCTAAAATCTATATTGCAATATAATTTTAAGCATGTTCGATATATATCACAATATATTGTTTTCTATATTTGGGGGGGGGGGGGTGTTTAAACTTTTTTTTTTTTTTTTTTACTTTTTATTTAATAACTATTGGCCTCCTTAAGGGCTAGAACCCTTGTCATATTCACCCTAATAGCGCTCTATTAGGGTGAATATGACTTTACACTCTCCCTGCTGCCCTGTGCACACAACAGCAGGGAGCTGACCATGGCAGCCAGCCTCTGATGTGCCCCCCCCCAGCCTCTGATGTGCCCCCCCAGCCTCTGATGTGCCCCCCCAGCCTCTGATGTGCCCCCCCAGCCTCTGATCTGCCCCCCCAGCCTCTGATCTGCCCCCCCAGCCTCTGATCTGCCCCCCCAGCCTCTGATCTGCCCCCCCAGCCTCTGATCTGCCCCCCCAGCCTCTGATCTGCCCCCCCAGCCTCTGATCCGCCCCCCCAGCCTCTCATGTGCCCCCCAGCCTCTCCCTCTTATCAGCCCCCTCTGGTAACTGAAACCCACCCCCCCTCCCTCCCCAGTATTAATCATTGGTGGCAGTGGCCACAGGGTCCCCCCCCCCCCATCATTGGTGGCAGTGGGCAGTTCCGATCGGAGTCCCAGCAGTGTAATGCTGGGGCTCCGATCGGTTACCATGGCAGCCAGGAGTCACGCTACTGAAGTCCTGGCTGCCATGGTATGTTAGTGAGCAGCATTATACTCACGTGCGCCGTGGTCGCCGGTCGCTTCTTCTTCTCATAGGTCTGTGCGGCGCATTGCTAATGCTATAAGCATTAGCAATGCGCCGCACAGACAGAAGTAGGAGCGACCGGCGGCCACGGCGCACGTGAGTATAATGCTGCTCACTAACATACCATGGCAGCCAGGACTTCAGTAGCGTGACTCCTGGCTGCCATGGTTACCGATCGGAGCCCCAGCATTACACTGCTGGGATTCCGATCGGAACTGCCCACTGCCACCAATGATGGGGGGGGGGAAAGCAAATTTATATCGCATATCGCCTATATCGCCCACCCCTAGTTTGCTTATAAACTTCAAAAGGTAAAGCAGCTGCCAAATAGAAAACCTGTAATGATCTTTTCCTAAAGGGTCACCATGAAGCACTATTCATACCGAAAAATATACTGTCTGTATTTCATTTTATTACAGTTGTAACTTCTAGATCAAACAGTTGTGTCTCATAAATGCAATGAAGGTCTTGATTGTATCTTCACAGGTTTCTCAAAAACCTTTTTATTTTTGCTTTTTTTTAGCACCACAGATCGTGGTTCAACCAATTCCAAAATGGCTACACGAATGTTTGAGAATAAAGAGCATGCATCCTATTATCAAAAGTACAGGTTTTCTCCACCACAAGAGATACAAGACATGATCTTCAGCTATCTTCAGGAAAAGGTAAGGAACAATATCAGTAATAAAAATCATACTTGCTTCAGGGCTATAATCCCTGACAAGTAGAGCAGAGAGGAGGATGAGGCAGCTCTTTGGCTCAGTGTTTTGAAGTAACTTCCTCCTATGTGATTAGGACAGGTTTTGTGTGTACTAATAGGATGGCGGCCATTTTATTTCCCCTGATTGCTCCCTAGACAAAACGAACCATTATAACTAATGATAGATATTTGGAATATATTTATAATAAAGTAATATTTAAGTAGTTAATTCCTGGAGAAACCCTTTAAGGGCGTGTATGCTTTTTACCTGGAGTGCTCAGCCACAAAAGGATTCAGCATATATTTATCATCTTAAACATGTGGGGGTACGATTCATTGTTAATAATCTGGATATCTTGCAGGTTTTTCCTTTTTTTTTTTTTTTTTTTTTTTTTTTTTTTAATCTCTGGCTGTATAGTTCTAGAGCAGAATATACTAATCAACAGTTTACAGGTGATCAGGATGGGATGTCTTGGGTGATGTTAAGCTTGGAGGACAGAGGGGACCTGGAGGCTCCATTGTCTTTTAAGGGGTATGGCAAATGTGAAATGTAAGAAGTAGTGATGAGCAGACCTTGGATGTTCGGATTTGGCGAAACTTATATTTCAAAGTTCGGTTCGGGTCCCGAACTTGACCCCGAACAACGAACCCCATCAAAGTCAATAGGGACCCGAACTCTAGGGCTGAAAAAGTCATAGAAAGGGCTAGAGGGCTGCAAAAGGATCCAACATGGTGGTAAGAGCAGTACAATTGCCCTACAAACAAATTGGGAAATTACTTAAAATAACATAAAATACATAAAAATAAAAAAATTATAATTTTGAACCAGGAGTCAGAGGTCCAAGTGGAGTAGGAAGTTGAGGAGGCTGTGGACGTGGCGGTGTAGATGGAAGAGGCTGAGGAGGTAGAGAAAGAAGCCAACACTCTTTTTGTTTTGTTTTTTTAAATGTGTGTTTTTGGGGTGCGGCCAGTATATTTCTCTACTCTGCCAATATAAGACATAATAATTTTGAGCCAGGAGGTGGAGGTCCAAGTGGTGGAGAAGGCGGACGTGATGCTGCAAGCGGAAGAGGCAAAGGAGGTAGCTAATATATATTTTTTTCTTCCTTTTCTGCTTTTTTTTTTTTTGTTTTGTTTGTGGAAGACCCAAAACATTGGGAAATGGCACATTGCCTGAAGAACTGCTACGCCAGGGAACTCCTTTAAGCTAGCTTTGGTGTGCTCTGTCCCTCGGTGCGGTGGGCAGTAGCAGGCGCTGTGTGACCTCCACCTCTTCCTCTGAACTGCACACATCACTGGCATGACCTGAATGCCATGTGAGGTCCTCGTCATCTTCCACCCACTCCTGCCCTCCTGGCCATTCTGCACACTGCAGAAAGCCGCAGTTGTTGATACCTGTGTTTCATCATCATCATGAGGGACGTGCTGCGGTGGTTCTCTCACGTCCTCATCCTCAAACATAAGTGGTTGGACATCAGTGCACTCAATCCCTTCCACTTCTGGGGCAGCGCTATGTGGATGGCTGACGGAACTCCCGCCAGCAGAGTCATCAAAAAGCATAAGTGACTGCTGCATGACTTGGGGCTCAGACTGCTTGGCTGATGTAGCAAGGAGTTGAGGTGGAAGACAGATGCCTGTGGGCCGCCGGTGCGAACTCTGCGCTTTTACCAGTGGCCTGGGTGGAAGACAATGTGGAGGCCATCCAATTTACTACCGCCTCTACTTGTTCTGGCGTCACTTTTCTTAGAGCGGTATTCGGGCCTACAAAATGAGGCAGAACGTCCTGTCGCCTCTGTGCACCAGAGTAAGGTGTTTCATTTGGACGCTTAGCTGGCACAGATCGACAAACTTCTCTTGGCAGGAGCTCCAACACCACTAAGGCTACTTTAACACTTGCGCTAGCAGGGTCCGAGAGGCGGCCGGACAAAAACTACAACATGCACGGCTGTCAAGGGGCAATGTGGATAACAGTTACACCAGACAAACAGACAGCATAGGATAACAGTCTAGGCCTGAAAGCTAGTGAGGGAGAGATGGTTACCTCCTAGCAATCCCTGAGTCTCTCCCTGACTCCTGACAGTATGTGCTATGTTACATGAACATGGACCCTGCTAATACTGTAGCAAACCCTAGATTAGGGAATGGGTAATGAGACTGCCGGCACCTTTCCATAGTGAATGGGGCCAGCGTCTCCCTGAGACCTAGACTGACACAAGCAACACAGAGCAAAAGCAGAACTTGGCTTGGAAAGAGTGAGGAACAAGGGATCCACAAACAACCAGCAGGAACTCCAGAAGGAAATATCAACCGCACAGTGAGAAGCCAGAGGCAGACTAAAATAGAGCCTCTAACCAGCAAACGAGCAGAACCTGTGGAGAGGTGGGATCCCGCCCACAACAACAAACAGAAGGAAACACCTTGAACCTGTCAGATAGACTTGCGAGTCTATCTGATTTTCTTAGATCTCTCACAGGGCAGGCAGTGACATCGGCATGCTTGCCGTGCTGCGGCCGGACCTCCGGCCCGTCCCCATTATAGAGAATGGGGTCTGAGCGGACTTCTGGCGGCACACATGGGCTATCGTTAGTACGGATCCGGCAGGCTATCGCAAGTGTGAAAGTAGCTTAACACTAGCAGCACCACATCCACGGCCATGTGCCCTATTTGATGCTCTCCTCATTTTTTTTATGGTCACCCACCAATTTGGCTGACAGACAAACAATTTCATTTCTGTGTCACGGGTGTAAATTAAGTGTTGTGCACCCCAAAAACGGGCTATAGGTCACCACAAAAATAACAGAAAGATTAGCACTGTCCCTCATTGCAGCAGCAGCGTCCTGTACATACACTAGTCGGAGAATGGTGGGGTACCTCGTGATCCGACATTTATGCATACATGGCCAATCACAGCCAGCCAATCACAGCCATGCTAATACTAGGAATGACTGTGATGGCTTCCAAGTGCCCACAGCTTAAACGCTTGTTGCTTGCCTTTCAACAAGTTTTATTTTAAAAACGTATATGAACTTTCGCGCCAATGTCTGTGTTAGGGTACCCAGACGCCGTAATGTTCGGTACGAACCGGAACAGAGCGGTCCGGGTTCGCTCATCCCTAGTAAGAAGCTAATGGAATCGCTAGTAAGAAGCTAATGGGTATACCAGAATGGAGGCTCCATTGACTTTAGAGGGGTATTACAAATTAGAAAGATCCTGGAGAGGTTGGTATTCCAGTTGAGATGTATTAAATCTACTAGCTGAAGGACCCGGCTTCGCACGGGTATATTTCATCAATTTAATGTTTGTATGTGTCGTTAAAAGGTATCGACAATATCCACTATAACAGTGACCTCCACAGCCCCCCACTCCTTAACACTGACCCTTCCCCACAGTGCAGTGTCTCCTTAAAATGGGACGTCCACAGCAGCCCACCCCCTTAACTTTGACCTTCACTGCAGCCTGCCCCATTAACAGTGAGTTCCACAGCATACCACCCTCTTGACAGTGCCCTCCACAGGGGCACGCTCCATTAACGGTGACCTCTGCAGCACCCGCCCCTCAACACTGACCATAGGTTACAGTCCCCTTAACTGTGACCTCCACCATTCCCGGCCCCCTTAACAGAGACCTCCACAGCGACTGCCCCTTTAACAGTGACTTCCACAGTACTCCGCTCCCTTAACAGTGACCTCACAGTACCCCTCTGCCCCTTTTAATAGTGGCCTCCAGAGTCCCCTCCTCCCTTAACAGTGACCTCCACAGTGCCTGCCCCTTTAGCATTGACCTCCACAGCGGCCTGCCCCCTTAAAAGTAACATCCTCAGCGCCCTCCCTTTTAACAGTGACCTCCAAAGCGGCCGCCACTTTATTAGTGACCTCCACAGTACCCCGTCTCCTTAACAGAGGTTTACACAATAACCTGCCCCCTTAACAGACTGTCTCTCAGTTGAAGTATACCTACAATACAAATTACAGACCTCTCCATTCTTTGTAGGTGGGAAAACTGTGTAAAATCGCCAGTGTATCAAATACTTATTTTTCCCACTGTATATGCCGACTTCCCGAATGTGTATAGTGAATGAGTGGTCTGCCTTGTGGTTAAAGAAAAAGACTCATTATTTTTCTAAGAGGATCTTTCACTAGCTTATGCTGCCCTCAGTCAGAACCTATTCCATCACAGGTGCAGTAATTCTCTCATAAACCCATACCAATACTGAATTCTACGTTTATTTTTGTGATGGACGTCCTCTCTTAACAACATTTGAATATTTAAACAACCATCAGGGTGAAACTTTCAGGCCTATAGTTTTTTGGGTTACTTTATGATGGTTTTATAAATATTGGCATAAATTCTAGAACTGCTTCTTTAAGAAAATCCCCTTTATTTCAGTCTATCATAAAATTGGTGTAGGGCCCAATTCTTAAAAAGTAATGCAAGCAATGACCAATGTTCAACGCAGGTTTTGTACCCGACATGATTAACTGATCTTCTATCATTTTTAATTGCTAAACACAAAAATGACGTTGAAAATGTGAGATTGGTTCTTGTATGGAATTTACAGAGGGAAAAAAGGAAAGAACACTGAGGGGCATTTATCAAGCTATTTGCCTACTATTGTGGCATTAAAAAGATAATTTGCAACTTTTTGAGCTTCTCAACACTTTTTTGTAAAAGAGTGGGGCTTAGCAGGAGGGGCGCAGCTTACCGTGGCCTTCCAGATTTACTATAACACTCCACAAACTGGCCTAATTTACAGCTCGATCTGACTTTCTGGTGCCAGAGGTGTGCCTAATTTATTAAGTGGCATCTGCTTCTTCAACCAGCTCTCATATTTTCACTATTTTTGTCTTCTGTCCTCTGTAACTTCCAAGCAAGAACCAATCTCACGTTTTCCATGTAATTTTTGTGTTCAGCACCACAGCATTTTATGTAAAATTTCTTAATTATGTCTAATTTTTGTAGAATAGTGTCATCTATAGTGACCAGTTTTTTTTTTCAATGTTCTAAGATGTATGTCTTCTGCATTCCCAGTTGAGCAAACCTTATGAACTTGCAGTGGATGTTGGCTGTGGAACAGGACAGAGCACCATAATGCTGGCTTCACTCTTTAAAAAGGTTTTGGGAACTGATATTAGCGAAGCCCAAATCGAGGAGGCTAACAAAACACATAAACTTCCTAATACAACATTCAGGTGGGTATTTTCAATAAGACCAGCTGTGCATGGAGATGTACTGGCAATTCTCCATGGGAAAACAATATGCAAAGAGGTATCGCCCATGGAAAGAGAAGAGAAGGTTCCCTATGAGTCAAAGTCTGAGTGTTTAACAAGTCTTGGGCATGACGAGGGAAAATCGCCAAGTCAAATATCCATAGACAGCTGTTTTGTGGTGTATGCCCCTCATCAGTGCAGTGTATGATTATGTTGTCAGAGTGAGATGCCTTGGATGCAGCTTAGTCAAGGTACTTTATCTATGGAGACAATCCACTAAGTCTCTTATGGAGAGCCAGTACCATCCTAAGCTGCATTTAAAGCATCTTACTCAGCCAGCCAGAATCCTACTCCGTACTGATGAGGGGCAAGCACCCTGAAATGGCTGTCAGTGGATGGATATTTGACTTGGCTATTTCCATTGTTCTCTCCCAAGGCATGCTAAAAAGTTAGAACTTATAGGGAGCCACCACCTAAGGCCTCATGCACATGGTCGTTGTGTGTCCGTTCCGTGCATTGGGGACCACAATTTGCAGTCCCCAATACACAGGCAACGTCTGTGCTGCGGCCGGGACTGATCGAGACCCATTTAACTTGAATGGGTCCGTGATTCGTCCGTACCGCAAATGAATAGAACAAGTTCTATTTTTTTGCTGTACGGAGGCACGGGCAGAAACACCAATGAAGCACTCAGTAGTTCTTCCATGGGGTTCCGATTTGTGCTTCCGTTCCGCATCTCCGTGATTGCAGACCCTTTCAAGTGAGTGCACACGGGCCGGTGCCTGTATATTGCCGAACTGCTGTATGCAGGCCACAATACGGCCACGGGCACACAACGGCCGTGTGCATGAGGCCTAAATACTTGACATTCCAAGGAATATTACCATGGTCTAGGTTGCATTTAAAGGATAACTGTCATATTTACATTAAAAAAAAAATCTATTTTTAGCATATGTTACTGCTGCAGCAGCATTATGCATAAAGCTATGTTTAGTTTCTTCACTTACCACTGTTTTCCTTGAGTTTTCCCCTTAGTTACGGCTGTTTTGAATCCTACATTATGAGGATCTTCTCAAGATGGCTCCTCTGCCAGTTCTGAGAGGCCAAAAACTGCATTCCCTCAGGTCACATACAAACTTGCTGTAGCCAGCAGCTTCCTGCCAGCCAATCAGATTGGATTACTGAGAGACACGCCTCCTCACTCTGAAGCCTAATGCAGGCATGCAGTGTGAAGGACCGCCCCTCTGTCTTCCTATCCGGAGACAGATGAGCCATAGCAAGGGTCTTTTAAGGGAGCAGTGGAAAGGGACAGAGGACATTAATGAAAGCTGTTATTATAAGGTAATTACAGATCGTTTGGCAATCATTGACAGACTAACTCAGGTATACATGCCTAGTTCTAACAAACTAGCAAATAAAAAAGCTATGACAGTTATCCTTTAAATAAAAGAACTATGAAATTAAAGGGAATCTGTCAGCTACTTTGGCAGTCTATAACAGCAGCCAATGTAATATAGCAGTGTGTACCATCATTCCAACGATACCTTTGTGTGGGTAATCCATTTAGCTAAACGCTAGAAAATGAAGTTCCTTTTTATGCTAATCAGTCTTAAAGTTCCCAATGGGGCATCATTAACTGTTCCAGGAGCCCTAGCCCACCTCTTCACTTGTGCCTAGTACCTCCTGTTGCACCTTCCAGTCCACACCCTCTCCTCTGTGACGACA
Source organism: Bufo bufo (assembly GCF_905171765.1). Lineage (NCBI taxonomy): Eukaryota > Metazoa > Chordata > Amphibia > Anura > Bufonidae > Bufo > Bufo bufo. The sequence continues at coordinate 26,592,861 of NC_053392.1, read as the reverse complement.
TTGTCTTCTTTAAACTCTGCCCACTTGGTCATCCTGTCCCTCTGTGAAATCTTGCACAAGAACAGAGCAGTCAGTGGCCTGTGTAGTGGCCTGGAGCAGGGATACTTTGAAGTCTGGACATTTGTGGATTCCCTATGCAAAGTTATAAACCTCCTACTTTATTTCACTTGAAAGGGTTAACTTGCACTAACGTCTACTGTGTAACTGCATTTTATATGTACGTTGTGATATATTTCCTGTTCATTTGCACAGCACTGTGGAAACGGTTAATGAACATTGAGAGACTTGTGGGACTTTTCATCTAATAATGAGAAGTTGGTAATTTTCCATAGATGCCATAAGGTTTAAAGAAGAGCATGCTTTGGGTGGAAAAAGCCAGACGTTGTTTACCACCAAAACCAGACGGACTGACCTTTTGACTGTCTGGTTTAGCTCTGTTGTTTTGTCTGAAAACCTGTTTTGTGTCGGGAAAAACTGCTGTCATTGAGTGTTCACGAAGCTCTAATGTAAGTCTAAGAGAGACGGGAGTTGTAACTTTGCCTCTGTTTCTGCTAGAAGGTTCCAGTCTAGTTAGAAATGGTATGTAAGGAGAGTCAGAGCCCCTAGTGTGCTGTAGTTAGGGAACAGTGCATGGAGGGAGAGACTCTGCCAGACTACTGAGTGACCAGAAGAAGACGCTGAGATGGCAAGACTGAGCCAAAGACCTGCCCTGTGACCAAGGAGCCACCCTTACTACTGAGCTACAGATCGTAGGCCTCCAGCCTTGGACCAGGGTACCAGCCTTCTGATAAAGGGACAGCTAGCTCAGGCCTTTCCTCAGCATCAAACCCTTCTTCTGCCAGGGAGGAGACTGGAGAAGCCAGCCCAATGTCTCGCCTGTATTGTTTATACATGAATTCCTCCAGTAAAAAAGCACACTTGTTTACTGCAAACCCTGACTCTCTGGACGTATTTCCCATTGGGGTGCACCACGCCTTACCATCCCTTCCAGAGAGCAGCAACACATGGTAACAGCTCGACGGTGTCCGGGGGACCCAGTGTAGCTTTGGGGTCACCCCAAACCCGGGCACTGCACCTACGCACTCCTTTTCCTGCACTGGGCATTTGACTCATGGAATCTACAGCACATGTCCTGAGTGCCTTTGGTCCTGCATAGACTTCACCGTGCTCAGCACATACGATGTAGCTTCACTGAGATAGATGCCCAGAAGGGAAGGGAGTGCACAAGCGCAGGGACATGGTGACCAGGGGGGTAGAGTTTAAAGATGATCAAAATGTCATAGAGTAAAGGAGTGGACTGGAAGGTACTGGGCACAAGTGAAGAAGTGGGTTTGGGCTCAGGAGGCGGTCTTGGGCTCCTGGAAAAGTTGATTGAACCCCACTGGGCACTTTGAGGCTCATTAGCATAACGTACAAACTTTATTTTCAGGCATTTAGCTACATGGATTACCTGCACAAAGGTATAATTGGAATGATGGTTGGCTTTAGTTGTATGCAGCCAAAGTAGCTGATAGGTTTCTTGTAAACATATTGGTTCACATATAATCTGATTGGAGAGGGGAAGTGTGGAGATGGCTTCCAACTTTAAGATTTTTTACTACAATTTTCTTCTGGCTCTACTCACCCAGGCAGCCTACATAAAAGCACTGACAGTCAAAGTCTACTGCTATCCCAGACATCCAGAGTATTGTAATATCTCATCACTATCACTTCTACTTCTACTACTACTACTACTACTACTACTACTACTACTACTACTTCTACTACTACTACTACTACCACCACCACTGTTCTGTTGTTTAAATGGACTTGTCATCTCTACAGAGCCTTGCCAGCTGAAGAGGTACCAGTAGATGATGCCTCTGTCGATCTAATTACTGCATGTGCCGCTGTCCATTGGTTCGACATTGCAAAGTTTATGAAAGAGGTAAATGAATTTTATGTGGTGAAGGTTAGTGAGTCGTATATTTTTCTGCATTGTACTGTACGGCGGTAAGTCTGTCACAGAAGGACAAGCCTGGCAAATTCGGACTGTTCTGGTTTTAAAGTGGTTGGTGCTTATGAAATACTCACCCATTAGTGGGCATTACTGGCTAGGTTTTGGGAGTTTCTTGGAGTTGGGGGGAGGGGGGGGTTTACAGGCCCAAAATGTACAATGTTGGTAAGTATGCTCTAGTCATCTGTTATATGTGGAGGGCGCAGTGGTTTTCTTTCCAAAATACTCACCATCTGTTGGATTTCTGTCCTTTGACAAAAGCTAGACATGGGCAATGCCTTCAAAAGATAATTTAGTATTATGTTTTTTGCTGCTGATTTGGCTAAATCATAGCAAAAAAGGTGATACTAAAGTAACTTGTGAATGCATCCTTAGTGTCTGTCAGAGCTGAAATCAAAGAAACGCTGCACTGAGGAGAGATGGGGCTAGTCCTTCTCAGGGATGATTGGTTGCTCTGCCGAGCATTCGTTATTATGGGGAGTAAGGGCTCCCTGCACGAGATGGAGTTCCTCAGCTATCATCCCAATGAGGAGGTGATTACCCACTTTCCTGTTTGCTGTAGTTACATCTTAGCCTGGGATCTCATAGCAAAATACACACGAGGTATGGCTTAGTTACTATTTCCTTGGACACTCAGAAGGGTCTTGGAGAAGACCCAGCATGGAGCTAGAGGAATGACCATTTCCATGTAACATTACTATGCATGGCCTAGCCTATGAACATACTGGATGTAAGGCCTTAGAGCTCCCGCTATTAGATAAAATTCAGCTTTTAGGGTTGGTTCTACAAGTGTTACGTATCGAACGCCCAATATGTGCTTGAACCAGACCTTAGATGGTATAAAAATGGCATCTAGTTTGATGATGGGGAGCTATTTATACAGTTCCTGACACCAATCGTATGTGAGATGGAAGTCCAGTAATAGTATGGGTAGGTATTCGTAAGATTTGTGAAATAAAATTACAGCTTTGGAGACTATACATATCCCAGGGCTCATGTCCAGCTCTTCAGTAGCTGCAAATGCAGATAAATTCATGTGAAATATTCTTTGGAACCAAGCAGCACAGCTCAGACGAAGACAAATATTTGTCTAATTAATCTTCGAACAATAGTATTCTCAGCCTCAAATCCATTTGCCAAATTGATTAAGCTACATACATGCCAGATTTATCAATGTTGTCTGGCTGGATATGAAGCTGACTTTGGTAACTTCATTGAATATATCCAGGTGAAGATCTCAATATGAGCTTCACCTCTACTGCGCCTCTATTAAACTGCGCAGGGTTAATAAGACTGGTGTCTAAAACAGCAGTCTTAATAAATTACCTTTATATAATCTAATATATTAATATATTTTATATATATTCTTAAAAACTTTATTCAGCTGTTTCTCACATTTTGTTACTCCCCTTAGGCTGGGTTCACACGAGCGTGTCCGGATTAGTTCCGGATGCGTCCCGGTGTGTTGCGGCAAACCTGCGCGAGTAGGAATGCAATTGCAGTCAGTTTTGACTGCGATTGCGTTCCGATGTTCAGTTTTTATCGCGCGGCTGCAATGTGTTTTGCACGCGCGTGATAAAAAACCGACTGTGGTACCCAGACCCGAACTTCTTCACAGAAGTTCAGGTTTGGGATCGGGGCTGTGTAGATGTTATTATTCTCTTTGTTTACAGCCATTGACATGTCGCCGAGGTTAACACGTGAGGAGCGGATAGAAATTGTGTTGATGTCTGGTGAACGCAGTAACCGGGTCATTGCAGCAGATTTCAATGCAAGACACCCTACGAGACCACCCATCTCCCATGCTACAATTAGCAAACTGCTTGCTAAGTTTCGTGAAACTGGTTCAGTGTTGGATTTGCCAAAATGTGGACGCATGGAATCTGTCTCTAATGAAGAAACATCAGTGGCTGTCCTAGCTTCATTCAGCAAGAGCCCACAGCGTAGCACTCGCCGCATGTCACTGGAGAGTGGCATTAGTCGAACATCCCTTCGGCGGATATTAGCTACTCACAAATGGCACCCTTACAAACTCCAGCTACTGCAGCATCTCAACGAGGATGACCCAGATCGGCGCACTGAATTTGCAGAATGGGCAAAACAAAAATTGGAACAGGACCCTCAGTTTACACAGAAGATTTTGTTCAGTGATGAGGCAAACTTTTATGTGAATGGTGAAGTTAACAAACAAAACCACCGCTATTGGTCTGACACTAACCCACATTGGATAGATCCCTCCAAGACTGTTGGAACAAAAAAATTGATGGTATGGTGTGATATATGGGGTACAAAGATAGTGGGGCCATTTTTCATCAATGGAAACCTCAAGGCCACTGGATATGCGAAATTGCTACATGATGATGTGTTTCCCTCTTTATGCACTGAAGCTGGCACGTTCCCTGAGTTTTTCCAGCAAGATGGTGCACCACCACATTATGGGTGTCAGGTCCGAGCATTCCTAGATGAACAGTTTCCTGGAAAGTGGATTGGTCGTCGTGGGCCAGTTGAATGGCCCCCAAGGTCTCCCGATCTGACCCCCTTAGACTTTTATCTTTGGGGTCATCTGAAGGCAATTGTCTATGCTGTGAAGATACGAGATGTGCAGCACCTGAAACTACGGATACTGAAGCCTGTGCTAGCATTTCTCCTGCGGTGTTGCTATCAGTGTGTGAAGAGTGGGAGAAGAGGGTTGCATTGACAATCCAACACAATGGGCAGCACATTGAACACATTTTATAAGTGGTCAGAAACTTGTAAATAACTCATGAAAGAATAAAGTTACGTTAAAACCAAGCACACCATTGTTTTCCTTGTGAAGTTCCCAATAAGTTTGAGGTGTCACATGACCCTCTTCCTATTGAAAAAACAAAAGTTGGATTCAAAATGGCTGACTTCAAAATGGCGGCCAAGGTCACCACCCATCTTGAAAAGTTTCACCCTCACATATACTAATGTGCCACAAACAGGAAGTTAATATCACCAACCATTCCCATTTTATTAAGGTGTATCCATATAAATGGCCCACCCTGTAGATTAAAATTTATACAGATCCGCCCCTATCAGCTCTATAAAACCTGTCCCCTAAATACAGACCTCCAAGCAGACAAAAAAATAACTCCCCTCTCCTCTCTTCCTCCGAGCGCAGCCACTACTCTGGCTCTTCATAGCAGCGCTGTGTTCTGTCGCCAGCACTTTACTACATCCTGACATTGCACAGCATCCAATCATATGGCGCGCCTGCATTCTCTACGCTCTGAAGCTGTAAACTGTCAGGATCAGAGAGCGGTGAATAATGCCAACACATTGCTCGTGGTGCCATACTCACTGCTTACTGGACCTCCTGTCCTGTACTCATGCGTGCTTCCAGAATAGATGCGCTCTTTAGTTAATAATACCGCCCCCTCTTTGAGGTTTCTGGGGAAGCAGAAAACTGCTCAAGGGTCGCATGCGACCCATGTGCTGCGTATTTGAGACCCCTGAACTGGATGAACTTCACAGATGAACATCCAGCTTGCTATCAGCACACAGGTGAAACTCCTACATCTCTTCCAGGGAAGGCCTTGCATATTTCAGCAAAACAAAAGTAGATATTCAACATTTGCTTCATTGTTTATATCATATTGCATATTAAAGGGAATGTGTCACTGTAACAGCGGCTGCTGTTCCTCTGCTTACCATCGCGGTCCCGGGTGCCGTGCTCAGCGGTGATCTGTGGCCAGAGCTTCCCATTCACCGATGCAGCTCTGGGCTCTGTTTGTGTAGGTGCTTTGGTTCTGAGGGTCTGCTCCACTGTTTCATCTCGACCCTAGCCACAGCATGCTTGCTGCTGACTTTTTTCACTGACCACAAGAACCTTAGATATCTGCAGACAGCCCAGTGTCTGAACCCTCGCTAAGCCAGGTGGGCACTCTTCTTCTCCCGTTTTGATCTTGAGCTGCACTTTTGCCCGGCCTAGAAGAACATCAAGGCGGATGCTCTTTCTCGGTCATTTGACTTCTCCGACCAGCAGGAGGAGCCCCAGTACATTGTAGATCCTGCTCACTTGATCACAGTGGCTCCTGTCCTGTTAAAAGACATCCCTCCCGGGAATACATTCATGCCATCTGCCAAGAGAAAATGTATTCTAGCTTGGGGGCACAACTCCAAACTAGCTGGTCAACCTGGGATCCGCAAGACCACAGAACTTTTGTCTCGCCACTATTGGTGGCTCACACTGTCCAGGATGTACGTGATTATGTGTCTGCCTGCACCGTCTGTGCTCAGAATAAAGTCTCCAGGATCAAACCACCCAGGCTGTTGTTACCCCTTCCTGTTTCTGGACTTTGTTACAGATCTGCCCTCTTCTGCCGGATGTACAGCTATTTGGGTGGTCGTGGACTACTTCTCCAAGATGGCGCACTTCGTTCCTTTGGCTGTACTGCCCTCGGCTGCTGAACTTGCTAAACTGTTCGTGAAACACATATTCTGCTTGCATGGTTTACCTTGGCATATTGTTTCTGATCGAGGAGTCCAGTTTACCTCTAAGCTCTGGAGAGCTCTTAGCCGGCTGCTCGAAATTGAGCTGGACTTCTCTTCCGGTTATCATCCCCAGACCAACGGGCAAGTGGAGCTGATCAATTAAATATTGGAGAACTATCTCCGGCATTATGTTTCAGCCCAACACGACAACTGGGTACAATTGCTACCTTGGGCTGAGTTCTCCTATTACAACCACACTAGTGAGTCTACCCGATCCTCTCCATTCTTTGTCGTTTTTGGTCAACACTAGTGATGAGCGAATCGAAGCTGACAAAGTCAAATTCATTTCGAATTTCAGGAAAAATTTGATTCTGAATGAATGTGAATGTCCTCGCGTTTCATGGTAACGAATCACAATTTTTCCTAACATGGCGGCTACACATGTGAGGACATGGGACAAGGAACTCCTGGGAAGGCGGGATGACCCATAATGCCATGCATGCAGCCAATCAGCAGCCAGCCAGCCCGGTGATGTCACAGCCCTATAAATACGGCGGCCATCTTAGATTCTGCCATTCACAAAAATAGACGCTGTTCACATTTGCCACTCTGTAGTCTCCCCCTGATGCTGCCGCCACCTCCAGACTCTGTCATTGTGCCACTCTGTGGTCTTGTCATGCTGCTTCCACCTCACCACCATGTTATAGGGCCACTCTGTGGACTTCTCATGCTGTTCCCACCCTCCCCACTTCATGACTGGACTATTTTGCCTTTCGGCCTGGCTGACATCATCATTTATTTGACCCTTCTTCTGATCTGTCAGAAGGAAGGAAAAATAAGATGCACAACGGATTCTGTCTGTGTTGCAGCTGTAAGGCCTGTGTGATCCCATCAGAATTGGCTTATGATTTGGTAGACAAAAGAAGTCGGTACAAAACTCAGAAGACATGCAAATATGCTCCAGACAGGATCTGTTTTTTGAGGGTTATTGTTCTGACGGATCAGAGGAAGGGCAAATTAATCAGTGACATCAACACAAACTTACTGCTGACCCCCTCTCCACTCTGTCAGGGAGAAATACTTGTATAAGCATTTTAATAGAACTGGTTCTGTAGACATCTATGTGGAATCAGCTGACGATGGTGTAAAAAGAGTGCGCTTCTTCTTGACGCTAACATGGACTTGTAAGGCTGAGTTCATACTTTTTGGTCAGTTTTGGCCCCGTGACTGCCCAATTAAGTGAAGTGTGCAGTGATTCTAAGAGCGACGCCTGTCGTCTGCATGTCATACGGACTCACATTGTTATTTCACTACCACAGCAGACTCCCTATGTGTGTTACTGCAAGGCACAGTGTTCTAAACCACTATACAGGCTCTCTGCAGCCAGGAAATATAAGTTTTTAACGCGATTCGCAGCGAATATATCAAACCAAATTTTTCCCAAAAAAATTGCTGAATCGGTGAATCTAATTTTTGAAAAATTCTCTCATCTCTAGTCAACACCCTTGTACTCCTCTCCCTGTTCCTACATCTTCTGGGGTACAGGCTGCAGATTCCTCTTTTAGATATTTTTGAAGATTTGGTGTGACACCAAGGTCGGCATCAACAAAGCGGTGACCCGCATGAAAACTAATGCAGACAAGAGAAGAAGAAAACCACCTCCGTTCTCGTCTGGAGATAAGGTATAGCTCTCCTCCAAAAAATCCGATTAATGGTTCCCAGTTTTAAGTTTGCTCCTAGGTTCCTTGGAGCCTTTGAAGTATTGAAGAGGATCAGCGAAGTAACATATAAGTTGCGTCTGCCTCTCTCGCGCTGCGTATTCCCAATGCCTTCCACGTGTCCTTACTGAAACCAGTAGTCCTTAATCGCTTCTCGACGACTCCTTCTACTCAGACTCCGGTATCTGAAGATTCGGACGAGACATTTGAGGTCAAAGACATCCTGGACGTCAAGAAGCGTGGCAAGAAGACCTACTATCTGGTGGACTGGAAGGGCTTTGTTCCTGAGGAGAGGTCTTGGGAGCCGGAGGAGAACATTCTTGCTCCGGACCTGATAAAGATTCTGTCTCGATGTGGACTCAAGAAGAGGGGGCTGCTTACTCCCGCGGTCCCGGCCGTCGTGCTCAGCGGTGATCTGTGGCCAGAGCTTCCCATTCATCTCTGGGCTCTGTGTTGATACTATGGTTCTGAGGAACCGCTCCACTGTTTCATTTCAGCCCTGGCCACAGCATGCTTGCTGGCTTTTTGCAGCACTTCCTTAAGGGCCGGCGCGCGTCACTTCCTTGGTTTTATGGGTTTGGTTATGTGACCTCGCTGACCAATCCCAGCCCTCATGCGCATATATAAGTGGCTCAGCCCCCTTCCCAAATGCCTCAGTGTCAAGGTCCTTGTGTTTGCTAAAGTTCCTAATACTCACGTGTGTTCCTGACTTGTACTTTGTTCCTGGATTCTGCTGTCTGATCCCTGCCTGCTTGCCTTGACTCTCCTGTTGCCGATCCGGATTGCCTGACCTCTTGCTTGTGCTGCCTGCCCTGACCTTTTGCCTGTCTGACTACGCCTCTGCCTCATCCTTCGGTCCTGCACTGTTGCTCCTGGTGATGACTCCGCCTGCCTGACTACGCTCGTACTTCCAGTACCTACTCGGGTACCTCCTGGACCAGCTGCCACTGACTCAGGGATTGATCTGGAGTAGCCCCTGGCAACTACCCTAACGGCTCAAGTCTATCCTCACCATCTGAGGCTCTAGTGAAAACCAGGTAGTTGCTTAGACATGCCCCTCCAGAGTATAGCCAGTCAGTGGCACAGTGGGTTCACACCCGCTGGTTCGTGACAGTCACCAGTAAAGACCCTTTTCCCTCAGGGCTCTGCATCCACAGCTAAAATGAGTTGTTAAGATGGAAGTGCTGGTATCCAAGCCATTAGCCCGGTACTCTACAAGCCATTGAAGAATTAAAAAAGGTTGTCCAAATTTGGCCAAACATTGCTCGGGTCGGATGTGATGTGACAATGAAAGAAGCAATACTTATCTGTATATTCTGTGATGTACACCACTGAAGCCAGGGGGTGCAGTGGTCATTTGGGTATATGGACATGACACTGCTGCAACCAAGTAACTGGTGGGGAGGGACAGAGCTGAGGAACTGGAATGGTGGGGAAATAAATAGGTGAGCAGAGGAAACGCGTCGAGACACGCTGCTTTTACAGTTGAAATAGAGCCTTGAAGCAGTCGTCAGCCCTATTAGTATAGCGAAGCATTCCCCTCATCTGCTACATAAATCAAATACTATACAGATGAATGAGGGTCTCTTCCGCGATCTTTTACATGGGGTTGGCACAGATTCCTTAGTGGGTACCCCTGTGATTTATACTAATGGGCTTATGTTTCGCTTTGCATTAAGACCATAGGTGTGCGGATGTTTTCACATACCGCTGTTTGCCTTTCCTTCCCCGCATCCAAGGGGGTGTAAGTGGCCTTGGTCTTGGCAAAGGGGGGCAATTGGCTGGTCGCTTTCTCATTCACTGGATCGATATGAAGAGTGTTCCAGGTCCAGTGGTTTGAAAAGCTAATAGCCTAATACATTCCCCCTGTGGTACTAACAGGAGGGTGGGGATATAATAGGCACATGTAGCTCATCTGTTACACTCAAGACCAATGTCTCAAAGTCCTCTGAGGGTTCTGTGTGCTCACCACACATGGGAATTTTTTTTAAAGGATTTATGAATTCCCTTCTCGCGTTTTAGTGCAATCCAATAAACTGTTTAGTTTTAGCGTCTCTACTATCCGTGATTAGCTAATTATGAAATGCACCCATTGTACTAATTACAATCTGCATGTCAGTTGTTGATACTTTTGTAACTGACTACATCAAGAACCTTTTCTTTTTATCACCCTGATTAAAAAATATGAATACAGTAGAGTGCTGTGTAAAATGTAAATGAAAACAGAATGCAGTCATTTGAAAATCTCATAGACCTTTTTATTTTATTCAGAATAGATCGAACCCATATCCAATGCTGAAAGGGAGACATTGTACCATTTAATGACAACATTTAACTCATTTAAAACTTGGTGGAAGCAATGTATGTATCTCAGAAAAGTTGGAACGGGGCAAGAAAAGGCTGGAAAGATAAGTACTACTACTAAGAAACAGCTGAAGGAGCAATTTACTACTAAGTCACATGACTGGGTATAAACACAGCGCATAAGGCTACTTTCACACTGGCGTTTTGGCTTTCCGTTTGTCAGAGCCGTTCAGGGCTCTCACACGCGGCCCAAAACGGATCAGTTTTGCCCTAATGCATTCTAAATGGAAAAGGATCTGCTCAGAATGCATCAGTTTGCCTCCGTTCCGTCTCCATTCCGCTCTGATGGCTGCCTGCAGCGTTTTGGTGTCCATCTGACAAAACGGATCCGTTCTGACACACAATGCAAGTCAATGGGCACGGATCCGTTTTCTCTGACACAATCTGGCACAATAGAAAACGGATCCGTCCTCGATTGACTTTCAATGGTGTTCAAGATGGATCCGTCTTGGCCATGTTACAGATAATGCAAACTGATCCGTTCTGAACGGATGCAGACGGTTGTATTATCTGAACGGATCCGTCTGTGCAGATTCATGACAGATCCGCACCAAACACGAGTGTGAAAGTAGCCTTAGAGCGAAAAGCTGCATTTAAAAATTGTTAAACGATTTCAGAAAAATTAATAAGTGGCCTTTTTTTTAAAAAAAACATATAATTACATTTATTATCTATTACAATATATATCACGTACCATATTCTGTAATATGTACCGTATTTTCCGCCCTATAAGACACACTTTTTCCCCCCCAAAAGTGCGTCTTATGGGGCGAATGCTGCTGATTTTGTCGAATTTTCAATGATACACCCGCAGCGATGCTGTGAGGGAGGAGGGGCTGGGGGCCGGCATCTGCTTTTATAATGACAGCGGGGCCCGTGCACTGACTGTATTCTACTACACGGGCCCCGCTCACTGTATAATCGTATCTGTAATAGTTAATTGTTATGTATATAATCGCATAATCAGCGCCTGTATACTTACAACTACAAGCGCTCGGTAGGTAGTAGAGAGGAGGCAGGCTGGGAGGACGGGCGGGCGGCGCGTCACTCACTACGTCACGCGCCTGCGCCGCCCACTTTATGAATGAAGCAGGCGGCGTGGGCGCATGACGTAGTGACTCACGCTGCCAGCGCCCGTCCTCCCGGCCTGCCTCCTCCCTCCTCTCTGCTACCTACCGAGCGCTTGTAGTTGTAAGTAGCGCTGATTATGCGATTATATACATAACAATTAACTATTACAGATACGATTATACACAGTGAGCGGGTCCCGTGTAGTAGAATACAGTCACTGCACGGGACCCGCTGTCATTATAAAAGCAGATGCGACCCCCACCCCCTGTATTGAGGGTCATTCACTACAGGGACACTTATGGAGGGGATCTGTGGATGACACATAGCATAAGATGCTATATGTGTGTCATCCACAGATCCCCATAACAGTGTCACCCACAGATCCCCCATAAGTGTCACCCACAGATCCCCCATAAGTGTCACCCACAGATCCCCCATAAGTGTCACCCACAGATCCCCCATAAGTGTCACCCACAGATCCCCCATAAGTGTCACCCACAGATCCCCCATAAGTGTCACCCACAGATCCCCCATAAGTGTCACCCACAGATCCCCCATAAGTGTCACCCACAGATCCCCCATAAGTGTCACCCACAGATCCCCCATAAGTGTCACCCACAGATCCCCCATAACAGTGTCACCCACAGATCCCCCATAACAGTGCGCCAAAATACGGTATACCCTATAACACATTAAAATATACTTAAAACAATATATAATACCAGTCCCTCTTTGAAATTATAGTGCGGAGCTCTCGCACTATTTCTGAAAAAATGCAGCACACGACAGTTATGGCGTTCTTACATGCTTTACAATCTTTCAGTGGCCACTTTTTCAAGCGCAATAACGATGATCATTAAATGATCATATCGTCTCTATTTCGTATATTCCAACCGTAGTATTGCCCAGTGATTAAGCAGAGTATGCCGTTGACCGCTTGTTACTTGATGCGGGATGTGCGCTGTTCCTCAGGTAATTTTACCAACTACTGTACACCCAACTTATATAGTAGATCGTGCAGTCACAAAGTGAGACAAAATTAGCAGAATATATAATTTTTTAACTGCTTACCGGATCCTTCGATGAGTTCAATACTGGCTAATACATACATGGTGCGTTTTTTAGCTTTCCTGCATATGCGCTAGTGCCGGCACTTCTTCTGGCGCATGCGGGTTGGTTACTTTGTAACGCTGGCTTTGCTTCTTAATTGCGAAGTATCGATCTTCATGTAAAGGTTCACACTCTGTCCGTGCTGTTGCGCTTTCAACTTTCAAACGCGTTTCGAAACCGCACAGGTTTCTTCCACAGTGGTAAATGATATGGTAAGAATGAGGGACATGAGATACGTCTCCTATATAGGGGTCATGTGACCTATAATCCGCGGACCAGACTGCGGCACTCCAGTGCTGATAGATAAAACCTGGACCGGACAATACTTTACTTTTCATCTCTGATTTAGTTCAGACATTGCGATCCTGCATTTGGACTATATTACATGCCTTTTCTTCTTAATTCCATTATTCATCTATATTGTTTGTCTTACATATTCCATGTACCATTCCCAGGCTAAACTCCTATTATAACCCACGTAGCTAATTAGCTCTCATATAATCCACCCCCTTATTACTTGGAACTGGTTTACATCCTGCGGTTTTACTTCCATACTAGGCTTGATTTAGACCTCAGGAACATCAAAGAAATTCCCATAAAAATCCCATACAACTAAAAGGAAATAAAATAAAAATGACACAAAAAAAATAAAGAATAACAAATATATCTACTACAACCCCAGGTGATTCTTGGCGTTTCTAGGGCTGGTGGGAGGATGCAGGGCACGTCGCTGCGCTGATACAACAGCCTGGCAGAGACAGGTCGTGTAAATCTACCACCAACCCTATTCTAGAAAACCAAAAATCTCCATTTCAGAATTAAGACCAAAAAGGTGCCAACGCTCCAAATTCATAAATTATTCTTGATTCATATCTTGACATTTTAGAGCTAAAATCACCACCTCTCCAATCTCTCTTTACTGATTGTATTGCCGCATATTTTAAACCTGTTCTTAATATTATTTATATGTTCTGAAATTCAGTTTTTTTAATAGTCTTCCCGTGCGTCCTATATACTGTTTAGCGCATGGGCACTCCACAATGTAGATCACTGCCTCACTATTACATGTTAAAGTCTCTTAAATTTCCCACTTAAATGTGTTGACCCTAGATACTACCGTAGTTGTTTTCCTATCAAACTTCGTAATTTTGCAATTACTGCATACACCACACCTACAGGAACCTTTCAAGTTTTCACAAGGTGTGGTAATAGTTCTTTCTTTTTTCATGTATGTATTAGCCAGTATTGAACTCATCGAAGAATCCGGTAAGCAGTTAAAAAAATATATATTCTGCTAATTTTGTCTCACTTTGTGACTGCACGATCTACTATATAAGTTGGGTGTACAGTAGTTGGTAAAATTACCTGAGGAACAGCGCACATCACGCATCAAGTAACAAGCAGTCAACGGCATACTCTGCTTAATCACTGGGCCATACTACGGTTGGAATATACGAAATAGAGACGATATGATCATTTAATGATCATCGTTATTGCGCTTAAAATAGTGGCCACTGAAAGAATGTAAAGCATGTAAGAACGAGATAACAAGGACTTTGCATCCATTTTTTCTCCACTGTCGTGCGCTGCATTTTTTCAGAAATGGTGCGAGAGCTCCGCACTATAATTTCAAAGAGGGACTGTTATATATTTTTAAGTATATTTTAATGTGTTATAGGGTATACATATTATATGGTACATGATATATATATTGTAATAGGTAATGATAAATGTAATTATATGTTTTTGGGCCCAGGAACACTACCAGAAATCACTGCGTGGGCTCAGGGACACTCCCAGAAATCACTGCGTGGGCCCAGGAACACTCCCAGAAATCACTGCGTGGGCCCAGGAACACTCCCAGAAATGACTGCGTGGGCCCAGGAACACTCCCAGAAATCACTACGTGGGCTCAGGAACACTCCCAGAAATGACTGCGTGGGCCCAGGAACACTCCCAGAAATCACTGCGTGGGCCCAGGGACACTCCCAGAAATGACTGCGTGGGCTCAGGGACACTCCCAGAAATGACTGCGTGGGCCCAGGAACACTCCCAGAAATCGCTGCGTGGGCCCAGGAACACTCCCAGAAATCGCTGCGTGGGCCCTGGAACACTCCCAGAAATGACTGCGTGGGCTCAGGAACACTCCCAGAAATGACTGCGTGGGCCCAGGAACACTCCCAGAAATGACTGCGTGGGCCCAGGAACACTCCCAGAAATCACTGCGTGGGCTCAGGAACACTCCCAGAAATGACTGCGTGGGCCCAGGAACACTCCCAGAAATGACTGCGTGGGCCCAGGAACACTCCCAGAAATCACTGCGTGGGCTCAGGAACACTCCCAGAAATGACTGCGTGGGCCCAGGAACACTCCCAGAAATGACTGCGTGGGCCCAGGAACACTCCCAGAAATGACTGCGTGGGCTCAGGAACACTCCCAGAAATGACTGCGTGGGCCCAGGAACACTCCCAGAAATGACTGCGTGGGCCCAGGAACACTCCCAGAAATGACTGCGTGGGCCCAGGAACACTCCCAGAAATCACTGCGTGGGCCCAGGAACACTCCCAGAAATCACTGCGTGGGCCCAGGAACACTCCCAGAAATGACTGCGTGGGCCCAGGAACACTCCCAGAAATGACTGCGTGGGCCCAGGAACACTCCCAGAAATCACTACGTGGGCCCAGGAACACTCCCAGAAATCACTGCGTGGGCCCAGGAACACTCCCAGAAATCACTGCGTGGGCCCAGGAACACTCCCAGAAATCACTGCGTGGGCCCAGGAACACTCCCAGAAATCACTGCGTGGGCCCAGGAACACTCCCAGAAATCACTGCGTGGGCCCAGGAACACTCCCAGAAATGACTGCGTGGGCCCAGGAACACTCCCAGAAATGACTGCGTGGGCCCAGGAACACTCCCAGAAATGACTGCGTGGGCCCAGGAACACTCCCAGAAATGACTGCGTGGGCCCAGGAACACTCCCAGAAATGACTGCGTGGGCCCAGGAACACTCCCAGAAATCACTGCGTGGGCTCAGGAACACTCCCAGAAATGACTGCGTGGGCTCAGGAACACTCCCAGAAATGACTGCGTGGGCCCAGGAACACTCCCAGAAATGACTGCGTGGGCCCAGGAACACTCCCAGAAATGACTGCGTGGGCCCAGGAACACTCCCAGAAATGACTGCGTGGGCCCAGGAACACTCCCAGAAATGACTGCGTGGGCTCAGGAACACTCCCAGAAATGACTGCGTGGGCTCAGGAACACTCCCAGAAATGACTGCGTGGGCTCAGGAACACTCCCAGAAATGACTGCGTGGGCCCAGGAACACTCCCAGAAATGACTGCGTGGGCCCAGGAACACTCCCAGAAATGACTGCGTGGGCCCAGGAACACTCCCAGAAATGACTGCGTGGGCCCAGGAACACTCCCAGAAATGACTGCGTGGGCCCAGGAACACTCCCAGAAATGACTGCGTGGGCCCAGGAACACTCCCAGAAATGACTGCGTGGGCCCAGGAACACTCCCAGAAATGACTGCGTGGGCTCAGGAACACTCCCAGAAATGACTGCGTGGGCTCAGGAACACTCCCAGAAATGACTGCGTGGGCCCAGGAACACTCCCAGAAATGACTGCGTGGGCCCAGGAACACTCCCAGAAATGACTGCGTGGGCCCAGGAACACTCCCAGAAATGACTGCGTGGGCTCAGGAACACTCCCAGAAATGACTGCGTGGGCCCAGGAACACTCCCAGAAATGACTGCGTGGGCCCAGGAACACTCCCAGAAATCACTACGTGGGCCCAGGAACACTCCCAGAAATCACTGCGTGGGCCCAGGAACACTCCCAGAAATCACTGCGTGGGCCCAGGAACACTCCCAGAAATCACTGCGTGGGCTCAGGAACACTCCCAGAAATGACTGCGTGGGCTCAGGAACACTCCCAGAAATGACTGCGTGGGCCCAGGAACACTCCCAGAAATGACTGCGTGGGCCCAGGAACACTCCCAGAAATGACTGCGTGGGCCCAGGAACACTCCCAGAAATGACTGCGTGGGCCCAGGAACACTCCCAGAAATGACTGCGTGGGCCCAGGAACACTCCCAGAAATGACTGCGTGGGCCCAGGAACACTCCCAGAAATGACTGCGTGGGCCCAGGAACACTCCCAGAAATCACTGCGTGGGCCCAGGAACACTCCCAGAAATCACTGCATGGACATTGCAGAAATCATTCTGCGAACACCGTTTGCCATGCAATCCACAAATGCAAGTTAAAGCTGTATCCTGCAAAGAAGCCATATGTCAACACCATACAGAAATGCTGCCGTCTTCTCTGCGCCAAAGCTCATTTAAAATGGAAAATGCTTCTGTGGTCAGATGAATCAAAGTTTGAAATGACTGGATGCAGTGTCCTGCAGACTCAAGTGGAGAGGGACGGTCCAGCTTGCAATCGGCACACAGGTCAAACTCCTACATATCTTACAGGCAGGGACATAGCTATAGAGGGTGCAGAGGTAGCCGTTGCTACTGGGCCCAGGAGCCTGAGGGGGCCCAAAGACCCTTGTGCCACATAAGAAGACACCAGTATTATAGAAAGTACTTGTTGGTTAAGTTACAGCTCTCTGGCTTTAGGGAAGGGGATAGGTCAAGAATTTGGCATGGGGGGGGAGGGGTGCCGTTTAAATTTTTTGCCTCAGCCAGCATGAAGGCTATGTGCTCCCCTGCCCCTGGCCACAAAGCACTGAGGGAAGGGAGGCCCAAGCTGAACTCTTGCACCAGGGCCCATGAGCCTTTAGCTACGGCCCTGCTTACAGGGACAACATCTCTTACAGGGAAGGCCTTGCATATTTTAGCGAGACAATGCTTAACCACATACTGTATCCATCACAACAGCATGGCTTCGCCAAAGAGTCCAAGTGCTGAACTGGCCGCCTGCAGTCCAGACCCTTCACCAATAGAAAACGCCTCCTAAAATGAAAAATCCAGCAAAGACCCCGAACTGTTGAGCAGCCAGAATCCTACTTCAGACAAGAATGGGACAATGTTCCTCTCCCTAAGCTCCAGCAATTGGGTCTTCTCACTTCTCAGACGTTTACATTGGGAGATGCTACACAATGGTAGACATGGCCCTCTCCTAATGTTTTTGAGATGAGTTGCTACCAATATGTTCTAAATGAGTTTATTCTTACCATAAAATAATAGAAGGCCTCACTTTTATATTTTACACAGCACCCCAACTTTTTTTGGAATTGGAGTTGTATATGAGTTGCCAAAAGGCACAACATCCAGAAGGTGCCACCTGCCCACCCACATATAAAGGCAAATCTTTCCTTTGTGACATGATTGACGCTATTTAGCAGGAAGCCCTGATAGTATTGATTTGGGTCACACATATTTACTGACGCATACTGTATATTAATGATCTAGGTGGACCGGATTCTGAAGCCTCATGGATGCCTTGCTCTCTATACTTACCTACCGCATGTGGAAGTTCACTACAAAGACCGATCAGAGCAAATGTGTAAGGTGATGTCTGAGGTCAGTATTAAAGAAAGTTCAATGCGTTTCAATATATTTTCTTCCAATATAAGTTCTCATGCACACGGCCACGTTATGGATTTGTAATGCCGTGTCCATGCATTTTTAAATTTTTTTTTATTTTTTTATTTTTATGGATTTATGCAGAAAATATGACAAGAAAAAAATAACGGAGCTTTCTTTTTTTCCCCAGAAGCTTTGTTTTTAGGCCTCATGCACACGACCGTAGTTATGGACCCATTCACTTCAATGGGGCTGCAAAAGATGCGGACAGCACTCCGTTTGCTGTCCGCATCCGTTGCTCCGTTCCGAGGCCCCGCCAAAAAAATATAGCATGTCCTATTCTTATCCGTTTTGCGGGCAACAATAGGCATGTCTACAATGGGCCTTGCGGTTTGCGGACCGCAAAGAAACGGCACGGTGGTGTGCGTGAGGCCTTGGGGTTATGTATGTTTGTGCCAAAAAACCACACCGAAAACAAATGCAGATCTTCCCCATTGATCTAAATCAGAAATCTGCATGTGCTTTCATACTGTGCTTTTCTTCTCACTTCCGGTTTTAAAAATCGCAATGTGGTAAAAAGAAGTGACCTGTCCAGGATGAAAAACTGCATCAACAATGTGTCAAAACCCACATTTTGGAAAAAATGCATCTAAAACCCATGCAGACTCCTGAAGCAGATGAACCATTTTTTTCAGCCTATAAAAAGCTCTGTGTGAACTTGCCATTAGGGTAGAATAGTCTGCATCCCAGAGTTTCTATATACTGGCATATAGTAAAGGAATATTGCATGAATAGTGATGACAGAGAACAGGAATAATGCACATAAAAATATCGCCATGCTCATGGCAACCTCACAGGAGAAAGAAAGAAATAATGATACGGTTTTTAATTTTCCATTGGACTTGACTCGTCTGTAGGTAACTCATGGGTGATCTGGAAGGGTGTATCTCCTAAGAAGATTGTTTAGTAAAACAGGGCAGTGTTTCTACATAATGGATCTGATTTTGTTCTCGACTGATTGTAATTGGTGATACAATGATTTCTGTAGAGCTGGTGTGTGCTGCTATGAATGGAGCTCTCAGTGGGCCATTGCTTGGGTGGAATGCGTTCCTTTTTAGAGAGTGGCTTTGCTCTGTTGAAGGCTGCTTTGATAATCCCTTTAGGGCAGTGTTCCCCCAACTCCAGTCCTTAGGGCCCACCTACCGGTCATGATTTGAGAATATCCCACAGAATGAATACCCGAGGTAAGTCCTGATGCATCAACACTAATTGTATCACCTGATCAATACTAAGGAAATCCTGAAAACATGACCGGAAGGTGGGCCCTGAGGGCTGGAGTTGGGGGAACACTGCTTTAGGGTATTTCTTCACGAAGAATCTATGTTCCATGATTAGGCTTTGGACTAGGAAGTCAGAATCCCTGGTGCAGTTACGTCTGAGTCTCCTAAATTGTCCATAAGGGATATTGTTTTTCCATTTATAAAAATGAGAACTTCTATAATCTAGTACAGCATAGTCAACTTAATAAATTTTAGTCAAAATAAAAATAAAATTGATAATGATTGCCCATTTGTCGAAGTTTAGTAGGAGATCAAGATATTCAAGACTTTTCTCCAGTGATTTGCCACTGAATTATAGACCCCATTGATTGTTATTTAGATAGGCTGGAAATTTTCTCAAATGTCATTGGGCCATCCCATGTGTATATTAGTTATTATCAGGGTGTACATTTTCCCTTTCCCTGAGAGAGATGTTACATGATGTTTTTTTCAGATTGATGATCATCTGACCAAATATCGGCATCAGAAAGTGAGTATTGTTGAATCTGGTTACAAGGGCGTTTTTGAGGCTGTTCCTTATCCAGACAAACTAAGGTTAGTACATTATTATTTTTGTATTTTTAGAAGCTGGTGCTTGCATTTAGATGAGTCATCATTTGTCTTGTCACAAGACCATTTGTTGAATTCGAACTGATTTGCTCTGAATCACAAGTTGCAAATAAAATCCAAAAAGAATTTAGCAGATTAAAGGGGTTATCAAGGAATACGTTTTTTTATTTTTTTTATTCTCCACCTCTACCCAGCAGGACCTGCGAAGAGAAGTGTACTTAACGGCTTCTCTATGCTCTGTGGCTCCCGGGCTCTTTTTACTGGACTTTCAGTCCCCACCTGTAAACATCCTGAACAGACAGGGTCACCTGTTCCTCTGCAACCAATGACAGGCCTCAGAGGTCACAAGCTGAACGTCACTGCTGGGTCACGTGCCACTAGGGGACACATCATTGCTGTGGCCTGTCATTGCCGTGCCATGGGGAGCAGTTAAGTAAATTCCCTTCACAGGTCCCACTGGTTATGTGTGGGGGGTAGGGAGGGGTATTTAAAAAAATATATAATAATAATCCTGGACATCCTCTATAGACATGCGGATTGTGCCCAGATACTGTCATGGACATTTGTTATGTGATACAGAATGATGTGGACTGTAATCCCTGAAATCCACTAGAGAATAAAGTTTTTGTTTCATTCCAAAGTGCTGAGCGACTGCTAGATTCACTATGGAAAAGATTCTAAAGATGTTTTCAAAACTTTTATACTGATCGTGGGGGTATGACCCCCCAGGATCCTGCCGATCAGCTGTTCGTGAAGGCACCAGTGCTTGCAGTAGCGCCACCCCCTTCTCTCAGCTCACGTACATTGTGATATCAACCACCTCTCACAACAGGGAATTAAATATTTTTCGCAGAACTCCAAAAGTAACCCCCATTAAATTGTAACCTTTTAATTGATTCCTTAAAAGAATAAATCACCAGATACCAATAAAAGCCACTCGGAATTTAAAGGTTGGTCTACAATACCTACAGCAGTTATTGAATCAGGGTATACATTAAATACATGGAGCTCAGACGCCTCTGAAGTCGTCGTTATTCGCGATTCAACTATATCTGGTTAACACTCCTGATTTGACTTGAGAAGTGGGATCATAACGGTGTATATCCAGGTTCATTAATATCCTTCTCTGCCCCTTTAATGTCCCCGGACTACCCCTGCCTGAAAGCGGAGGAATGCACATGGCTTCTGGTGATGCTCTCTTCCTCCTGGGCTATAGTATGAAGTGTAATAATCCAATGTTTTCCTCCATGGAGCAATCATAGCTTCAGTCATGCGTGCTGGTTCCTGCGTTCCAGCGTGGAAAGCATTCCACATCCTGGACCATAATATTTCCCCTCTACTCCTAGGTTATGTGCTTAAAAATAACTATACTAAAAAGAGGCATCAAGGATGTAAAACCCTTGTAAGTCAGATATTTGTTGTGCATTCCACATGCACAGAAGAGGCTAAAGAGGGGCCTAGGTGTGGAAGAGATAGGTGTATCCCAGTCTTCCCTTCTGGGAGATGAACGTACCACTTCTATTAGTGGGATAAACGAGTCCTCCAAAAGGAGGCCCAATGGATTTACAGGTTACAGAAATGAACAGCTTACATTTGTCTGTTTCATCTAAATCCAGCCTATTTAGAGCCATTACCGGGTGTATATATTTTTTTGTCCTGTGGGGTGTTGTTAATTTTAGACCAAGACTATTAAATAAAACCTCCTGCACGATATGATAATGAATGTTGCGGATGTACATGGCTACATTTATACAATCACAGAAAATAATGCACTATAATAGTAGATGCAAGCATAACCTATGGACTAAGCCCTCACTCTATTGATAAAATCTGAGACACTTGGTCAATACATTTTGATCAAAACACATCTAAGCCCACCTACCAAGCGCCAAGGTGGTCTCAGTTCAGGCGGGTTCTACGCTAAACCTCCCTATGCTGTTTTGCATTTATGGTCAGGAGCGCAGACCCCGCACATATAGTGTGTTACTCCTAGTTACCTCCATGTGCAACAGCAACCGGTGGGAGGAGAAGCACACCCACCTATATGTACCACCTTCATCAAGGTCGCCTATTAGATAGGTGGGGTAAAAGTGCACATGAATACTACTCCCAAGATAGGAGCGTATTCACAAATGAAGGAGCCACTCCTTTAAGACGAGTTAAACAAATCATGGAAAAAAAATGTTATGCTTGCATCTGCTATTATAGTGCATTATTTTCTGTGATTGTATAAATGTAGCCATGTACATCCGCAACATTCATTATCATATTGTGCAGGATGTTTTATTTTTATTTTTTCCGTGATTTTCTTTAACTTGTCTTGAAGGAGTGGCACCTTCATTTGTGAATACGCTCCTATCTTGGGAGTAGTATTCATGTGCATTTTTGCCCCTCCTATCTTATAGGCGACCTTGATGAAGGTGGTACATATAGGTGTGTGTGCTCCTTCTCCCACCGGTTGCTGTTGGAAGACATGGGGAATGCAGAACAAAGACCCGAGGGTTTTATATTTGTATCTAGATCCCTCTTTTTAGTATATTTATCTTTTTAAAAGCTATGTACACCTTTGTGGGCACTTTTTTATTTATTATTGCATTGTACTCATTTTGAGCTAGAAATATTTTTTTTCAGTTGGTCTTTATAAAAAATGTTGAACCCTTTTCTCTGTACATCTTTGAGATTCTCAGCTCCTTACCTCTGATCTCCTTAACACTTAGTATAGCTCAATTCTTATCTTACTGATGACCGTGTGGCTTAAATAGGTGTTTATGACCTTTTAGTAATTTACAGATCAGGGTTATTAGATCGCTGGCACAAAGTGAAAGTAAAATTCACACAGCTAGACAAATAGTTAACCCTTTTGTTACAGAACGGCTGAATATTTTTAATAAACCCTAAATGAACAATATATATTTTTAGCCCAAAATGAGAAAAATGAAAAATAATAAAAAATACCCCCAATGGTGTACATAGCCTTTAAATGGAGTCTGTCACCTCCATATGGCCATATACAGCGCTTACATTGTCCTCTTGCACACCTATACATGAATGTTCTGGTACCTTTGTCTTTGTATTTACACTTGCAGGAAAGCTGGAAAAACGAACTTTGATTGATATGCAAATGAGCACTCGCAAGTGCCCACCCTCCTATTCCCTTGCATCATCCTAAGGTCCGGCCGAGATCCCGCGCCTGCGCACTGCCTCGCCGGGCCGGAGCATGCGCACTGCGATGCCCATTGTTGGCACGGCATCGCTTTAACTACTACGCATGCTCCGGCGAACGGCTGGTTTTGTCCGTTCGCCAGAGCATGCTCCTTAGTTAAAGCGATGCCGTGCCAACAATGGGCATCGCAGTGCGCATGCTCCGGCCCGGCGAGGCAATGCGCAGGCGCGGGATCTCGGCCGGACCTTAGGATGATGCAAGGGAATAGGCGGGCATATGCAGAGGCTGGGGAACAATGAAAAAAGGCAGGGCAGCCTGGGCACCAACACAGTGAACGCCACCCCTGGGCACTTGCGGGTGCTCATTTGCATATAAATCAAAGTTCGTTTTTCCAGCTTCTGCAAGTACAAAGACAAAGGTACCATAACATTCATGTATAGGTGTGCTATAGGGCAATGTAAGCACTGTATATGGCCATATGGAGGTGACAGACTCCATTTAACTGCATAACCTAGGAGTTGAAGAGAAATATTATGGTCCAGGAAGTTGAATACATTCCACACTGGAACACGGGAACAAGCGAGCATGACCGGAGCTAAGAGTCTTCCACTGTGGAATGCATCAGGTTACTGCGCTCCATACTACAGCCCAGGAGGAAGCACATATCACTGGAAGCCATGTGCGTTCCACAGTGGAACGCATTGGATGACTGCGCATAACAGGAAACTGTGGAGGCACAAGTATGATGGATGAGGATCGGAGGAATGGAATATGCTTCAAGCTGAGGCACAAATCAAAGGTATTGAAGAATATATGGAGACAGGAGGTAGCCGTTTAAGGGTGCGCCGATACCTTTTCATCTATTTAGCAACCCCTTTTTTGGGGTCCCCTAAAAAACGGAGTATCTAATACTGGGGAAACACATCGGGACAAGAAGCTTGATATTTATTGCAGGGATCAGCAGGGCTTGGCCACCGATAAGTGGGATTGCCCATGTCGGGGTGCGTGCTCCGCTTTTAGGCAGGTGTACTCCAGGGGCATTAAAGGAGCTGGGAAGGATGTTCCCAAATCTGTTATGATCCCGCTTCTCAAGTCAAATCAGGAGTTGTTGACCGGATATACCGACAGCTGAATCATTAGTAACGATGGGCAGGATACTTCAGCAGCATCTGATCCCGATCGTAAGAGTCCGGTGTATTTATACTTCTTCACATATTGTGGATATTCTTTATTGGTATCTACTGATTTATTATGTTTTGTTGTTGTGTGGAATATATTATAAGCAACCGCTCAATGGGACTAAGCTGCGCCTAGCCCATGTGAGCGATGAACGTGACATCATATGGCCTAGGCTAAGGCTACTTTCACACTACTGTTAATGTTTTCTGGTATTGAGATCCGTCATAGGGTAAAAAATGCTTCCGTTTTGTCCCCATTCATTGTCAATGGGGTCAAAACGTAACTGAACAGAACGTAGTGCACCAAAATGCATTCCGTTCTGTTCTCATACCGGAGAGCGAACCGCAGCATGCTGCGGTTTGCTTTTCATCCCGGGAAGCGGAGCAAAACACAATAGAAAACGGATCCGTCCCCCAATGACTTTCAGTGGAGTTCATGACTGATCCGTCTTGGCCATGTTACAGATAATACAACAGGATCTGTTCATGACGGATGCAGACGGTTGTATTATCAGTAACGGAAGCGTTTTTGCTGAACCCTGCCGGATCCAGCAAGACTCTAGTGTGAAAGTAGCCTAAGCTGTGAGAAGGCCGCTGCGTTACTGTGAGTCTCATTGCCTTCGTAAACAGCTAGTCAACGGGGTCCTGGGTGTCAGACCCCAGCTCTATAATTAGAGGTTCTGCACGATTAGTAAACCTTATTGCATGTTTGATTGTAACATATGACTGGATGAGACTGGAAAACGACTTTTATGTATTTCAGGAAGGAGAATGTGAAGGCAAAGATCACGATGCCTCTTTCACATTTACTTGGTCTTGTTCAGTCTTTTTCTATGTTCCAAAGATATCGGGAACATGAACCTGAGAAAGCGAAAGATTACATAAAGACGACAGAGCAAAGGTAAGAAGTATGATGGATTATTTATTTTGATATCTATTCATCTAAGTTTTTTTTTTAACCTGGTCGTATAAAATATGTACGGTCATAACTGAGGGTTAAGTGTCCTGAGTATTGATGCCATGATTTATACACACTGTGAGTGATGACGGCTTTTTTTTTTTTTAAATATAATTTCCCTCAAATTACATTTTCTGTAATTTTGAGGGAAATTACATAAAAACAGCTATCCCTATAGAACTAGGGAATATGGAAATCTAAATTTGTAATTTAGAGCTGATTACATCATAAAATCTCCATGGGCCACGGTCTGTGTCCCCCAATGAAGAGCGAGAAAGAGATTTTACTGGTAAATTATACAAAAATCTCCTTTTTCCATGATTATACTATAATCCAGTACAGCAGATATTATTTCATAATGTTTCATCACATACAAATTCTTATCGTGAGAAGATCAGCAAAGCCACAGGAGGCCAAACAACTATAATGAAACAGACACACACTTGGCCGGACCTGTAAAGGAAAGATTACTTGCCTACTTTTGGACGATGACTCCCTACTCTGTCTCCAATGCTCGACTAGGCTCCTTCACTGAAAGCATGGGGTTTGACGCCACCTGCAGCCATTCACTGGCCACATCGGTGACCAGATCCCCTTGCCATTTTCATTCAGTTTGCCATCATCTTTCAGTCACTTTATCATTCTGCTTTTGTGCTTCAAATATCTTTCATTGCGACTGTTTGTAATTCTGCTCTTTCTACTCAAGTCCTGGGGTTCTCTGAGAACCAAGATAGTTAATAGACACAGTAATTAGGACTTGGGATAAGCGAGTGCTATAGGTCAAGTTCTGCTGTCCTAGAGAAGCTAAGGTTTTGGGTAGCTGCAGTATCAAAATTGGAATTATCTGGGCCCCTCAAGCTCGAATGATCATGCCTCCTGAAGACCCCATTACTTCCATCAACTTCCATTTTGTGTAGCATGCCCAAGTAGGGAAATGATATAACTAGCCTGCAGCCTCTCAAACTCGGCGGGGGGAATTTATCATTCCCACCTTGCCACTTATCTGGTGTAAAAAAAAAAAATAGCAAGAGCAGTGGTTGTGACTTTTTAAATGCCACTTTAGGAAGATGTTGTCACACTGGGCATTTATATGCCACTGTCTCTACTTTCTGGCAAGGAAGTGTGGTAGGAGGGGGCAAGGCCAGCGGGCCTGGCACATTTATCTTCATTTACTCCAGTTTATTGGCTAAATGAAGACAGAAATGTATAGCAGCTGCCATAGCTTTCTGTTTGGGCTCATGGCCTTCCAGAGGATATATCTAACTTATGACGAGGCCTGCGCCTCATAATAAATAAGGCTTATCCTCTGGTAGTGCTGGTCTATGATAAATTTCCCCAATGAATTATATGGGTACAAGACAGTGGCGTAACTGCAGGGGGAGCGCCTGCTTCAGGGCCCGAGTGGAGAAGGGGCCTGGGAGCAGTGCATTTTCTAGTACGATTAAGTCCAGACGGGGCCCCCAGTATGACTGTATCTGAAGGAGACCCGGCCTGGCCTGAAATGTACTAGAAAAGGTGTACATACCAGTATGAAGGACCTTTTTGGAATGCAGTAATGGTAGCCTAAAGGACCTTTGATGTCATCATGTTACATTATCGAAGGTCCTTTAGCCTACCATTACTGTATTCCAAAGGTCCTTTAGCTACCATTACTGCATTCCAAAGGTCCTTTAGCCTACCATTACTACATTCCAAATGTCCTTTAGCCTACCATTACTGCATTCCAAAGGTCCTTTAGCCTACCATTACTGCATTCCAAAGGTCCTTTAGCCTCCAAGAGACATCAGAGGAGAACAGAGAACCTGCAGCCTGTAAGTAAATGTGTGTGTGTGTGTGTATATATATATTGTATCTGTGTGTGAGTGTTTGTGTACATCTGCTTATTTTGTATATGTGAGACATCCGCCCCTAGGACGGAAAAGAAAAACGCTAGTGTGAAAGTACCCTAACATGGGCAGATGCCTGCCGGCGTTTATACACACACACGATAATATTTGAAGAAGCATTCAAGTTTTCTAAACAAACATCCAAAAGTATCCCTGGATTCTCATGGATCTATGCCAGAATATTTTCTGCTTCGGTGTGATGACACCACTTGCCACAATGAATACCCTCTCTGACAGTCCACTACAGTAGAGGCTGGACAGCACAGTCCACTACAGTAGAGGCTGGACAGCACAGTCTACTACAGTAGAGGCTGGACAGCACAGTCCACTACAGTAGAGGCTGGACAGCACAGTCCACTACAGTAGAGGCTGGACAGCACAGTCCACTACAGTAGAGGCTGGACAGCACAGTCCACTACAGTAGAGGCTGGACAGCACAGTCCACTACAGTAGAGGCTGGACAGCACAGTCCACTACAGTAGAGGCTGGACAGCACAGTCCACTACAGTAGAGGCTGGACAGCACAGTCCACTACAGTAGAGGCTGGACAGCACAGTCCACTACAGTAGAGGCTGGACAGCACAGTCCACTACAGTAGAGGCTGGACAGCACAGTCCACTACAGTAGAGGCTGGACAGCACAGTCCACTACAGTAGAGGCTGGACAGCACAGTCCACTACAGTAGAGGCTGGACAGCACAGTCCACTACAGTAGAGGCTGGACAGCACAGTCCACTACAGTAGAGGCTGGACAGCACAGTCCACTACAGTAGAGGCTGGACAGCACAGTCCACTACAGTAGAGGCTGGACAGCACAGTCCACTACAGTAGAGGCTGGACAGCACAGTCCACTACAGTAGAGGCTGGACAGCACAGTCCACTACAGTAGAGGCTGGACAGCACAGTCCACTACAGTAGAGGCTGGACAGCACAGTCCACTACAGTAGAGGCTGGACAGCACAGTCCACTACAGTAGAGGCTGGACAGCACAGTCCACTACAGTAGAGGCTGGACAGCCCAGTCTACTACAGTAGAGGCTGGACAGCACAGTCTACTACAGTAGAGGCTGGACAGCACAGTCTACTACAGTAGAGGCTGGACAGCACAGTCCACTACAGTAGAGGCTGGACAGCACAGTCTACTACAGTAGAGGCTGGACAGCACAGTCTACTACAGTAGAGGCTGGACAGCACAGTCTACTACAGTAGAGGCTGGACAGCACAGTCTACTACAGTAGAGGCTGGACAGCACAGTCTACTACAGTAGAGGCTGGACAGCACAGTCTACTACAGTAGAGGCTGGACAGCACAGTCTACTACAGTAGAGGCTGGACAGCACAGTCTACTACAGTAGAGGCTGGACAGCACAGTCTACTACAGTAGAGGCTGGACAGCACAGTCTACTACAGTAGAGGCTGGACAGCACAGTCTACTACAGTAGAGGCTGGACAGCACAGTCTACTACAGTAGAGGCTGGACAGCACAGTCTACTACAGTAGAGGCTGGACAGCACAGTCTACTACAGTAGAGGCTGGACAGCACAGTCTACTACAGTAGAGGCTGGACAGCACAGTCTACTACAGTAGAGGCTGGACAGCACAGTCTACTACAGTAGAGGCTGGACAGCACAGTCTACTACAGTAGAGGCTGGACAGCACAGTCTACTACAGTAGAGGCTGGACAGCACAGTCTACTACAGTAGAGGCTGGACAGCACAGTCTACTACAGTAGAGGCTGGACAGCACAGTCTACTACAGTAGAGGCTGGACAGCACAGTCTACTACAGTAGAGGCTGGACAGCACAGTCTACTACAGTAGAGGCTGGACAGCACAGTCTACTACAGTAGAGGCTGGACAGCACAGTCTACTACAGTAGAGGCTGGACAGCACAGCACACTGATGGCAAAACTGGGCTAGTTTCAGCTACTGTTGCAGTCTGCTTGCTCAGAAGTTCATGAGGTCAGGGAATAGATAAGGGTCAGAGAAAAGGCACAGTCCAGGTACTGAACCTGGTTGTTCAGGTAGTGCGTATCTGTTTGCTGTTGTGCGTCAGCTTGGTGCAGTGCTTGAAAAAACTCCTCCATCATGTTAATCAACCTGAACTGGCTGCTGCTGGTGCTTCTGTGACTTTTGTTACTTGTCGTAGCAGAAAAGGTACGGAGTTGGTGACTTAGCAGTTGTCTCCAGTGGCCAGACACACTGGAGACAAATCTTTTATCTGTATTGGCCAAACATAGTGCAGCAGATTTACTAATACAATATAAGCTTAGACAGACAGTCTTAACCACTTGCCGCACACGTAACGCCGATAGGCGTCTGGGCGGCAGCGCGCTCAGGTCTCAGCGACGCCTATTGGCGTCATCTCGTGAGACCCGAGATTTCGCGTGAACGCGCGTGCGCATTCACAGCGGCGCGCAGCTCTGAAGTTAAACTACAACCTTGCCAGCGCTGATCATTCACTGGCAGGCTGTAGATGTTTAAAAAATTGCATCAGAAAGGTATGTTAGATGCTGTTTTGTTAACAGCGTCTGATATACCTGCTACCTGGTCCTCTGGTGGTCCCTTTTGCTTGGATCGACCACCAGAGGACACAGGCAGCTCTGTAAGTAGCACCAAGCACTACACTACACCCCCCCCTGTCACTTATTAACCCCTGATCACCCCATATAGACTCCCTGATCACCCCCCTGTCATTGATCACCCCCCTGTAAGGCTCCATTCAGACGTCCGTATGTGTTTTGCGGATCCGCACATTGCCAGAACTATATAGAAAATGCCTTTTCTTGTCCGCAATTGCATACAAGAATAGGACATGTTCTATATTTTTGCGGAACGGAAGTGCAGATCCGCAATTTTACTAG
Organism: Bufo bufo; assembly: GCF_905171765.1. NCBI lineage: Eukaryota > Metazoa > Chordata > Amphibia > Anura > Bufonidae > Bufo > Bufo bufo. The sequence goes on along the minus strand of NC_053392.1, from coordinate 26,562,672 downwards.
AAAAAGTTAAAAATACACTTTTTTTGAGAAAATTGCAGTCTATTTTGATTAATATCAGAAAAATGAAAAATCTCAGCAGCAATCAAATACCACCAAAAGGTAAGGTGAGGTAAAATTCATTTGGGTGCCAAGTTGCATGACCGAGCAATAAACCGTTAAAGTTGTGAAGTGCCGATTTGTAAAAAAAAGGGCCTGGTCCCTAGGGGGGTATAAACCTGTGGTCCTTAAGTGGTTAAACTGCACCGGATTCATCACGGCGGCTGATGCTTGATGATAAATCTGGCTTAGTTTTACCGCAGAAATGCATCACATTTTTCACATGAAGTCATATTCTTTTGTTGGCCCACACTTTCACTTCAGAATTTCAAAAATTTTAAGGGCACGGGTTAGTTTTATTGCTTGGGGAAGGCTGTTTAAACAAAACCCATAAAACTGTGGCAGAATTGCCCTTCTTCCAATTCCACCCCATTTGGAAATGTTTCCAGCTTCTCACTACATTGTATGCAATAATAAATGGTGTCATTAAAAGTACAACTTGTCCTGCAAAACGCAAGCCTTCATACGGCTAGGTGAACAGAAAAATAATGAAGTTATGGCTCTGGGAAGGCGGGAATAAAAAACGAAAATGCAGAAATAGAAAATGGCTGGGTCCTAAAGGGGTTAAATACTGTATTTCAGTGACCAAGATGGCATTCAACTTTTAAAGGTCTTTCTTTCTTTTTGCACTTTTTTTCGTACTTTCTTTCGCAATTTTTTTTTCTTCCTGTAGAGAATGCTATAGAAAAATGGCAAGAAAATGCTTTGATTAAAAAAATATAAAAAAATGCCAGAGAAGCAGAAAACACTAAGAAACTGTCTAAAAATGGCACAGCAAGAGTGTTTATGGGGTGTTTTATTATTTCCTGTTGGCCAGCATGTAACATCTGGTCTTCGGGTTTTGGATCTACAAAAAGAAGAAGGTAAAAAAATAAAGTACAACGTTTCTTCAAAAAGGCAAAATGGAATTTACCACGCCTTTGCGCCAGAATTCTGGCTTCAAAAAGACACAAAATAAGGGCTATGCTGCTTTTTAGGTTCACGTGCTCAAACATTTTTTTTTATGACTTTTTACATTCTTACACCACTCGCTCCAGTTTTGAAAAGTAAATTGGATATGGTTAGCCACATTAAAGGGCATCTGTCAGCAGTTTTGTACCTTATGACACTGGCTGACCTGTTACGTATGTGCTTGGCAGCTGAAGACATCTGTGTTGGTCCCATGTTCCTATGTGCCCGCATGGCTGAGAAAAATGTTTTAATATATGTAAATGAGCCTCTAGGTGCAACGGGCGCATTGTCATTACACCTAGAGGCTCTGCTCTCTCTGCAAATGCCGCACCCTCTGCATTTTGATGCATATGAACATGAGACCAACACAGATGGCTTCAGCTGCCAAGCGCACATGTAACAGGTCAGCCTGGTACAGATCTGCTGAAAGATGCCCTTTAATGAGTTTCACTCCGGGTTTATCACTGAGACTTTTTAAAAAGTTGCAAAAAAGTCACAGAATTCCTCCCACAGAGTGAAACCACCCAAATTGAGTCAACTTTTTATGTTAAAACGTTGTATCCCATGATTTAATGTAAAAAGTGAAAATCAGACATCATATAGTACAGGACAATCTCCTTCTAGCCAAGCTAGAACCAGCCCTTTACCTCACGTGGATCCCGAGATCTCTACATTCATTGCTCTGAATATCAAGCTGACAGCTCAAGGGGAGTGTCTCTTCGGCCGCAACTAAGGGGGCGTGTCTATTCTGCTGGAGCTCTCTCCCTATCACAGCTCAGGAGGCTTGTCCATGCTCTCCCTATCACAGCTCAGGAGGCGTGTCCATGGTCTCCCTATCACAGCTCAGGAGGCAGTTGAAGGATGAGATTGAGCATGTGCGGCCTTCTCAGTGAGCAGGACAAAGAAATGAGAGGAAAAAAAACAGCAGGTGGCGCTATACAGATACATTCTATTGAACTTCTCAGTGGCTATACAAAACTTTTAATTATGTGCAATTATAAAAGTATTAAGATCCAGGTGCTGGTTTGAAAACTGTATAATATTTTCCGTGTGGCAACCCCTTTAAGTAAATCTTAAGTCACTAGAACCGAAGCAGTGACATACTGTACAATTTGCCCATCCCATTCCCATTCTTGTCTAATCTGAATTAAAGTATTTCTACTTTTTATGGAAAGTCATGGATGTAAAATATCATTATGTTTAGAATATATTTTCTTAAAGGGAACCTGTCATCACCTTTATGTTGCCCATACTAACTGCAGAATAAAGTAGAGACAAGTAAGTTGATTTCAGCAGTCAGTCATTTATAAGTTAAAAGTAAGTGGTTGCCGAGAACCAACATCACAAACATTGCAGACTAGGCCTGGAAAAGAGTCACGACCACCTGAGAAGAGTCACGGTTATTCATGGATTCCTGCTCTCCCTGCCCACCTGCTGATGACTGACCGTCTTCTCCCTTTCTCTCTAGGAGAGAACTGCCAATCATCAGATGGTGGGCGGGGAGAGGAGGAGATTAGGAATAACCAGGACTCTTCTCAGGTGGTCGTGACTCTTTTCCAGGCCTAGTCTGCAATGTTTGTGATGTTGGTTCTCGGCAACCACTTACTTTTAGCTGATGTGTGACACACCGCTGACATCAGCATTTCTGTCACTACTTTATACTGCCCTCAGTACGGTCGGCATAAAGTTGACGACAGGTTTCCTTTAAACCTTGTGCCTTTCTTTCTTTTTAAGGTTCCTTGAGATTATGGGAGTGTCCTCCAGTGAAACAGAAGTCGATGTCTGGTTCACCTTTGTTATGGTGCTGGCTTCTAAGCCAAAGTAACTACAATATCAAAAGAAGAAAAATGCTCTATCCCATCTTACTGTACTTTGCTGACAGATTAATCTAATAGTATTCAGTGAAATAAACCATATAATTTTACTTTGTGAAATGACTAGTCGCTGTGTTTTTCTTATTCTTATACTGTACTATTCACCATAAAATACACATAGACTATTTGTTGTGCTACAAGATTGAAAGGGGGTTTAAAGGGGTTGTCCTGCATAGTTATATTGATAGTCTAGCCATAGGATAGGCCACCACTATCAAATCTGGGGTCCGACACCCCAGTTTGCTGACAATCAGCTGTTCCACAGTAGCTCCTGTGCCGGAACTACAGCCTTGTCCACTGTGTAGTGGACGGAGCTGAGTACTGCAGCGCGTCTCCCATTAAAGTGAATGGGAACGGCATGCAGAAACCAGCTCCGACTTCTACATGAAGGACAGAGCTGTGCAGGAGCTATCCAGAAGATAGATGATCAGTTAAGTATTGAAAAAAAACCTTTAACAGACTTGTAATCTCTCTCCTTCTTTTGTATGACAAGGGGCCTTAAGACAATCGCCCAAAAAATAAAAAATAAATGTCTCTCAGACTATGGAGACACTAAAATTTTATTTTTGTTTCAAAAATTATATTGTGTAAAACATAAATAAATAAAAAAAAGTATACATATTAGGTATTGCCACGTCCTTAACGACCTTTTGTTTGGCTGTTAACCCTTGCTTTGTTACTGGAAAAAAATGATTAAAATGGAAAATCTGCCAAATAGTGATATTCTGAAATTTCATCTACAATTTCCTTTAATTCTTGTGGAACACCTGAAGGGTTAAGAAAGCTTGTAAAATCAGTTTTGGATACCTTGAGGGTGTAGTTTCTAAAATGTAAGCCTCACAAAGTGACTTCAGACCTGAACTGGTCCTTAAAAAGTGGGTTTTGGAAATTTTCTGAAACATCTTAACATTTGCTTCTAAGCCTTCTAACATCCCAAAAAAAGAAAATTTTAGTTGCAAAAATGATCCAAGCATGAAAGTAGATATATGGGAAATGTAAAGTAATAACTATTTTAGGAGGTATCACGATCTGTTTTAAAAGCAGAGAAATAGAAATTTTGAAAATTGCAAATGTCTTCAAACTTTTGGTAAATTTGGTAGCTTTTAATAAATAAAAATGAAATATTTTGACTCAAATTTACCAGTGTCATGAAGTACAATATGTGACGAGAAAACAATCTCAGAATGGCCTGGATAAGTCAAAGTGTTTTAAAGTTATCACCGCAGAAAGTGACACTGGTCAGATTTGCAAAAAATGGCCTGGCCATTAAGGTGAAAAATGGCAGGGTCCTGATGGGGTTAATATTGTTTTAGTGTGGTAAAATACACAACACTAGAGATGGCCTTGTGGTTCGCGGCAAACTTTGCGCGTTCGCGATTTGCCGAAGATGAGAACATATGGCTATATTTGCACCCGCCTTATTCTTTTGCATTGCGCCAAACTTCGACCCATGACACATCTATCAGGTGGGACAGGACAGCCAATTGAAACGTTTCAACACGTGGACACACCCCCAACCCTATAACAGAACTTGATCTGGCAGCCATTTTACATTATGTGTTTTGCCAGTGTAGGGAGAGGTTGCATTTTGGAGCAGGGACAGGCTGTTAGGGACACCAAAACGCTAGCTAATAGGGCCAGAAAAGTCCTTTTAAAGGGGTTGTCCGGGTTCAGAGCTAAACCCGGACATTCCCTTATTTTCACCCAGACAGCCCCCCTGAGGCTAGCATCGGAGCATCTCAATTCTCCCGGTATAGGCTCCGGTATCTTCAGATTTTCGGCTCAACTGGGAGGAGCCTGCTCTTGTTCTCCTGGGCGTCTCCTTCTCCCAGGTTAAAAAAACTGGTTAAAAAAAGCAAACACCAAAATATTAAGTTTAAATCACCCCCTTGCCCAATTTTACATATGTATTTTTTTTTATGGTTTGTATATTTTATATTGCCACGCCCGAAAAAGTGTGAACTATTAAAAAATATCTCCTATGCGGTGAACACCGTAACAGAAAAAAAAACAAAAAACTTGCAATTTGCCATTTTTTGGTCACCTTGTCCCAACAAAAATTAGGTTAGGACTGTTCTATTATGGTCCAGACGTTCAATAAAATCTGGAATGCACGCAGCTTTTTTGGTGTTTTATTTTTTTCACGTGGTATCGAGTATCGCAATACTTTTTTATGGTATCGAAATAGTCAAAATTTTGGTATCGTGACAACCCTAGGTAAGACGTGTTTTTTTTTTTGTTTGTTTTTTTTATACCGTAATTATATGTATTTTAGGTTTGGCGACTAAAAATTTTTGTTTGGCTCCTAAATTTTTCAGGTTAGGAGCCAATGGCTCCTTGATATTTTTTTGAGTCTGGAGCCCTGCACCTGAAAAATGGGTATTAAGCTGGCTGACATTAGCGATGTGCTAATGTCAGCTGAAGATAACTACACTGCTCAAAAAAATAAAGGGAACACACAAATAACACATCCTCGATCTGAACTAATTAAATAGTCTTCTGAAATACTTTGTTCTTTACATAGTTGAATGTGCTGACAACAAAATCACACACAAAAAAAAAATGGAAATCAAATGTTTTAACCCATGGAGGTCTGGATTTGGAGTCACCCTCAAAATTAAAGTGGAAAAACACACTACAGGCTGAACCAACTTTGATGTAATGTCCTTAAAACAAGTCAAAATGAGGCTCAGTAGTGTGTGTGGCCTCCACGTGTCTGTATGACCTCCCTACAACGCCTGTGTATGCTCCTGATGAGGTGGCGGACGGTCTCCTGAGGGATCTCCTCCCAGACCTGGACTAAAGCATCTGCCAACTCCTGGACAGTCTGTGGTGCAACGTGACGTTGGTGGATAGAGCGAGACGTGATGTCCCAGATGTGCTCAATTGGATTCAGGTCTGGGGAACGGGCGGGCCAGTCCATAGCATCAATGCCTTCGTCTTGCAGGAACTGCTGACACACTCCAGCCACATGAGGTTTAGCATTGTCTTGCATTAAGAGGAACCCAGGGCCAACCGCACCAGTATATGGTCTCACAAGGGGTCTGAGGATCTCATCTCGGTACCAAATGGCAGTCAGGCTACCCCTGGCGAGCACATGGAGGGCTGTGCGGCCCTCCAAAGAAATGCCACCCCACACCATTACTGACCCAATGCCAAACCGGTCATGCTGGAGGATGTTGCAGGAAGCAGAACGTTCTCCACGGCGTCTCCAGACTCTGTCACATGTGCTCAGTGTGAACCTGCTTTCATCTGTGAAGAGCACAGGGCGCCAGTGGCAAATTTACCAATCTTGGTGTTTTCTGGCAAATGCCAAACGTCCTGCACGGTGTTGGGCTGTAAGCACAACCCCCACCTGTGGACGTCGGGCCCTCATATCACACTCATGGAGTCTGTTTCTGACCGTTTGAGCAGACACATGCACATTTGTGGCCTGCTGGAGGTCATTTTGCAGGGCTCTGGCAGTGCTCCTCCTGTTCCTCCTTGCACAAAGGCGGAGGTAGCGGTCCTGCTGCTGGGTTGTTGCCCTCCTACGGCCTCCTCCACATCTCCTGATGTACTGGCCTGTCTCCTGGTAGCGCCTCCATGCTCTGGACACTACGCTGACAGACACAGCAAACCTTCTTGCCACAGCTCGCATTGATGTGCCATCCTGGATAAGCTGCACTACCTGAGCCACTTGTGTGGGTTGTAGACTCCGTCTCATGCTACAACTAGAGTGAAAGCACCGCCAGCATTCAAAAGTGACCAAAACATCAGCCAGGAAGCATAGGAACTGAGAAGTGGTCAGGTCACCACCTGCAGAACCACTCCTTTATTGGGGGTGTCTTGCTAATTGCCTATAATTTCCACCTGTTGTCTTTTCCATTTGCACAACAGCATGTGAAATTGATTGTCACTCAGTGTTGCTTCCTAAGTGGACAGTTTGATTTCACAGAAGTATGATTGACTTGGAGTTACATTGTGTTGTTTAAGTGTTCCCTTTATTTTTTTGAGCAGTGTATATTAGTGCCATCTCACTGCCTAAAGACTTTATTGAGAAAAATGAACTTTTATAATATGCTATTTAGACTCTAGGAGCATGGGGGGCGTTGCACCTGCTCCTAGAGGCTCAGTTTGCCCACCCTTTTTTCGCACCCTTCTTCTCTTGATTGACAGGGCCAGGGCAGCATTGCTCTCCTACCTCCGGCCGTGTCTGCAGTAAAAATTTTGAGCTGTTCAGTATTCGGCGCAGGCGCAGTGAGGGAAGGTAGCTCGGTGGCTGCTGAACGGCGCAAGATTTACACTGTAGATGTCAGTCAGCTTAATACCCATTTTTCAGTTGACCGAAACCCTTTAACAAAGAAAAACCCTGCTGCCACATGACACAAGTGACTTGCAAACATATGTAGATGATGATGTAGCTGATCACCCGTGGGAGCCAGATGAAGAGAGGGCTTTGCCGATATCAGTGGGCGAGGATGGCAGCGTGCCCATAATACAGTAGGGTGGAGGAGTGCCTGAGAGATAGCAGGGCGGAAGCATGCCCGAGAGAAAGCAGTGTTGAAGTGTGCCCATGAGACAGCCGGGTGGAAGCAGTGGCAGATCTGGAGCCAAATGCAGGAGGGGTACACCATCTGCTACTAGGGAGACTACCTGTGAGGAACATACTAGCAGTGCATGGGTTTATAAAAGTACCGGCAGGCAGGCATCACGCAGTGGTGGAGGGAAAATACTATACTCGGCAGTGTGGGAATATTTTGCACAGTCACTAGGCGATGTTAGTAGGGCAGTATGCAGGATGTGTGGGCAGAAAGTGAGGCGTGGCCATGGTGCTAATGTTGGCATGATGGCCCTGCATCAACACTAGTGTTGAGAACGAATATTCGAATAGCGAATTTTTATCGCGAATATCGCCACTTCGAGAAGCTGAATGTGCTCCTGGCCAAGTTGCTGGTACTACAGTCCTCCCTTTCCATGCAGTTGACTATGGATGTAGTACGGTATGTAGTAGAATATGGAAATTATTCATTTTTTTATATGCACCCCATAGGGGTGACCATCTTTATGGTGATCATCTTTGTCTTTTTCTGGCATTACTTTTATAAATGATCCTTCATCTCCATGTCCAAGAAAAGTCAGCAAGATGCAGAGAGAGGAGGAGCTGGATATTCCTGAAGACATTATCATCGGTATTAGATGATGTGGAAAAGGAGGAAAAGCAGATGGCAGAAGAAGCGTTCTTAAAACTGTAGGGCAGGGAGCGGTGAGGTTTGGAGAAGTAGGTTCACTACTAGGGGAAGGAATCACTACTAGTGGAGGGGCTTTCTTCTTGTGTCACTCCGGGAATGCTCCATTACCATTTTTCTCTCCTCTTTTATCGATTCGTTGGATCTAACTGCCGGTCACCTGCTGCGCCAGGAGGTACTCTTTATAGGTAGTTTCAGGATGCAAGGGTTAGAGGTCACCTGAGGGGGTAGGTCATGTGATATTTCTATGGGGTTGTGTAAATATCTAATATCTATATTTTTATTTATTTTATAAAACACTTATTTTATTTATTTTTTACTTTTTTGTATTTTTGTCCCAGTACAGGGACTTCAACATTTCAGGGTCTGATTCCTGTTTCAACGTAGTATAATACATACTGTATCATACTACATTGACTGTCAGTGTAATACACTGACAGAGTGCCTGTAAGACCCAGCCTTGGGGCTGGGCCTCACAGCCTTCCAAACATGGCAGACCCTGAGGCCTTTGCGTGGCCTGGGGTTGCCATGGCAGCGATCGGCCCCCTGTCACAGCAGCGCGATGGACTGATGTCTGCGGTCCTCTTATATGCCCGGTCAGCGCTGATCGCGGCATAGAAGGGTTAATCTGGCAGAATCAGCATTTACAGTGATGCTGGCAGATGCAGCAAGGGTCCCTGCTGTCACTCACACCCAGGCCACTGCATTGATCGGGTGTGCTCAGCTCCGGTGTCCGCTGAATCATCATGACGTACTAGTAAGTTAATTTGCGGCAAGTAAATTTCCGCTGTGACATGTTAGTACGTCAAATGTCAGGAAGGAGTTAAAGGATTCTATTTTTTTATAATTTCTTCACCTTCCTGGACATATTTCCATCAGCTCTCAAAATTAAGGGAGCTTGACCTCCAAAACTTCGCAAGTAGTGTTGAGCGAATCGATGTATCCAAAGTGGACTTCGCTACAAATTTCAGGAAAACTTTTATTCTCCGGCAAGCTGAATTTCTTTGCGCTTTGTAGCAAAACAATTTTTTCCAAAAATGGCAGTAAAAAAAAACAAAAAAAAAAACGTCACCTCATCCATCTGTGTGTGAAGAGGCCGTCGTGGGCATCTTGATTGCAGAAACCTTGCAAAATGTTACGTGGGGTGATTTGTCAGTCACTGCGCTGGCCGTGTGCGGTGACATCATCACGTAAGGTGGCTGTGACGGCCTCTCTGCGATCAAATGGATGAGGTGAGTATGTTTATTCTTTTATAACTGGATTAGCCCCTGAAAGATCTACATTTTAATCTCAGATGCTGCGAACATCGATGAATTAGCGAAGAAGAAGTAATTCGTCACAAATTGAATTTCTTTGGGAAATTCGTCAAAGCAGCTGAATCAAATTTTTCATAACTTCGCTCATCTCTGGTCAGGAGGATGGGGCAGGAAACCTGGCGTTCTCTGTATGCTGTATGTAACTAAAGACTGAATATAGGAAATTACCAAAACCAGATAAAGAAAAAGGCAGAACTGTGACGTTCCTCGTGCTCGTGAGTCATGATTTTACTCTCACAGTGCATTGAAATAAGTTATTGCTGTGCCGCATTTCTTGGACTATAACGTTACGGCGTACAAGGCGACCTGAAAGAATCAGCGCTCGAGAAACTAATCAGAAACCATCATCTAAGATCAATCTACAAAGCCACAAAATAAAATAAAGCTGGAGACTCCTGTAGGTGAACATTTCTTCAGATAAGACCACAATAGGACACAAGTTCAATGCAAACAGGTAAAGTTCATAATTCCAAGATTAAAAATGGAAAATTTGAAGCAATGTAAAGTTTCAGTTTTTTATTAAAACCTTGCAATCTCCGCTATCATGAAGAAAATAGGTTGTTTATATTGGATAGTTTTAGAAACAGTTAAAGGGGTTATCCGAGTTATGGAGAAAGAAAAAACCTTATAAAACTCCTCAGGACTTACATATACATTAGTTAAGCTTGATTTCTTAAGAGAAAGCCCCCATACTTACAGCTTTTCCTGGTTGTGTTATTGCTGTGTTTACATGCTGAAGGACATGCTGAGGGGCGTGTACCAACAATGTCTGTGCCCTCCCTCATGAATATTTGTGGGCGTGAACAATCTGACCTTCCCCGCCCCCTGCTCTGCACAGCCTAACTTTGCATAAAAAAAACAGTCACATGATCATCTCCGAGCCCAGACAGGCACAAGATCTGAGATCTAAGCTCTATGACATCTATATGTATCTAAGCTATATGACAGCTATATGTATCTAAGCTATATGACACCTGTATGTATCTAAGCAATATGACGGCTATATGTATCTAAGCTATATGACACCTATATGTATCTAAGCTATATGACAGCTATATGTATCTAAGCTATATGACACCTATATGTATCTAAGCTATATGACACCTATATGTATCTAAGCTATATGACACCTATATGTATCTAAGCTATATGACGGCTATATGTATCTAAGCTATATGACACCTATATGTATCTAAGCTATATGACACCTATATGTAGCTAAGCTCTATGGCAGCTATATGTATCTAAGCTATATGGCAGCTATATGTATCTAAGCTATATGACACCTATATGTATCTAAGCTTTATGACACCTATATGTATCTAAGCTCTATGGCAGCTATATGTATCTAAGCTCTATGACACCTATATGCATCTAAGCTCTATGGCAGCTATATGTATCTAAGCTATATGGCACCTATATGTATCTAAGCTATATGACTGCTATATGTATCTAAGCTATATGACGGCTATATGTATCTAAGCTATATAGTAACATAGTAACATAGTACATAAGGCCGAAAAAAGACATTTGTCCATCCAGTTCGGCCTGTCATCCTACAAGTTGATCCAGAGGAAGGCAAAAAAACCCTGTGAGGTAGAAGCCAATTTTCCTCACTTTAGGGGGAAAAAAAAATTCCTTCCCGACTCCAATCAGGCAATCAGAATAACTCCCTGGATCAACGACCCCTCTCTAGTAGCTATAGCCTGTAATATTATTACACTCCAGAAATACATCCAGGCCCCTCTTGAATTCCTTTATTGTACTCACCATCACCACCTCCTCAGGCAGAGAGCTCCATAGTCTCACTGCTCTTACCGTAAAGAACCCTTTTCTATGTTTGTGTACAAACCTTCTTTCCTCCAAACGCAGAGGATGTCCCCTCGTCACAGTCACAGTCCTGGGGATAAATAGATGATGGGAGAGATCTCTGTACTGACCCCTGATATATTTATACATAGTAATTAGATCTCCCCTCAGTCGTCTTTTTTCTAACGTGAATAACCCTAATTTTGATAATCTTTCACGGTACTGTAGTTGCCCCATTCCAGTTATTACTTTAGTTGCCCTCCTCTGGACCCTCTCCAGCTCTGCTATGTCTGCCTTGTTCACAGGAGCCCAGAACTGTACACAGTACTCCATGTGTGGTCTGACCAGTGATTTGTAAAGTAGTAGGAATATGTTCTCATCACGGGCATCTATGCCCCTTTTGATGCAACCCATTATCTTATTGGCCTTGGCAGCAGCTGCCTGACACTGGTTTTTGCAGCTTAGTTTGCTGTTTATTAAAATTCCTAGATCCTTTTCCATGTCAGTGTTACCGAGTGTTTTACCATTTAGTATGTACGGGTGACTTGCATTATTCCTTCCCATGTGCATAACCTTACATTTGTCAGTGTTAAACCTCATCTGCCACTTATCTGCCCAAGCCTCCAGTCTATCCAGATCCCTCTGTAGTAGTATACTGTCCTCTTCAGTGTTAATTACTTTACACAGTTTAGTGTCATCTGCGAAAATTGATATTTTACTATGCAAGCCTTCTACAAGATCATTAATAAATATATGACGGCTATATGTATCTAAGCTATATGACGGCTATATGTATCTAAGCTATATGACGGCTATATGTATCTAAGCTATATGACACCTATATGTATCTAAGCTATATGACACCTATATGTAGCTAAGCTCTATGGCAGCTATATGTATCTAAGCTCTATGGCAGCTATATGTATCTAAGCTCTATGACACCTATATGTATCTAAGCTCTATGGCAGCTATGGATCTATGGATCGTCTCTTTTCAGGGGGTCACACTCACAGATATCTTCGCAGACACTATTATAATGTCCAAACTCTTGCTTTATTTCAGACACTTTAGCAAAACACAGGTTAAGAAGTCGCAGCTTCAACTTATCACGTGTGACATCCACACAAAATAACAAACCCTTGCCCGGCTAGGCTCTAACTAAACACATAAGTGTATCCCTGACTCACCTAGAGAGCCCTGTTCACACATGGAACACAAATGCAGCTTTCCTCAGCCATTCAGTCCAGCAACCTCCAGGCTGTGACACTTCAATACCTTTTGGGGGATTGTGGCCCAGTAGTCCTCCCGACTCTGGCCTCGTGATCCTTGTTTCACAGGCGTCACCGCGTCCCCCAAAGTTCAGGCTATCGCCTAGCCTCGTGGCCTCTCAGCCCACCTGGCTGAGACCACTCACACAGAGCCTCACCAGGACTCTGCTTCACAAGACACTCCAGAGTTTAAGGGCCAAAACTGTGTTTTATTGCGGCACGTCCGCGTAAACATAAACAGTAATACTAAATAAACTCCTGCCCGTCTGGGCTCTTCCTAAACATATAGGCTTCCCTGACTCACCTCTAAGTACCGGTTAGTGTCAGGGTCTCAGGCTCCAAGCCTTAGCAGGTTCCACTCATAAAGCATCAGTCCACACAGGGGTGAGATCAGGCTTCGCCTAGCCTTGTGACCCCTCAGTCCTCCTGACTGATACCACATACAGAGCCTCTGCTCCAGTATCACAGACACTTCTACCTCTCCAGACTGACCTACTCTGAGGCGCTTTATGCTAGCCTGATTACAGCAGGCCTCACCTGCGATCACCTCAGGTAGAAAGGAAAACCCGTCCTGGAAGGGTGTGGACTGGCAAATCCCTCTACCAAGCCTAGCCACCAGTCCAAGTAAAATCCAGCCCAGAAAATGTATACAAAAATGTCTCAACAAACTATGCTTTGCTGAGACTACTGCCACTCTCTGGATTTTATCTGTCTCACCCATCTGAGGTACCTGAAGTGGGACAACACACCTTCCAGCAGTGTTCACATTACCACAGTATCTAAGCTATATGACGGCTATATGTATATAAGCTCTATGGAAGCTATATGTATCTAATCTCTATGGCAGCTATATGTATCTAAGCTCTATGACAGCTGTATGTATATAAGCTCTATGGCAGCTATATGTATCTAAGCTATATCACAGCAATTTCTATATTATGGACAATGATTTCCTTTGTGATGTTCCTGGGGGTGGTTTTGAGCTACCAGCTGGGGCTAGTAAAGATCGCCAGACGCAGGGCAACGGGCACACTGGTGGACCGGAGGGAGGGAGCTTTGGAATCCATGGAATCTTTCTTCACGGCTGCCGGCACTGATAAGGATCGCGCATGAGCGATCCCGCACAGGAGCCGCGGCAGCCAGATACAGAGAGACAGGGGTGGGCACCAAAGGCTCTGACGTTTCGTTTACAGAGCCAGGCCCCTACCTCAAGCAGGGAGAAGTCTGTAAACGAGACGTCACCGCCGGAGCCTGGTGAGTGACATCAGGGGTCACGTGACCCGCATCGGGCGTGTGAAATACAGCAGAATAAATAATGAATGTACCTTAGAAATGTGTTTTTAATAATGTTTTAAGCCACCTTAACATATATTGATTTAACTCGGATAACCCCTTTAATTAAAAAACAGATTGAGGAAGATCCAGACCAATACGAGAGTAGATATATAACTAAATAATACAAATTTAAAAGAGTAATAAATACAGATGCAGCCGAGCTAAACTTGATGGTTAACGCATTAAGTAAAGAATAGGAAGAGAAAGGTAACTAACTTTTCAATGGATTTAAATGGCTTTTGTCACGAGAAAACCAAGATAAGACTGTGCCATGTGTTATCAGAGTCAAGTTTAGCTCGGCTACAACTGTACATTGAAACACAACTCAAAATTCTCCTGTACAATGTCTTCTTATGACCCTTATATTGGACTTTGTGTTGAGCTCTGGTCTCAGTAGAATAATGTAACATTTGGGAATGAAGATACAGCCCAGAAGTCCAGCACTGGAACATGAGATGGCAAAAACTTCCACAGCCACCATGTACTTCCCCTTGGTGCTGAGGTAGGCCGGGATGAAGGAGATCCACACACTGCAGAACACCAGCATGCTGAAGGTGATGTACTGAGCCTCATTGAAGGTGTCTGGAAGTCTTCTGGCCAAGAAAGCTACAATAAAGCTCATCATTGCCAGAAATCCAATGTAGCCGATGGACAAGTAGAAAGCAATGGCAGATCCCTCAATACATTGTAAGATTATCTTTCCAACCTCTATTCCAGTGTTATAATCTGGGAATGGTGGAGAATAAAACAACCAGAGGACACAGATCAAAACTTCTCCAGATGAACCTATAACAAGTAAGGATGTGGAGAGGTGTCTCTTCATCCACTGCCTAAGTGTCCTGCCTGGTTTAATGGCTTGAAAAGCTAAGACTACAGTCACTGTTTTAGCTAAGACTGAAGAAACTGCAAGGCTAAAAATGATTCCAAAAGTCACTTGTCGGAGGAGACATGATATATCTGAGGGACGTCCAATGAATAAGAGAGGACATAAAAATGAGAAGATGAGTGAGAGGAGAAGTATGAAACTGAGATTCTGGTTATTGGCTTTCACAATTGGAGAATCTTTATTTTTTATAAATATCCCCAACACAACTATAGTCACAAGGCAAAATGTAAGATTTATAATAATTAGAGATGACCCCAGTGTGTCTCCATAAGACAGGAATTCAATCGGTCTTGGAACGCAGGAATCTCTTCTTCCATTTGACCAGTGATCGTTAGGACACACTAAGCATGTTTCCATATCTGCAATCAAGAAAAGATTATATTTTACCATTGTAAATTTTGCAGAAATGTCAATTTATAGTAGTAGTCATGACATCACTGGCCTGCGGGAAACAGCAAGAAGGCCGCGGTGCTACATCCAGCGCCACTGCCTTCTCAAACAGCTGATCGGCAGAATTCCCGGGTGTCGGACCCCCACCGATCAGATGCTGATGATCTCTGCAAAGGATACATGACCAGTAATAAAAAGCTACAGAACCCCTTTAATGACCCACATTTTGTGTCCTTTGAGGATGTAGCCAGGTTTTCTCATTTTGCCTTTTTGCATTGGGGCTCCCAGATTTTTTTAACCTTTACCCTTATAAAGCTTCATGAGGTTTTGTTTTTAATAGGATTAGATGAACTTTCCCATGGTGCTGAGCTGGATCAAATATCCTTTCATTACATGTATTTAATTTTTTTATCTCAAAAGGAAATTTTAATTGTGATACTTATTTCATGATTATAATGAAATATACAAGTGTTCTGATAGTATATAATTTGTTGTTGGGATATTTGGAGAGGATATCTGGACACTGCACTGCGGCCCTTCAATAGCTATACATAATTTTTACCAAACCTAATTATACAGTCAGGTCCATAAATATTGGGACATCGACACAATTCTAAAATTTTTTGCTCTATACACCACCACCACAATGGATTTGAAATTAAACGAACAAGATGTGCTTTACCTGCAGACTGTCTGCTTTAATTTGAGGGTATTTACATCCAAATCAGGTGAACGGTGCAGGAATTACAACAGTTTGCATATGTGTAAATTCCTGCACCGTTCACCTGATTTGGATGTAAATACCCTCAAATTAAAGCAGACAGTCTGCAGGTAAAGCACATCTTGTTTGTTTTATTTCAAATCCATTGTGGTGGTGTATAGAGCCAAAAATGTTAGAATTGTGTCGATGTCCCAATATTTATGGACCTGACTGTATAATTAGGTTTGGTAAAAAATATGTATAGCTATTGAAGGGCCGCAGTGCAGTGTCCAGATATCCTCTCCAAATATCCCAACAACAAATTATATACTATCAGTACACTTGTATATTTCATTATAGTCATAAAATAAGTATCACAATTAAAATTTCCTTTTGAGATAAAAAAAAATAAAATACATGTAATGAAAGGATATTTAATCCAGCTCAGCACCATGGGAAAGTTCATCTAATCCTATTAAAAACAAAACCTCATGAAGCTTTATAAGGGTAAAGATTCAAAAAATCTGGGAGCCCCAATGCAAAAAAGCAAAATGAGAAAAACTGGCTACATCCTGTTAAGGGACCAAAAGTAATGGGAAATAATAATCATAAATCAAACTTTCACTTGTTAATACTTGGTTGCAAATCCTTTGCAGTCAATTACAGCCCGAAGTCTGGAACGCATAGACATCACCAGACTCTGGGTTTCATCCCTGGTGATGCTCTGCCAGGCCTCTACTGCAACTGTTTTCAGTCCCTGCTTGTTCTTGGGGCATTTTCCCTTCAGTTTTGTCTTCAGCAAGTGAAATGCATGCTCAATCGGATTCAGGTCAGGTGCATAACATTCCACTTCTTTCCCTTAAAAATCTCTTTGGTTGCTTTTGCAGTATGCTTTGGATCATTGTCCATCTGCACTGTGAAGCGCCGTCCAATGAGTTCTGAAGCATTTGTCTGAATATGAGCAGATAATATTGCCTGAAACACTTCAGAATTCATCCTTCTGCTTTTGTCAGCAGTCACATCATCAATAAATATAAGAGAACCAGTTCCATTGTCAGCCATACATGCCCACGCCATGACACTACCACC
This sequence comes from Bufo bufo, assembly GCF_905171765.1. NCBI lineage: Eukaryota > Metazoa > Chordata > Amphibia > Anura > Bufonidae > Bufo > Bufo bufo. Next base: position 26,545,730 of record NC_053392.1, on the reverse strand, counting down.
ACCATGCTTCACTGATGAGGTGGTATGCTTAGGATCATGAGCAGTTCCTTTCCTCCTCCATACTCTTCTCTTCCCATCATTCTGGTACAAGTTGATCTTGGTCTCATCTGTCCATAGGATGTTGTTCCAGAACTGTGAAGGCTTTTTTAGATGTCGTTTGGCAAACTCTAATCTGGCCTTCCTGTTTTCGAGGCTCACCAATGGTTTACAACTTGTGGTGAACCCTCTGTATTTACTCTGGTGAAGTCTTCTCTTGATTGTTGACTTTGACACACATACACCTACAGTTGCAAGAAAAAGTATGTGAACCCTTTGGAATGATATGGATTTCTGCACAAATTCGTCATAAAATGTGATCTGGTCTTCATCTAAGTCACAACAATAGACAATCACAGTCTGCTTAAACTAATAACACACAAAGAATTAAATGTTACCATGTTTTTATTGAACACACCATGTAAACATTCACAGTGCAGGTAAAAAAAAGTGTGTGAAGCCCTAGACTAATGACATCTCCAAGAGCTAATTGGAGTGAGGTGTCAGCCAATTGGAGTCCAATCTATGAGATGAGATTGGAGGTGTTGGTTACAGCTGCCCTGCCCTATAAAAAACACACACCAGTTCTGGGTTTGCTTTTCACAAGAAGCATTGCCTGATGTGAATGATGCCTCGCACAAAAGAGCTCTCAGAAGACCTATGATTAAGAATTGTTGACTTGCATAAAGCTGGAAAGGGTTATAAAAGTATCTTCAAAAGCCTTGCTGTTCCACGGTAAGACAAATTGTCTATAAATGGAGAAAGTTCAGCACTGCTGATACTCTCCCTAGGAGTGGCCGTCCTGTAAAGATGACTGCAAGAGCACAGCGCAGACTGCTCAATGAAGTGAAGAAGAATCCAAGAGTGTCAGCTAAAGACTTACAAAAGTCTCTGGCATATGCTGACATCCCTGTTAGCGAATCTACGATACATAAAACACTAAACAAGAATGGATTTCATGAGAGGATACCACAGAGGAAGCCACTGCTGTCAAAAAAAACCCATTGCTGCACGTTTACAGTTTGCACAAGAGCACCTGGATGTTCCACAGCAGTACTGGCAAAATATTCTGTGGACAGATGAAACCAAAGTTGAGTTGTTTGGAAGAAACACACAACACTATGTGTGGAGAAAAAGAGGCACAGCACACCAATATCAAAACCTTATCCCAACTGTGAAGTATGGTGGTGGGGGCATCATGGTTTGGGGCTGCTTTGCTGCGTCAGGGCCTGGACGGATTGCTATCATCAAAGGAAAAATGAATTCCCAAGTTTATGAAGACATTTTGCAGGAGAACTTAAGGCCATCTGTCCACCAGCTGAAGCTCAACAGAAGATGGGTGTTGCAAAAGGACAACGACCCAAAGCATAAAAGTAAATCAACAACAGAATGGCTTAAACAGAAGAAAATATGCCTTCTGGAGTGGCCCAGTCAGAGTCCTGACCTCACCCCGATTGAGATGCTGTGGCATGACCTCAAGAAAGCGATTCACACCAGACATCCCAAGAATATTGCTGAACTGAAACAGTTCTGTAAAGAGGAATGGTCAAGAATTACTCCTGACCGTTGTGCACGTCTGATCTGCAACTACAGGAAACGTTTGGTTGAAGTTATTGCTGCTAAAGGAGGTTCAACCAGTTATTAAATCCAAGGGTTCACATACTTTTTCCACCTGCACTGTGAATGTTTACATGGTGCGTTCAATAAAAACATGGTAACATTTAATTATTTGTGTGTTATTAGTTTAAGCAGACTGTGATTGTCTATTGTTGTGACTTAGATGAAGATCAGATCACATTTTATGACCAATTTGTTGAGAAATCCATATCATTCCAAAGGGTTCACATACTTTTTCTTGCAACTGTACTTCCTGGAGAATGTTCTTGATCTGGAAAACTGTTGTGAAGGGTGTTTTCTTTACCAGGGAAAGAATTATTTGGTCATCCACCACAGTTGTTTTCTGTGGTCTTCCCAGATCTTTTGGTGTTGCTGAGCTCATCGGCGCGTTCCTCCTTTTTAAGAATGTTCCAAACAGTTGTTTTGGCCACGCCTAATGTTTTTTGCTATCTCTCTGATGGGTTGGTTTTGTTTTTTCAGCCTAATGATGACTTGCTTCCCTGATAGTGACAGCTCTTTGGATCTCATCTTGAGAGTTGACAGCAACAGATTACAAATGCAAATAGCACACTTGAAATGAACTCTGGACCTTTTATCTGCTCATTGTAATTGGGATAATGAGGGAATAACACACACCTGGTCATGGAACAGCTGAGAAGCCAATTGTCCCATTACTTTTGTTCTTTTAACAAGTGGGAGGCACATATGCAAACTGTTCCTACACCGTTCACCTGATTTGGATGTAAATACCCTCAAATTAAAGCTGACAGTCTGCAGTTAAAGCACATCTTGTTTGTTTCATTTCCAATCCATTGTGGTGGTGTATAGAGCCAAAAATGTTAGAATTGTGTCGATGTCCCAATATTTATGGACCTGACTGTATGATAATTCCCCATTTACACAGGCGGCTCAAGCTCACTGCTGCTGCTTTATATCCTAATCTTCACCAACCAATGACTAGCAACCAGTAGATATTTAAGGCATCTTCCCTGGTAGTGGTGCCTACCTCTGCCTGTTTCTTGATTGTTTCTCTGTTGCCTAACCTGACCTGTGCATGATTTTTCATATTGATCCAGTGCCGCTTGCCGTGACCTTGGTTATGGTTCTCAAATTTGCATGGATTCTGCCTGTCCTGACCTTGGCCTGTCACTGACTATGAGTTTGATTGATCTCTCGGTGCCCTGAACCAGTGTCTCTGACTCCCAAAAGTCAGCTTCCCAACCACATTGGGATTATTCCAGAAGGTAGCGGCCTGGTGATTCCCAGCAGTGAAGTCTAAATCCCTGTTTGGGGATAAAGTGTAAATACCTGCGGACTGGCTGGATAACACCCTTAGATCTAGCCCAAAGTCAAACCGGTTGGTTGGTACAGTGTTTCCACACCAACTGCCATAACATTCCCTTGATTACAATTTCTTTGTATTTCATGGCCAGTTTTTATACTGAAATGTTATGGTGTTAGAACAACTGGCCCATTTACTCACATTTATCTTAGGATACATATACATTTATCAGCAGTTGCTTCATTAGGTTGGTGATAAACATCTACTGTCAACAATAGCAGATCTATTCATTGTCATCATGGTAAAATGTGTGCAAATCCTCAGGCATCCATGTGTCTGATTCATTTTGATAAAGGTAATGTTTTCGACAATGGTGCAGGACAATGTTGCCTATTTGGGTGTAATAACGGCACCTGCTGAGCTGAAACCTCTCTCTGAAATCACAGTGAAGTATTGACAAGACAACTCAGCAATAGCAAAGTGGGCTACTTCTAGTCACTGTTTCAATTTTCCTCTCCAGAAGTCCATGTGGTCAGGAAATAGTGTTGTACTGATATCCTTTGCCCACCGCTGCCTCACTCCTTCCTGTAGGCCCAGGCACTGCACTACTCACAGTGGCCCCACTCCTCTTCCTTCCACAGCTCTGGTTCCACCCACCATGGTCTTCTGGAGCCAATCCTACTTTAAAGGCTTCCAGGCCTGCTCTATAGTGCATATGCATGCTTACTCTCAGCCTCTTGAAAAGTCAGCATGCGCACGTCCAAATCCTTTCCCACCCTGTCCCTAGGTATTTAAGTTGCCCTCCCCTCTGAAAGGGAGCTTGAGTTTTAGGTTTTCTAGTCTCTAGTAAAACGCTAAAGTGTGTTTTCTGTCTGACTACCCATTTACCTTACTCCAGCCTGACTACCGACTCTGACTTCTAGTTGCCTTCCCTGATCTAAACCTGTTTCTTGGATTACCCTACTGCCACCTGTCCTGATCTCAGCCTTGTCTCTATCCTTGTATCCTTGTATGCTGCCTGCTCTAACCTCGGCCCATCTCCTGACTACACATATTACCTGATCCTTCAGTGCTTTTCACTGGTGTGTCCGACCCTGTTGGTCAGCCACCAAATGCACTAGAACTATCTTAATTGGTAGTGGTTTGGTGGCTCCTCCTCAGCTAAGTTGGGATCCAGGGGTTAAAGAGTGAATACCACAGGACTAACAGGATCATGTGTTTAGTGTTACTCCTAACCAAACCGGTTTATTGGTAAAATGGATCCACACCCACTGCATGTTAACAGAGTATGTTCTGGAGGAAAGGCACACACAGTCATGTAGACAACGAGACAATTTTAAACAATTTTAATGTACATAAAAATGTACAGATGGTTAGAAGTTACATACGGTTGAAAAAAGACATAAGTCCATCTAGTTCAAGCAAGTGTGAATATCATATAGCATCATTAAATATTATAAAGACGTGGAACTGTGCGACATTTTGAAAATTAAACAGTTTTTACAGACAAATGGCCAAAAGTACCAATGCCATAGAGAAGAATACAATTTGGGTGAAGGTGCAGAACTGTGTAAAATTTAGAAACGTCAAATTTTACAGAGAGCTGAGAAGAAATACTGCTGTAATAAAGGACAATAACATTTTAGACAAATCACATAACTGTGCAACCTGTTTAAGAAGAGGACAGTTTTATACAGAAAGCCGTCCAGAAGTATTAGTCATATAGCAGAATTATATTTGAGTGAAGGCATGGAACTGCGTGAAATTTTAAAAACTAGACAATTCTTATATACAGCTATTAATGCCACATTGATAGCAGAATTACATTTTGGTGGTGGCGCCACTTGCCTCACTGAATACCCGTTATAACAGTATACTGGAGGCTGGACAAGATATGGTAAAATGATAGCACACTTAGAAATATAGAGCATACAAAGGTAGCAGCTCTCACCTAAAAAAAAGCGACTCCCAGAAGCACGGTCGCGTTTCGGACTCACAAATTACAGTCATGTCATGAGTAAGGACTGTAATTTGTGAGTCTGAAACGTGTAGATTGTGTACTACTGTCCTGTGTATGGAAAACTTTTTAACCGCTGGAATAAAGAAATTTGATTTTTAGAGGCTGGACCTTTCTGTTTTTTCTTCAATGATAGCACACTGGGCCATTTCCAGCCACTGCTCCAATCTGCCTCCCCAGAAGTCCACAGAAAGGGCTCAGTCATTTTGAAAAGGAGATAAATTTAAAGGGAGTCTATAAGAAACTTACCTGTCCGGGTTTCAGCGGTGCTGGAGCCACGCCCCCTGGTGACACGACAGCATCCTTAGCAACAGGATGCAATACTCTGTTTCTTCTTGCAGCTGCCGTGTGCTGGGGGATATTAGCAATGGGCTGAATGCTCAGCTGCTCTTACTGTGTGCTAGTGTTTCTGACTAATGGAGCTCCGAGTAATGGACCTATCAGGTTCTGATCCAGGGACTCGTTCCTCTGACTCTTCTGACCACTCTCTGTATCTGGTTTGGTACTCCATAGCTTGTCTGGTTCTGACCCATGTATGTACGACTCTGGTATTTTGTTTGTCTGTCTTGTTTGTTAGTGCATCTCTGCACTTAAATAGCGTAGGGACTGTCGACCCGTTGCGGTCTAGCTATATAGGGCTTCTACTGCACGTAGGTAGGGACAGCGGGCTGGGTTCTAGCCTAAGGGCTCACTGTCCATGTTTGTCCCCACCTGATAACTGAGTCTGTCATGTAAATTTCACTAATATAGCTACCAGCAATGGCCATCAGAACATTGCAAAAGCATTATAACCATATCTTTATGTCATCTGGATGTGTTTTCATGTCCAGGAAAAGCACTTTTATTCCTATGAAAAACAGCTTCCAAGTTCCCATTGGGCAGGCTTTCCTTTTTAAAGTGCTTAATTCCGCCACATTTCCCCGCTGTCTGCTATTCCCCTAACTTCCCAAGGCTGCCTCCCCCGACATCACAGTGATGCAGGGAAGAAGCCTTGGGTGGGTGGGGAGAAGGCCTTTCTAGAAACACACTGATATTGATGCACTGAAATGTGCTGAACAGGAGCAAAATTGCAACTAGTTTGTAAAAACAAAAAAGTGCAACTGCACAGAATATCCAGCAAAACGTGTGCTGCTGGGGGTACTGTGCATAGGACTATAAAACACTAACTATTGATGGTGAGGTTTTATAAATAAAGATAAAAAGGCTAGCTACTCATGCACAATATAAAAATATCTTTTTTGAGGCTCTGCAAGATTTCTGTGATTGCAGTGCATTACATGAACAGCTCTAGATGCCCTCACTGTAAGGTAATCACACAGAACAATGCCCCTATGTTCTCCTCCTCTACTGATAAAACCCTGACATTTCTACCTATTAGTTCAATCTACCAAACTAAGTATGTCCCTATACTATCCCTGCAATACCCTAAGATGGCTGGCTTGAGTTTGTAATTGGCGTCTGCCGAGTCAGACAGACTCATGTGACACAAGTTCACAATGGCATCTGTGCTTCAGACAGACCACAGAGCCTGATGGGACAATATCTATCCAGCCACATGATAGGCTGTCTGCAAAGCCCGCCAGCCAGGGTTTCCCCCAGAGTCATGTGATCTGTCTTCCCCATCTTCCCCGCTCTATTTCTCTTGCATCTTAACAGTAAAATGGCAATCACTGTTTTGGAAATTCCTAAAAAGCAAATTGCCTAATCTACGGATTTGTTTGGCAGAAGAATTTTTGTGAAATTTATATTGATCAATTCCATCTAAACTACTTTTATCCCTTTTACAAAAAACCTTCTATGGAGAATGAAAAAAAATATGGATTCCTCTATATGATATTCATATTAAACACCTGGAGGAATGGAAACTAGCAAAATGGCCCCTTCCAAAATATGACTGATCTACCCGACATACAGATGTAGCCAATGTTATCTTGACTGGCTTAACGCGCTAATGCAACAAAATGATATTACAGTGATCATGTTACAGTGACCCTCCTGGCATGCCTGGAGCCAGGATAATGTTGGCTACATCAGAACACATGAGCTCAAAATGAATGTTGTCTGATCGGTGCTAATGCCCATCTTGTAGATTTGTACTTTCATGTGAAATTGTCTCTACTCACCAGTCTGGTTGGAGATCTCGCCTTCTGCACAGGGGGCACAGTAGTAGCAGCATTTCTGTTTTCCTTCCAGTAGGACTTTCCAGTATCCATGGAGGCAACTCTCACTACAGGTGGAGCGCGGTGTCTGAAAAAGTCATATACACATATACCGTATTTAATGCTTGACTTTTGAGACATAAAGGTGCTCTCCCTTTTATAATATATAAACTCCAGATATTGGGACCTGTAGAGGAATCCATACTCTTGGAGATATGTCACCTTTGAGGCCACTCAGTGGAAACAGAGGATAAAGTGACCCTGTCCATGCAGGAAGTTGACATATAGAGACCAGAAGTCCAACGAAGAGCCCTGGAGCGAGGGAGTCAGAACCGAGCAATGGGGACTAGATGAGTATAGATTTCTAAGCAGGTCCCAATTTCTGTGAGTTACATAAATACACAACTGACAATACTAGCTAATTCCTCAAGCCAATGTTAAAAGCTGAGGACTTTGCCAATATCTTCCAGTCAGGAACATATCGGAGCCCCTCATGCACCTGGTCACGGTGTCTCAGCAAGCATGGGGTCCTACCACTAAACTACCTGTGGTGTGTAAACAAGGTCTGAACATTGCTAAAAACCAACTCACAGCCTGACTCTCACATGCCTCCATGGTGGTATCACCAATGCACTGTGCTGTGAGTTGGTTTTTAGCACTGTTCAGACAAACACTGCATGTATATGTGCTGGGTAGCAGCCAGATCTCCATTGGATACCATTGTAGTTAATGGGACTGTCAATTTGTTTTCTGCTGGATCAGCCTGCCGGACACTGGTAAAGGAGATGTGCAAGAGGCCTTAGACTACAAAATGTACAGTATGCAGCAGGTATTCTGTTTTCAAAGTTCTTGACTTAGTCCTCATGCACATGACCATATGTGTTTTGTGGTTCACAAACTATGGATCCTCAAAACATGCATACCGGCAGTGTACTGTACATGTCATCATGTTCTTTCTCCCTTTTATAGAAGTGTCCTATCCTTTTCTGCATAACGGACAAGTGTAGCACGTTTTTTTTACTATTATTTTTTTTTTCCGCAGACAATTGAAATTAATGTGTCCGAATTTGAACCGCTAAAAATGTGGATTAGATGTGGAAGGAAAATCCGGCGGTGTGCATAAGGCCTTAAATAACAAGGAAACTATGTCTTGCAGATGGAAGCAAAATACAGTAGAAAACATAGAAACATAGAATGTGTCGGCAGATAAGAACCATTTGGCCCATCTAGTCTGCCCAATATACTGACTACTATGAATAGCCCCTGGCCCTATCTTATATGAAAGATGGCCTTATGCCTATCCCATGCATGCTTAAACTCCTTCACTGTATTTGCAGCTACCACTTCTGCAGGAAGGCTATTCCATGCATCCACTGCTCTCTCAATAAAGTAATACTTCCTAATATTACTTTTAAACCTTTGCCCCTCTAATTTAAAACTATGTCCTCTTGTAACAAATTTTCTTCTGTTAAACATTCTCTCCTCTTTTACCTTGTTGATTCCCTTTATGTATCTAGCAGTTTCTATCATATCCCCTCTGTCTCGTCTTTCTTCCAAGCTATACATGTTAAGGTCATTTAATCTTTCCTGGTAAGTTTTATCCTGCAATCCATGTACCAGTTTAGTAGCTCTTCTCTGAAGTCTCTCCAAAGTATCAATATCCTTCTGGAGATATGGTCTCCAGTACTGAGCACAATACTCTAAATGAGGTCTCACTAGTGCTCTGTAGAGCGGCATGAGCACCTCCCTCTTTCTACTGGTAATTCCTCTCTCTATACACCCAAGCATTCTGCTAGCATTTCCTGCTGCTCTATGACATTGTCTGCCTACCTTTAAGTCTTCTGAAATAATGACCCCTAAATCCCTTTCCTCAGATACTGAGGTTAGGACTGTATCACAGATTTTATATTCTGCTCTTGGGTTTTTACACCCCAGGTGCATTATCTTGCACTTATCAATATTACATTTTAGTTACCAGATTTTTGACCATTCCTCTAGTTTTCCTAAATCCTTTTCCATTTTTTGTATCCCCCCAGGAACATCAACCCGGTTACAAATCTTTGTGTCATCAGCAAAAAGACACACCTTACCATCGAGGCCTTCCTCAATTTCACTGATATAGATATTAAACAATATGGGTCCCAGAACAGATCCCTGCGGTACCCCACTGGTAACAAGACCATGGTCTGAATATACTCCATTGACTACAACCCTCTGTTGTCTGTCCCTCAGCCACTGCCTAATCCATTGAACAATATAGGAGTCCAAGCACAAAGACTCCAGTTTATTGATAAGCCTTCTATGTGGGACAGTATCAAAAGCCTTACTAAAGTCTAGATAAGCGATGTCTACTGCACCTCCGCCATCTATTATTTTAGTCACCCAATCAAAAAAATCTATAAGATTAGTTTGACATGATCTCCCTGAAGTAAACCCATGCTGTTTTTCATCATTCAATCCATGGGATTTTAGATGTTCCACAATCCTCTCCTTAAGTATGGTTTCCATTAATTTCCCCACTATTGATGTCAGGTGCGGTTAGCTGGACCGGGGAAAGCACTCTGACGCCAACGTATGCAATGGCTAGGTCAGGTGTAGGTGATAGTTTATAGTTTTGTTTGTGACGCCAATTGCAGCGTGCGCAGGGTACTAACACAGGGCCCTTTAAGGTGTTGTAACTCCCGTACCAGGTTAGGAATGCCAGAGTGGGGTAATGGTAATGGTGTCAATGGTGTCCCCTACCTGGGTACGGCTGGACTCCTGGATCCTGGCTCACTTGCAATAAAATGAGTGTGATGCTAGTAGGAGTAATAGAGGGATTTGCAGCAGTAATTGAGATCCAGACCTTGGTAAAGTTCAAACTTGTCTTTACTGGTGGTAGCTTTCATCCAAGCAAGGTACAGCAATAGTCTTTGGTCCCAGCAGGTATTGGCAATGTGTGGCAGGAATATATCTTCTGCTCTATCATGTGCCTAGAGCTTGCAGGAAAAGGACGTCTGCTTGTTAGCTCTGTAATGTGGCAGGAATTTGACTTCTGCACTTATCTTCTGCTTTCTGGGGACTGACCAGCTGAGGAGGAATATGTCTTCTCCTGGGTCTCTGGTCTGTACTCACAGTTAGCTTCACAGGGTATGCTTCTTCCTGTAACTAGAGTGGTCTGCTTGCTTTCTTCCAGCTGAAACTGAAGGACCCAGGCTGGGGATGATGATCAATTGTCTCAGCCGAGACAAGATCTTGCTTTGGATCACTATATCTGGGAGCTCCTAACACGCACAGCCTTACCCTAGCCGGGGTGGCTGGCACACTCACTCTAACTTCCTTCTCCACCCATGAGGCAGGATGTGGGAGCAGCCCACTTTGCTCATAGAGAGGGGAGCTAAACTAGAATGAACTATTCCAGCTCAGAAACACAAAACTGTAGCTAAGTCCTTGCTGAACACATTGCTGCAACCTGCTGGTGAACATAGAAATTACAGCAATATATATTTACAAGGCTTTACAATGCACATTTGTGAGAATATTATGTGAAATTATATTTGATGACAAGGTTAATACACTTAACAGGTTGTAGCGGGGTAAAAAAGTTTTGTAACACAACTCTGGGGTGTTACACAGGCTTACTGGCATATAGTTGCCCGATTCCTCCCTACTACCTTTCTTGTGAATGGGCACAACATTTGCTAATTTCCAATCTTCGAGGCCGACTCCTGTTACCAGTGATTGGTTAAATAAATCTGTTAATGATTTTGTTAGTTCACCGCTAAGCTCTTTTAATAGCTTTGGGTATAAATGCAGAAGGAATGTTTAGTACCCTAGAAAAAATGTTCACAATTTAGAAATACCTCTAAATGACGAATATTATGTATGTTCCTAAACTGTAACATTTATATAATTTTAACAAAGTGAAGAAACAGCAGAGACTCTGTACACACGGACAAAATAAGGAGATTTATCAAGCCAGGCATCTCGAACACCAGTCTTGTAGCTGTAGCATGAGATACCTCAAAATAATAAAAAACAGAGATGAGCGAATTTCTTGAAATTGGTCATAAAATTTTAATTTGGGTCATGAGATGAGGAAATCTTTTCTACACTAACAGGATTCTAACTGAATCTCACAAAATGTTTCTTCCAAATGAATCATAATTGCCTAAATAAGCACTGATCATTTTACTTTCAAAATTAAGTACAATAAAGAGGGAAACAGGACAAGGAGTATAAGGATGAAAGATCACATGACTCTGACAGGTCATGTTATCTTTGCAGGCCGCCTGATAGCCAATCAGGAGGCAGAATATTTGCTGGTCTATTAGGCTATGTGCTAGCTGTGAAGCTCAGCCACTGATGTGAGAAGATGTGTTTGCCAGACACTGATTGCAGACACAAGCCAGTCATCTTAGGTCCTTGCAGGGACAGTGAAGTTGACTTAGGTAGATTGAACTACTAGGTAGAAATTCAGGTTGTATCAATAGGGAGTGCATAGGAACAGTTAGTGTACTGGGACTGGATGTCTTACAGGGGGGGGGGGCAGCTGTTTATGGCTGGCACTGCAGACACAAAGACCCTGCACTAAGATCATTCAAAGACAGTTGTCACAAGGCAGGGGGAGGGAAGGAACACCAGAATTACAACAGAAGGAAAAAGACCAGAAACTAGGCCTCACGGCTAGAAAAAGGGTAGAGGTCACCACCTAGGAAACCCTAAACCTTGCCCTGACTCCTGTCATAATGAATAGACCCTGAAGGTGGTAATATTCATACACCAGAAATCTAGGCCTTAGAAACCCTGGAAAGCCCTAGGAGTAGTGACTGGGTCTGAGACCACTGATTCCTTCCCAGATGAACGAACCAGCGTCTCTCTGAGGCCTAGTAAACAACGAGCAAATGGGAACAACAAAATACAAAGAGAAGTACACTTGTCTTCAATAGAAAATGGATGAGCAGGAATACAGATGAGGGACTCACACCAGCTCTTCCAACTCCAGGCAGATAATATCAACCGCATGGTAAGAAGTGTGAGTCCAGACTAAATAGAGATCAGTAATGAGCACAAGCTACACATGGGATAAGAGGTGTGGCCATTACTAACAACAACACTGCAACAAGTGGAAACAGAGAGACTGTCAGATAACCTCACGTGCCGCCAGTCTCTCAGAGCTTCTAACCTCTGTTATGGGAGGGACCGTGACAACAGTACTCCTATTTACTGTGCTTGAGTCAGCCTTTTTTTCCAACAATCTGTTAGAAAGCTGCTACAATTAATAAGTGTTGTACAGACATATTCTGAGAACCACCATCAGCATATATATTTTGTAGCATACACTGCAAAATGTTCCTTTTTGTTTCCAAAAAAACATCAGCAATTTTAATAATATAAAAAAATTGCACAATTCAGTGCATTTTAGGGCATCAATATCACTATGCATTGTGTTTATAGAAGAGCATGTTTATTTTAACCAGTTAATTACTCTGTTACATTTTTCTACTATTTATAATTGCACAATTCAGTGTATTTTAGCACATCAATTCCAATGTGCAGTGTGTTCGTAGAAACAAACGTTTAATTATGCTTCTATTAACTGCAAAAAACTGTTACAATTTTGCTACTGATTGCAATTGCACAATTCATTACATTTTAGTTCATCAGTACCAGTGTGCAGAGTGTCCATCAAAGGGCAAGTTAAATTGAGGTTGTGTAGAATGTGTAGAGTGTATGTAGAATGGCACATTTTATTGACCCTATGTTAATTACAAAAAAGCAAATCCAATTTTGGTATTGTTAATACTTGTAAAATGCAGTGTGCAGTGTGTTTGTAGAAAGGATTGTTTGATTGTCTGTTAATTACAAAAAAAAACAATTGCGATTTTAATACCATTTATACATGAGAAATTTAACGCATTTTTGGTTCGTCAATACCAGTGTGCATTGTGTTCATAAAAGAGCATGTTTAATTGAGTTTGTGGGAATCAAATTTTTTTTTCAGTTTTGTTACCATTCATAATTGCACAATTCAGCACATTTCAGTGTGTCACTATCAGTGTAAAGTTTGTTCGTAGAAGGGAGTGTTTATTTGCACCTGTGTTTATTACTGGAGATGAGCAAATTTCTCAAAAATTTGATTTGGCCAGTTCGCCGAATTTTTCAAAAAAATTTGGTTCGATCTGAATTTATTTGCGGCAAATCAAATAAAAAAACAGCTATTTCCTGGCTGCAGAGAGCCTTTATTGTGTTGTAGATGTCACAAACCGGCAGGACAGGTAGTGAATCCTCTGGACCAGAGAGGCGATGGCGCGGGTTGTACTAGAGGACCGGTTCTAAGCAGTTACTGGTCTTCACCAGAGCCCGCCGCAAGGCGGGATGGATTTGCCGCGGCGGTAACTACCAGGTCGTGTCCCCTAGTAACAACTCGACCTCTCTGGCAACTGATAAGGCGTGGTACACAGGGAGAAGGTAAGAGCGTAGTCGGACGTAGCAGCGGTCAGGGCAGGCGGCAAAGGTTCAAAGGCGAGTGGACGGTAGCAACGGGTACGGCAACAGGTAAGGCAAACTAACATCGTAGGGAACGCTTTCTCTGAGGCACAAGGCACAAAGATCAGGCAGAAGGCTGTGGGAGGAGAAGGTATAAATGGGCAGTGCACAGGTGCAGCCTAATTAAGTCAGCACTGCCTCTCACAACCTTAATCCTTAATAACCCCTTTGGACCAGGCACCAATCACTGGTGCACTGGTCCTTTGAATCTAAGAGTCACGGCGCGCGCGCGCCCCAGAGAGCGAGGACGCACATGCCGAGACGCTGGAGTGCTGCCTGGGGGCATACGCTGTGAGCGCTCCGAGGCCAGCAGGGGACCCGGAGCGCTCAGCGTAACAGTAGAACACTGTGCCTTGCAGTAACACACATAGGGAGTCTGCTGTGGCAGTGAAATAATACTGTGAGTAAGTATGACATGCAGATGACAGGCGTTGCTCTTAGAATCACTGCACACTTCACTTATTTAGGCAGTCACAGGGCCAAAATTTACCAAATAACTATGAACTCAGCCTTACAGGTCGATGTTAGCATCAAGAAGAAGAGATCTCCTTTTACACCCTCGTCAGCTGATTCCACATAGATGTCTACAAAACCTGTTCTTTTAAACGCTTACACAAGTAGAGCCCCCCAGACAGAGTGGAGAGGGCGTCAACCATAAGTTTGTCTTGACTGATTATTTTGCCTTTCCTCTGATCCGTCAGAACAATAACCAGCAAAAAACTGATCCTGTCTGTGGAACATCCCGCTTCACTCTGTCAGCATTTGGTCAGTATTCCATCAGAATTGCTAATGCAAAAAAAAAAACAACAGGAGTGGATCCAAAACAGAGATGACACATAAATGGAATCTTTGCATGTCTTCTGTGCTTAGTACCCACTCCTGCTTTTGGCTACCAAATCACAAGCCAATTCTGATGGGACCACACAGGCATTACAGCTGCTACAAAGAAAGGATCCGTTGTGCGTCTCATTCTTCCTTCCTTCTGACAGATCAGAAGAAGTCTCAAATAAATGATAATGTCAGCCAGGCCTAAAGGCAAAATAGTGGCCCAGTCATGAAGTGGGGAGGTTGGGAACAGCATGAGAGGTCCACAAAGTAGTCCTATGACATAATGGTGAGGTGGAAGCAGCATCTGGAGAAGGCCACAGAGTGGCACAATGACAGTGTGGAGGTGGTGTCAGCTTTAGGAGGCCACAGAGCTACACAATGACAAAGTGTGGAGGTGGCGGCAGCATCAGGAGGCCAAAAAGTGGCATAATGACAGTCTGGAGGTGGCAGCAGCAGCATCAGGAGGCTACAGAGTGGCACAATGACAGAGTGTGGAGGTGGCGGCAGCAGCAGCATCAGGAGGAGGCCACAGGTTGGCACAATGACAGTGTGGAGGTGGCAGCAGCAAAATCAGGAGGCCACAGAGTGGCACAATGACAGTGTGGTGGTGGCTGCAGCAGCATTTGGAGACCACAGAGTGGCAAGGTGACATAGTGTGAAGGTAAAAGCAGTATCAGGAGACCACAGAGGGGTAAGGTGATATAGTGTGGATGTGGCAGAAGCATCAGGAGACTACAGAGTGACGGTGGGGAAGTGGCAGCAGCAACAGGAAACCACAGTGTGGCAAGCTGACATAGTGTGCAGGTGACAGCAGCATCAGGAGACTACAGAGTGGCAAGGTGACATAGTGTGGAGCTGGCAGCAGCATCAGGAGACCACAGAGTGACCCGGTGATAGAGTGGGGAGGTGGCAGTAGTATTAGGAGACCACAGAGTGGCAAGGTGACATAATGTGGAGGTGGAAGTAGCTTTAGGAGACCACAGAGTGACCCGGTGTGGAGGTGCGTGGCAATCCGAGTACTAGCTGACGATTGTGGCATTAGACAGGTGGCAGCATCAGAATAGTAGCTGAGGCGGGTAGCCAGAAGAAACTGGTCTCTTTTGTCAAAGTGTTGGTGTCGCACCATGGATGATCTACTCTGATGCATCAGGCATTGGTGGGTGGAAATCCTGGCTGATCCACGCCTGATTCATCTTGACAAAGGTCAGTCTCTCCACATTTTGGGTGGACAGGCAAGTTCTTCTTCAGGTAACTATGGCCCCCGCTGCATTAAACACCTGCTCTGATGCCACACTACTGGACAGCTTTTCCAGGGCAAACTCGGCTAGTTGCGGCTTCAAATCCAGTTTGGCTGCCCAGTAGTCCAGCGGATCTTCAATGTGGGGTGGTAGGGTGCTTTCCAAGTATGTCACCACCTGCTGGTTCAGGTCCTGCTCCAGGTCTAGCTGCTGCTGCTGGTGAGTAGTGATGTCGTGAACATAAAATTTTCAGTTCGCGAACGCCGAACGCAAATTTCTGCAAATGTTCGTGAACGGGCGAACCAGGCAAACCGCCATAGACTTCAATAGGCAGGCGAATTTTAAAACCCACAGTGACTCTTTCTAGCCACAGTAGTGATGGAAAGTTGTTTCAAGGGGACTAACACCTGGACTGTGGCATGCCGGAGGGGGATCCATGGCAAAACTCCCATGGAAAATTACATAGTTGACGCAGAGTTGGATTTTAATCCATAAAGGGCATAAATCACCTAACAATCCAATTTTTTTTTGAACAACGTGGTTTAAAACATCCGGTGTGTGTATACGATCAGGTATGATGTTGTATCGATCAGGTAGTGTAAGGGTTACGCCCGCTTCACAGACATTGACAGACCAAACTCCCCTTTTAATGCACCGCAAACAGTCTATTTGCCCAACCGCAAACTCCCCATTTGTTCAAGGTTGGATACCAAGCTAGCCATGTCCCGTTGATGTCATTGAAGGTTTCTTCCTCCACCCAGCCACGTACAACACCAAGGGTCCCCGAAAGATGAATTGAATTGATTTTTCGAACGGGGAGATGGTTAAAAAAACGCAGGCTCCCTCCCCTTTGTTTGAATCCACGGTCACTTCGTCTGTGCCGTGCAATTTACTGCCCCAACCGATATGAGTGGTATTTTCTGTAGTTCTCTCTTCTCTTCAGTTTAATCCCTGTTACGTCCCCAATCTGGGGTAAATTTATTAAATAGATTTTTCGAACGGGGAGATAGTTAAAAAAATGCTGGCTCCCTCCCCTTTGTTTGAATCCACGCCACGGTCACTGCGTCTGCGCCGTGCAATTTACTGTCACACCCGATATGAGTGGTATTTTCTGTAGTACTATTCTCATCAGTTTAATCCCTGTTACGTCCCCAATCTGGGGTCAAATTATTAAATCGATTTTTCGAACGGGGAGATGGTTAAAAAAAATGCTGGCTCCCTCCCCTTTGTTTGAATCCACGCCACGGTCACTGCGTCTGCACCGTGCAGTTTACTGCCCCACTGGATATGAGTGGTATTTTCTGTAGTACTATTCTCATCAGTTTAATCCCTGTTACGTCCCATATCAGGGTGGGATTGCCTTCTGTGAAAAAAAATTTAGGCCGGGTACCTTCGACTGCCTTCACAGTGACAGACCAAACTCTGATACACCAAATGGAATTGATTTTAGGAACCGGGAGATGGAAAAAGCAGCTAGGTCGGTTCTCTTACTCCCAAGTTGGGGCACTGCGTGTGCACGGAGCAATGTGCTGTGACACCCTATATGAGTGGTGTCTTAACTAGTACTATTCCTATCAGTTTAATCCCTGTTACGTCCCCTATCCGGGGACGTGTGTCGAAATGATTAACCATTGTCGAATTAACGAACCATTATGACATCCTGGAATAATTTAGTTCTGAGCTTTGTACTTGCTTTGTATTGGAATTGATGGGGATTTTTTTAATTGTCTGCATTATTTCTAATAAACTATTAAGAGACTTTAGTATGATTTTTTTATTTTATGTATTAAAAACCCACCCATACAACTTAAAAAAAAATAATTAAAAAATGTATGTTTTTTCTATGAAAAATTATCCAGCCGATCGCTTTTGGTCTGATCATAATGAAGCAACGGCCTTATCATCTGGGGTGTGGCAACATTGCCAACACACTCATAGAGGTGATGATCGCTTCATTGTGATATGCAAGCCCCTTCACCACAACAAGGTAACGATCACGAAGGGGAATTGACACTTGTATGTCCCTTTTTTTTGTTTTGTTTTTGCAGCCACAGTGCAGCACCAGAGGCCAGCTAAATTAGGCATGTACACATGCCTGAAAAATAATGTTATTGTTGCAGCCGCTGTTGTAGCAGCAGCCGGAAAAAATTATGTTTTCAAGGCAGAAAGGTGACTAAAACATTGCGGCTTGAACCCTAGTTGGTGGCGGAGAATTCACGAAAGTCATCCGGTATGCAGACATTAAATACAGCAGCGTGGGGGCCATTTTGAGGCCAAGGCATGTCATCAGGCCCTTTGTTAGTCAAACGTATCCCCCACTGTCAGTCCCTTCGGGATCCATGCCTCATTCATCTTAATGAAGGTGAGGTAATCAAAACTTTTTTGACCGAGGCGACATCTTTTGTCAGTGACAATGCCTCCTGCTGCACTGAAGGTCCTTTCTGACAGGACACTTGAAGCGGGGCAGGCCAGAAGTTCTATCGCAAACTGGGATAGCTCAGGCCACAGGTCAAGCCTGCACACCCAGTAGTCAAGGGGTTCATCGCTCCTCAGAGTGTCGATATCTGCAGTTAAGGCGAGGTAGTCTGCTACCTGTCGGTCAAGTCGTTCTCTAAGGCTGGATCCCGAAGGGCTGTGGCGATGTGTAGGACTGAAAAAGCTCTGCATGTCCTCCATCAACAACACATCTGTAAAGCGTCCTGTCCTTGCCGCCGTGGTCGTGGTAGGAGGAGGATTACTTTCACCTCTTCCCCTGTTAGATTCCCGTTGTGCTGTGACATCCCCCTTATAAGCTGTGTAAAGCATATTTTTTAGTTTTGTTTTGAACTGCTGCATCCTTTCTGACTTTCGGTAAGTTGGTAACATTTCCGCCACTTTCTGCTTATACTGTGGGTCTAGTAGCGTGGCCACCCAGTACAGGTCGTTCTTCTTCATCCTTTTTATACGAGGGTCCCTCAACAGACATGACAGCATGAAAGACCCCATTTGCACAAGGTTGGATGCCGAGCTACTCATTTCCCGTTCCTCGTCCTCACTCATGTCATTGACGGTCTGTTCTTCACCCCAGCCACGTACAACACCACGGGTCCCAGATAGGTGACAACAACGAGCACCCTGGGATGCCTGCTGTGGTTGGTCTTCCTCCTCCTCAAAGCCACATTTCTCCTCTGACTCCTCTTCCTCACACTCCTCTTCAAGCGTTGCCGCTGGTCCAGCAAGCGATGATGACAAGGCTATTTCTGGTGGTGATGGTGACCACAACTCTTCCTCTTCACGCTCATCTACAGCCTGATCCAGCACTCTTCGCAGGGCACGCTCCAGGAAGAAAACAAATGGGATGAGGTCGCTGATGGTGCCTTCGGTGCGACTGACTAGGTTTGTCACCTCCTCAAAAGGACGCATGAGCCTACAGGCATTGCGCATAAGCGTCCAGTAACGTGGCAAAAAAAATTCCCAGCTCCGCAGAGGCTGTCCTAGCACCCCGGTCATACAAATACTCGTTGACGGCTTTTTCTTGTTGGAGCAGGCGGTCGAACATTAGGAGTGTTGAATTCCAACGTGTCGGGCTGTCACAAATCAAGCGCCTCACTGGCATGTTGTTTCGGCGCTGAATGTCTGAAAAGTGCGCCATGGCCTTTTAGGAACGCCTGAAATGGCCACACACCTTCCTGGCCTGCTTGAGGACGTCCTGTAAGCCTGGGTACTTAGACACAAAGTGTTGTACGATGAGATTCAACACGTGTGCCATGCACGGCACATGTGACAACTTGCCCAAATTCAATGCCGCCAACAAATTGCTTCCATTGTCACACACCACTTTGCCGATCTCCAGTTGTTGCGGGGTCAGCCACTGATCCACCTGTACGCTCAGGGCGGACAGGAGTGCTGGTCCGGTGTGGCTTTCTGCTTTCAGGCAAGTCAACCCCAAGACAGCGTGACACTGTCGTATCCGGGATGTGGAATAGCCCCTGGGGAGCTGGGGGGATTCAGTTGATGTGCGGCCAGATGCCGCAGCAGAAGAGGACTCAGCCGAGGAGTTTATGGAAGAGGATGGAGTAGGAGGAGTAGAGGAGGTGGCAGTAGGCCTTCCTGCAAGTCGTGGCGGTGTCACCAACTCCGCTTCAGAGACACGCATTCCATGCTTGTCAGCCATCAGCAGGTTGACCCAATGCGCAGTGTAGGTGATATACCTGCCCTGACCGTGCTTTGAAGACCAGGTATCAGTGGTCAGATGGACCCTTGCCCCAACACTGTATGCCAGAGATGCCATGACTTCCTTTTCAATCACTGAGTAGAGGTTTGGGATTGCCTTTTTTGAAAAAAGAATTTGTCCGGGTACCTTCCAATGTGGTGTCCCAATAGCGACAAATTTTTTGAAGGCCTCAGACTCCACCAGCTGGTATGGTAAAAGCTGGCGGGCTAAGAGTTCCGTCAAGCCAACTGTCAGACGCCGGGCAAGGGGGTGACTCTGGGACATTGGCTTCCTACGCTCAAACATTTCCTTTACAGACACCTGACTGTGGGCAGATGAGATGGAACTGCTGAAGGTGAGAGGCGGAGTGGCGGGTGGTTGAGAGGGGGCAAGGAGGACAGCAGTGGTTGACGTGGCTGAAGATGCTGGACCAG
The DNA here is from genome assembly GCF_905171765.1 of Bufo bufo. NCBI lineage: Eukaryota > Metazoa > Chordata > Amphibia > Anura > Bufonidae > Bufo > Bufo bufo. The sequence continues at coordinate 26,525,399 of NC_053392.1, read as the reverse complement.
GAGGAGGATGGTGTGCTGCTTCTACTCTTCATCATGTGTTGATCCCATAGACGTTTGTGATGTGCGATCGTGTGCCTTCGCAAAGCAGTTGTACCTAGGTGGGTGTTGGATTTCCCATGACTCAGTTTCTTTTGGCACAGGTTGCAAATGGCATCGCTGTTGTCAGAGGCAGACACACAAAAAAAATGCCACACTGCTGAGCTTTGCAATGACAGCATTCTGGTGGTGCCAGACAGCACTAGACGTGCTGTCTGGCTGACCCCGGGAGCCGATACATGCTGTCTGACTGTGCCACTAGCTCCTTGCGACGACCTCCCCCTGCTTCCAACTCGTCTCCTCCTTCTCTCTGTCTCCCCTTCTGAACTTTCCCCCTCTTCTTCTTCTCTTCGAGCAGGCACCCACGTGGCATCCACGGACACATCGTCATCATCAACCGCTTCACTTGTATCTGACACCTCAGCAAAGGAAGCAGCAGCGGGTACAACAACATCATCATCATCACACTGTACGTCCATGTGTGTAATGCTGCCTGACTGAGACATATCCCTGTTATCTACATCCCCTGGCAATAATGGTTGCGCATCACTAATTTCATCCAACTGATGTGTAAATAACTCCTCTGAGGGATCAAGTGAAGCGGCTGTGGTGGTAGTGGTGGTGGTGGCGGCGGGCGGGAGAGTGGTAACTTGAGAGCAGGTGACCAAAGCTGAGCTGGAGGAGAATGGTGCGTCAAGGTTCTTAGCGGAAGCTGTTGAAGATTGGGTGTCCTGTGTAAGCCAGTCAACTATTTTCTCAGAATTTTTTGGGTTCAGGGTACGTGGCCTCTGAACACTGGGCATTATTCCAGGGCCAGTGGAAATCACAGCACCACGAACACGACGGCCCCTGCGGCGGGGCCTGCCTCTGCCTGTCATTTTTTATTAGATAAGTGTTACCATGCGTGCAAGGTACTGTGCCACTCTATATAAGTGGTGGGCAGTGGGCACAGTGCAGTCTGTGCGGGCCTGGCTGACACACACGGGCTTGCAAATGTGATTAGATCACAGTTAAATTTTAAATAGAATTTTTTTTTCTGAAAGGTATTTGGGCAAATGACACCCTGTAACGGTATAAGTGCAGGCAGAACCAGCCAGTGGACACAATACAGTCTGTGTGGGCCTGACACACACGGGCTTGCAAATGTGATTAGATCACAGAAAAATATTAAATAGAATTTTTTTTTATCTGCGAGGTATTTTCTGTCACACCCTGTATGAATGGTGTGCACACAGTACTGTCCGTGACTGAGCCTGCAGCCTCTCACACACGGGCAGGCAACTGCAATATATATATATATATAAAAATAAAAATAAAAATAAAAAAAAGCAGACTGATGTACCAGCCCTGAAAAGGGCTTTTTGGGGTGCTGTCAGGATGCTGTCCTTACAGCAGATGAGTCTGTGGACACAGAACAATGCCCTAGCTAACGCTTTCCCTATTGAATCAGCAGCAGCAGCACTGTCCCTCCTCTCACTGTGAAAGCAGATTCCGAATGAATCTAAAATGGATGCTGTCCTGGAGGTGGGAGGGTATGGGAGGGAGGGTCTGCTGCTGATTGGCTGGAATGTGTCTGCTGACTGTGAGGTACACGGTCAAAGTTTACTCAATGATGATCTATAGGGGGCAGACCGAACATCGCATATGTTCGCCCGCAGCGGCGAACGCGAACAAGCTATGTTCGCCGGCGAACTATTCGGACCATCTCTACTGGTGAGTAGTGTCTTCACTAGGCAGGTGAAGAAAGCTGCTCATCAGCGACTCGACTCAAATTGCTGCTGATTGAGCTGGAACTGCTCCTATCCCCCACCCTGCCACAGCAGCCATGGCAGAGGAACGTGAGTGTAGAGCCCCCCCCCCCCCCCCCCGGTCAGACCTATATTTGCTGCTTAGTGGTGCAGTTATCTGTTTTTGCCGTGTATTAGTGGCAAACCAAATATATATTTTCCAGTCAGCGGCGCTGTTACTGTATATGTTTTAAAGCTTTTTTTGGCGTGTACTACCGTGAAAAAAAATATATATATTTGCCAGTCAGTGGTGCAGTTATCTTTTTTAAAGCCATTTTTGCCGTGTATTAGTGGCAAACTAAAAATAGAATAGAAGTTGGAGGGCACTCAAGTATCTGGTGTCACACAGAGTGCTCTAATTTATGGTTATATAAACACATTTAACACATTCAATAAAAAATGTAAATTCATAAAAATACACATAAAACACGCCGTACTGATAACGGATCAAATCTCCTATGTAGTAACTTGTAGAATATTAAATCAATACGCAGTTGATATTTGTAGTGCCCTTAATCAAAAACCAATAATTATTTATTTTGAAATGGTTTGTTCAGAGAACGATGATAACCATCTGTTATAGGTTGAAAGAAGTGGAAAAAGATACTGAATATTGGTAAGGATAATATCTTAATTGTTCATATTGTCAATTACAGGTTCTCCGCAATAATACACATTTCTATTGCTGATTCATATAAAAAATAAAGAATAAAATAAAAATTGATGCAAAGAAAATAAAATGTCATCTAATTCAGTTTCGTGCATGTACAGTCGAGGCCAAAAGTTTTGAGAATTACATAAATATAGGAAATTGGAAAAGTTGCTGCTTAATTTTTTATAATAGCAATTTGCATATACTCCAGAATGTTATGAAGAGTGATCAGATGAATTGCATAGTCCTTTCCACTGCATTTCATTGCTGTCATTAAAGGACCTGCTGAGATCATTTCAGTAATCGTCTTGTTAACTCAGGTGAGAATGTTGACGAGCACAAGGCTGGAGATCATTATGTCAGGCTGATTGGGTTAAAAAAGCAGACTTGACATGTTAAATGAAGGGTGATGCTTGAAATCATTGTTCTTCCATTGTTAACCATGGTGACCTGCAAAAAAACGCGAGCAGCCATCATTGCATTGCATAAAAATGGCTTCACAGGCAAGGATATTGTGGCTACTAAGATTGCACCTCAATCAACAATTTATAGGATCATCAAGAACTTCAAGGAAAGAGGTTCAATTATTGTTAAGAAGGCTTCAGGGCGTCCAAGAAAGTCTAGCAAGCGCCAGGATCGTCTCCTAAAGAGGATTCAGCTGCAGGATCGGAGTGCCACCAGTGCAGAGCTTTCTCAGGAATGGCAGCAGGCAGGTGTGAACGCATCTGCACGCACAGTGAGGCGAAGACTTTTGGAAGATGGCCTGGTGTCAAGAAGGGCAGCAAAGAAGCCACTTCTCTCCAAAAAAAACATCAGGGACAGATTGATCTTCTGCAGAAAGTATGGTGAATGGACTGCTGAGGACTGGGGCAAAGTCATATTCTCCGATGAAGCCTCTTTCCGATTGTTTGGGGCATCTAGAAAAAGGCTTGTCCGGAGAAGAAAAGGTGAGCGCTACCATCAGTCCTGTGTCATGCCAACAGTAAAGCATCCTGAGACCATTCATGTGTGGGGTTGCTTCTCATCCAAGGGAGTGGGCTCACTCACTGTGTTGTTTATAACACAGTCATTTGAACGCAAGCACAAATACCCACCCACCCAAAGACCATAGCACTAAATGCGCAACTTTCGAAATTACTGGCCCTTGAAATGTTGCCATTTAAACTTGTGGACACTGAGGCCTTCCACAGCCTGATGTCGGCGGCCGTCTCTCGGTACGCAGTCCCCAGCTGCCACTAGTTTTCACGGTGTGACGTGCCCGCCTTACACCAGCATGTGTCCCAGAACATCACCCGTGCCCTGACCAACGCAGTTACTGGGAAGGTCCACTTAACCATGGACACAAGGACAAGTGTTGGTGGCTAGGGACGCTACATTTTCCTGACCGCACACTGGGTGAATGTTGTGAAGGCTGGGAGTGAGTCGTACCCTGGGATGGCACAGGTGTTAACCACGCCCAGGATTGCGGGCCCTACGTCCATCAGGGTCTCTGCCAGCAGCTATGTTACTGGCTCCAACCCCCACTTCTCCTCCGCCACCTCCTCCACCATTTCCACCTCCAGCAGCAGTCAGCCATCAGTCGCTAGCTGGAAGCAGTGTAGCCCTGCTGTGGGTAAGCATCAACAGGCCGTGCGGAAGTTTGTCTGTTTAGGGGACAAACAGCACACCGCTGCAGAGCTGTGGCAGGGTATAAGGAACCAGACTGAGCTGTGGCTCTCGCCACTCAACCTACAACCAGGCATGGTTGTGTCTGACAATGGCCGTAACTTGGTGGCAGCTTTGGAGCTCGGCAACCTGACACACATCCCATGCCTAGCCCACGCCTTAAACTTAGTGGTTCAGCGGTTTATCAAAACCTACCACAATTTGCCAGAGCTACTAGTGAAGGTACGCCGCTGTGCCCATTTCCGCAAGTCGTCCACAGCTTCAGCCGATCTGTCAACGCTGCAGCAGCGCTTGCGGCTACCAGTTCACTGACTGTTGTGCGACGTGAGCATGCGCTGGAACTCTACGTTCCACATGTTGGCCAAGCTTTGTGAGCAGCAGAGGGCAGTTGTGGAATACCAGCTGCAACATGGTCATCGCCTTTCAAGTCAACTGCCACTATTCACAAGCGAGGAGTGGGCATTGATGTCAGACCTCTGTGAAGTTTAAAAAAACCTCTATGAACCCATACAGATGGTTAGTGCCGATAACGCTATTATCAGGTTAACCATCCCACTGCTGTGTCTACTCAAACGATCGCTGCTCACAATTAAGGACGATGCTCTGAATGTGGCAGACGAGGAAATGGGGGAGGACATTACACAGGGTGATAGCCAGAACACCCACAGTTTGTCTTCTTAGCGCGAATTGGACCATGAAGAGGAGGAACTGGAGACAGTTGCCTCTGCTACAGAGGGTAGTACCCATCAAAATTTAATTCCATCTGTTCAGCGTGGATGGGCAGAAGAGAAGGAAGAGGAGATGGAGAGTCATCCTGATGTCGACATTGACGTCTTGCCTGTTGGTACTCTGGCACACATGGCATACTTCATGTTAGGCTGCCTTTCCAGCGACCCTCGCGTTATACGCATTTTAGATAACACGGATTACTGGGTGTTTGTAATGCCTCATCAGCAGCCTACGATGTGACCAAATTTCTGAGCCAAAACGAAGTATGAACAGGCAATAACAATGCGCTGCCCCTCTCACATAGGGGCAACGCTCCGGCGCTATGATGGCTGTTTTTTATTATATATATTAACTAACATTACAGTTTATTTAATTTTGTATTCTTTGCAGTTCTTTGCACTTTTTCACTTTGCAGAGCACTTGGCACAAGCACCATTTGGCATGGGCACTTTTTGTCATCTAATCATGCTAATATATATATATACTGTATATATATATATATATATATATATATATACACTGCTCAAAAAAATAAAGGAAACACTTAAACAACACAATGTAACTCCAAGTCAATCACACTTCTGTGAAATCAAACTGTCCACTTAGGAAGCAACACTGAGTGACAATCAATTTCACATGCTGTTGTGCAAATGGGATAGACAACAGGTGGAAATTATAGGCAATTAGCAAGACACCCCCAATAAAGGAGTGGTTCTGCAGGTGGTGATCACAGACCACTTCTCAGTTCCTATGCTTCCTGGCTGATGTTTTGGTCACTTTTGAATGCTGGCGGTGCTTTCAATCTAGTGGTAGCATGAGACGGAGTCTACAACCCACACAAGTGGCTCAGGTAGTGCAGCTTATCCAGGATGGCACATCAATGCGAGCTGTGGCAAGAAGGTTTGCTGTGTCTGTCAGCGTAGTGTCCAGAGCATGGAGGCGCTACCAGGAGACAGGCCAGTACATCGGGAGACGTGGAGGAGGCCGGAGGAGGGCAACAACCCAGCAGTAGGACCGCTACCTCCGCCTTTGTGCATGGAGGAACAGGAGGAGCACTGCCAGAGCCCTGCAAAATGACCTCTAGCAGGTCACAAATGTGCATATGTCTGCTCAAACGGTCAGAAACTGACTCCATGAGGGTGATATGAGGGCCGGACGTCCACAGGTGGGGGTTGTGCTTACAGCCCAACACTGTGCAGGACGTTTGGCATTTGCCAGAGAACACCAAGATTGGCAAATTCGCCACTGGCGCCCTGTGCTCTTCACAGATGAAAGCAGGTTCACACTGAGCACATGTGACAGACGTGACAGAGTCTTGAGACGCAGTGGAGAACGTTCTGCTGCCTGCAACATCCTCCAGCATGACCGGTTTGGCATTGGGTCAGTAATGGTGTGGGGTGGCATTTCTTTGGAGGGCCTCACAGCCCTCCATGTGCTCGCCAGAGGTAGCCTGACTGCCATTAGGTAACGAGATGAGATCCTCAGACCCCTTGTGAGACCATATGCTAATGCTGTTGGCCCTGGGTTCCTCCTAATGCAAGACAATGCTAGACCTCATGTGGCTGGAGTGTGTCAGCAGTTCCTGCAAGACAAAGGCATTGATGCTATGGACTGGCCCGCCCGTTCCCCAGACCTGAATCCAATTGAGCACATCTGGGACATCATGTCTCGCTCTATCCACCAACGTCACGTTGCAACACAGACTGTCCAGGAGTTGGCAGTTGCTTTAGTCCAGGTCTGGGAGGAGATCCCTCAGGAGACCGTCCGCCACCTCATCAGGAGCATGCACAGGCGTTGTAGGGAGGTCATACAGGCACGTGGAGGCCACACACACTACTGAGCCTCATTTTGACTTGTTTTAAGGACATTACATCAAAGTTGGATCAGCCTGTAGTGTGTTTTTCCACTTTAATTTTGAGGGTGACTCCAAATCCAGACCTCCATGGGTTGAAAATTTGATTTCCATTTTTTTCTTTTTGTGTGATTTTGTTGTCAGCACATTCAACTATGTAAAGAACAAAGTATTTCAGAAGAATATTTAATTAATTCAGATCTAGGATGTGTTATTTTTGTGTTCCCTTTATTTTTTTGAGCAGTGTATATTTAAATATAATATTTGGTTGTAAAAATCAAGGTAGTAATTATGTATTTATTGAACTGGGTAATATTTTTATTAGCATTTTCATTATGGTATATGCACAATGTAATATAACATTTCTTGCTATCATGATTAGAATAATGATTCTGTATATTTTATGAGTTATTTATCATCAATGGGTTTTTATATATCTTATTTTTTATTTGTTTGTATTATAAATGTTATGATCACTATATATGCACTATGTCAGTTATAGTTCAGCATATATATGTATACACCTCTAAGGAGGTAGGCACATTAGTAATATATATTTTCTGGTTGCTCACATTGGTGGCAGTTGGTAGTTAACATTGTAGTGAATCAGCTTGTCGGATTTCTGGATGTGCTGGTGCGATGCAGTGGAACTCATACTGGAAGTTCTGGACGTGGAGCGATGCGTTCCACGGTGGAACGCACACATCGGTTATCGCTACTGCTAAAGACACTAATGAATCTCTTCCTTTTTTTCCTTTTATGTAGGATATTTAATTTCCAACTATATTATATTATAATATATATTTGAAGATGGATATGGAATAGGGTGGGAGGTACTCAGTGTAAAAACAAAGATGATGTGATGTCATGCTTTCCAGCGTGGAACGGACGCCAAGAACACACTATGGAGCACATGTGTCTTTATTTTAGTAAGTGTATTTCCCCATGTGTTTTAATTTTATCAGTAGGGTATAAAGGCAGGGAGCACACTGTTCATTAATCCCTGAGGAAGCCAGATGGTAAACGCGCGTCGGGGTCTGAGCCACACTGGTCGGTATATATTTTTATTATGTATTCCCTAATGAACTGTGTTTTACATGGATTGCACTAGGCACTTTAAATACTCATTTACTTAAAGGCGTTCTCCGGGAATTAAGAAAGTGAAAATACTTAAATATTACTTAATTATAAATATAGTCCCAAATACCTTACATTAGTTATAATGGCTCATTTTGTTTGGGGAGCAATCATCAGGATAAATAAAATGGCCGCTGTCCTATTGGTGCACACCAAACCTGTCCTAATCACATAGGAGGACAAGTTACTTCACCTGAGCTGAGTTAAAGAGCTGCCTCATCCTCCTCTGTGCTCTGCTTGTCAGGGATTATGATCCTGAATACAGTTTAATATGGTCATCAGCTGAATCTCTGTAGGAATGGAGTTCATGAACAGATGTGGCTAATGAGCAACAACGCTTGTATGCCGTCTCCATTACCACCGTCTGTCCTGTCCCTCCTCTCTGTACTTCATGTCTTCTCATCAACTCCATTTCTTCAGAAATTCAGCTGAAGATCTTCTCATCTGTATTCATAATCATAATCCCTGACAAGTAGGAGAGGAGGAAGAGGCAGCTCTTTACCTCAGTGTTGTAAAGTAACTGGTCCTCCTGTGTGATTAGGAGAGGCTTTATGTGCACTAATAGGACAGCGGCCATTTTATTTCTCCTAATCATTGCTCAATAGACAAAACGAGCCATTATAACTACATACATAGAATGTATCGGCAGATAAGAACTATTTGGCCCATCTAGTCTGCCCAATATACTGAATACTATGAATAGCCCTTGGCCCTATCTTATATGAAGGATGGCCTTATGCCTATCCCGTGCATGCTTAAACTCCTTCGCTGTATTTGCAGCTACCATTTCTGCAGGAAGGCTATTCCATGCATCCACTACTCTCTCAGTAAAGTAATACTTCCTGATATTACTTTTAAACCTTTGCCCCTCTAATTTAAAACTATGTCCTCTTGTAGCAGTTTTTCTTCTTTTAAATATTCTTTCCTCTTTTACCTTGTTGATTCCCTTTATGTATTTAGCAGTTTCTATCATATCCCCTCTGTCTCGTCTTTCTTCCAAGCTATACATGTTAAGGTCCTTTAATCTTTCCTGGTAAGTTTTATCCTGCAATCCATGTACCAGTTTAGTAGCTCTTCTCTGAACTCTCTCCAAAGTATCAATATCCTTCTGGAGATATGGTCTCCAGTACTGCGCACAATACTCCAAATGAGGTCTCACTAGTCCTCTGTAGAGCGGAATGAGCATCTCCCATTTTTCTACTAATAATGCCTCTCCCTATACACCCAAGCATTCTGCTAGTATTTCCTGCTGCTCTATGACATTGTCTGCCTACCTTTACGTCTTCTGAAATAATGACCCCTAAATCCCTTTCCTCAGATACTGAGGTTAGGACTGTATCACGGATTTTATATTCTGCTCTTGGGTTTTTACGCCCCAGGTGCATTATCTTGCACTTATCAACATTAAATTTTAGTTGCCAGATTTTTGACCATTCCTCTAGTTTTCCTAAATCCTTTTCCCTTTGGTGTATCCCTCCAGGAACATCAACCCTGTTACAAATCTTTGTGTCATCAGCAAAAAGACACACCTTACCATCGAGGCCTTCTGCAATTTTGCTGATAAAGATATTAAACAATATGGGTCCCAGAACAGATCCCTGAGGTACCCCACTGGTAACAAGACCTTGGTCTGAATATACTCCATTGACTACAACCCTCTGTTGTCTGTCCCTCAGCCACTGCCTAATCCATTCAACAATATGGGAGTCCAAGCCCAAAGACTGCAATTTATTGATAAGCCTTCTATGTGGTATAGTATCAAAAGCCTTACTAAAGTCCAGATAAGCGATGTCTACTGCACCTACGCCATCTATTATTTTAGTCACCCAATCAAAAAAATCAATAAGATTAGTTTGACATGATCTCCCAGAAGTAAACCCATGCTGTTTTTCATCTTTCAATCCTTCATTTCAGGGGATTTTAGATGTTCCACAATCCTCTCCTTAAGTATGGTTTCCATTAATTTCCCCACTATTGATGTCAGGCTTACTGGCCTATAGTTGCCCGATTCCTCCCTACTACCTTTCTTGTGAATGGGCACAACATTTGCCAATTTCCAATCTTCTGGGTTGACTCCTGTTGCCAGTGATTGGTTAAATAAATCTGTTAATGGTTTTGCTAGTTCTCCGCTGAGCTCTTTTAATAGCTTTGGGTGTATCCCATCAGGCCCCTGTGACTTATTTGTATTAATTTTAGACAGCTGACTTAGAACCTCTTCCTCTGTAAAGACACATGCGTTAAAAGATTCATTAGTTTTCTTTCCTAACTGAGGTCCTTTTCCTTAATTTTCCTTTGTAAAAACTGAACAGAAGTATTCATTGAGGCAGTCAGCTAGTTCTTTATCTTCTTCCATATACCTTCCTTCTTTTGTTTTTAATTTGGTAATTACTTGTTTTAGTTTCCTTTTTTCATTTATGTATCCTAAGAATGTCTTATCGCCTTTTCTCACTGACTAAGCTAATTTCTCTTCTGCCTGTGCTTTAGAAGCTCGTATAACTTGTTTGGCCTCTCTCTGCCTAATCTTATAAATTTGCCTGTCATCCTCGTTTTTTTTATTTTTTATAATCCCTAAATGCTATCTTTTTGTTTTTAATGATTTTGGCCACTTCTGCTGAGTACCACAGTGGTTCCTTTTTTTACTTTTACTGACAAGCCTAATTCAATTTTCTGTTGCCTTCAATAGTGCCACTAAGTAGTCCCATTTCTCCTGGACTCCATTGAAACTGTTCCAATCTGATAGGAACTCGTATACCACTAATCTAATTTTAGAAAAGTCAGTTTCTCGCCCATTCTATTGGGGGACACAGACCATGGGTATAGCTTAGGCCATTACTAGGAGGAGACACTATGCAAATTATAAAAAAACAGCTCCTCCTCCACTGGCTATACCCCCATGCTCCAACAGGAGGACCTCAGTTTTAGCTTAGTGTCGGATAAGGAGGTGACACTCCTGCTCCTGCAGGGTTGTCCCTGTAGTTTTTTCTTCTCCTGTTTGTTTTTTTCTAAACAGAGGACGGTGTCGCATGGTGTGTCCCTGGTCTCTCAGTGGAGCGAGCGCCGGGGTCGAATGGCCGTCCCCGACTACCTCCCTTTCCCCCCAGAAGATAAGTGGAACCGGGCTCGACCTGCAGCTCGGGTGGCCTACCAGATCCGGGGTCACCTAGTCCTGCCCTCTATACAGTGCACTGCCACTCCTTGTGCCAGATGACTGAAGAGGTGACCCCCTGCTGGTCCGGAACAGAGGGTGAAGACTGCAGGACTCAGATAAGTACATCGGCTCTCCTGCAAACTCCCCCTCCCCCGTGCTCACTGTGTGACACGGTTCTTTAGAGCTTACCTGTGGATCTGGGAGGTCTGGCTGGTTGAGAGGGAGGAGGGATTCCTTCTTGTCCCCTGCATCCTGGCGGTGGGCGCCATTTTCAGAGCCGGGGTCTGCCTTTTTTTCGCTCGATTTTTTTTCCGCAATCTGTGACGCGACTTGGGGGCGGAGCCTATCGCGTCAGCTCCGGCGCTTCCGCTTTGCCTCAGCGCCTCTCCACGCTTGACTGCTACTCCAGCTCCTCACAGGTCATGGTAGGACAGATAGTGTTCCGCAAAACTGTAGGAGACCCTGACTCTGGGATTGCTGCCATCATGCCAAGACCTGGACCCCCCAAAAATCTAAAGCGACACCTCAGGTCCCACTGGGATCCTGTAAGGTCTGCTTCTTGCCACTATTGGTTACAGGCTCCTGTGACTCTTGCCTTGCCTCGGGACAGGATCATCCACCTCCCCCTCCACCAAACCAGCCCAGTCCCTCCTCCGCCCCTTCGGAGCCCGCGGAGCCCTCCTTGGCCTCTGCCATAGCTAGGGAGGCCGCGGACTTGGCCCAAGTCTCGCGCGCGGCCATGGCCTTTATGAAACGCATGGCGGCAACTGATCCACCGCCTGCGGTGCCTGTGGTTAGCACCGCTCCACCTCCCGGTGCCCACCACAGAGGACACACGACCGCTAAGAGGCAGCGTAATCAGCAGCATCCCTCCTCGGATGACTCTGCTTCCCCCCCTCGCCTGGAGGCGTGTTCAGCCTCTCCCTCGCGCAGGGATTACTGGTCTGAAGGGGAAAGGTCCGGCTCGGACGAGGACACGGAGCCGGAACCCTCACCTAAGCTCTCTGGTGGCAGACTTGGTCACGGCGGTACGTGACACCTTTGACATCCAGGGGGAACCTCCTTCTACTAGTAGCCAGGAATTCCCCCTCTTCCACTTCAGGAAACCGGAGGCAGACATATTGCCCATTAATGGCGAGTTCGCCAAGGTCCTTTCTAAGGCTTGGGAACGCCCTAATCACCGTTTTTCTGCTACAAGGCACATGGATACTCTTTATCCTTTCCCGGCAGATAACGTGCAGCAGTGGTCTTCTCCTCTTAAGGTCGACCCGCCGGTGGCCATATTGGCTAAGAATATGGCAATACCAGTCCTGGACGGGTCCTCCCTACAGGACTCCGTTGACAGGTGTTTGGACTCTCTTTCCAAAGCCATCTTCTCTCTGGCGGGCACAGGTCTGCAGCCCGCGTTCGTCTCGGCCTGGGTAGCCAAGGCGCTTTTGGTGTGGTTGCAGCGCCATCATCAGGACCTCAAGGAGAAGGATGCCTCTGCGGACACCCTAAACTTCATCCTCCAGATGTTCCAGGCGACAACATTCCTCTGTGAGGCCTCATTGGACGTCAGCACTCTCTTTGCGCGGATTTCGTCCCTCTTTGTCACGCAGCACAGGGAGGTCTGGTTGAAGGTCTGGTACGCTGATGCTTCCTCCAAGCGCTCCCTCACTATCCTCCCCTTTGCGGGCTCGGGATCCGGAGGCGTACGAGGTGGACGCTCTGGTGTCTCCGTGGCAAGACTTCGCACTCCTCTATGTCTTCCCACCACTGCCTCTACTCTCACAGGTTCTTCGCAGGGTCGCGGCAGAAGGAATCCCGACCATCCTCATCGCCCCGATTGGCCTCGCCGCTCCTGGTTCTCTGAGGTCACTCGGATGCTGGCGGACGTTCCATGCATGGCCTCTTTCTCTCAGGGATGACCTGCTGTCTCAAGGACCTCTCTTCCACCAGAATTTACAACCACTTTGTTTAACGGCGTGGCTGTTGAGACCACCATCTTGAAGAAGAGGGGCTTCTCAGACTCTGTCGTGAAGACCATGATCAAAGCCAGGAAACCAGCTTCCTTCCGGATATACTATCGTACCTGGAAGGCCTTTCTTGCCTTTTGTGAGAAGATAGGCATTTTTCACCTTCATTTCTCCGTTCCGCTGGTCCTTTCCTTTCTCCAGTCGGGTCTTTTGATGGGAATGTCCCTGAGCTCTCTGAAGGGTCAGGTCTCCGCTCTGGCCATTTTCTTTCAGCGCTCTCTGGCTCTGCTAAGTCCGGTGAGGACCTTCCTGCAGGGGGTGTGGCGCATTCGGTCCCTCCGTATGTCCCTCCTCTGCCCCCCTGGGATCTGACCCTGGTTCTGTCTTCTCTCCAGGCTGCTCCTTTTGAGCCCCTGAGGGACATTTCCCTGAGATTTCTCACCTGGAAGGTGGTCTTTTTGGTGGCCATCACCTCTATCAGGAGGGTATCGGAGCTGGCCGCTCTTTCCTCTAAAGAGCCCTTTTTGGTCTTCCACAAGGACAACGTGGTACTGAGCCCTGTCCCTTCCTTTTTGCCCAAGGTGGTCTCCGCCTTCCACCTTAATGAGGACATAGTCCTGCCATCCTTTTGCCCCGCTCCGGCGAATCCCAAGGAGCGCGCTCTTCATTCTCTGGATGTTGTCGGTGCTTTACGGGTGTACCTGTCGGTTACTGCCCCATTTTGCCGCTCGGACTTCCTTTTTGTGGTTCCCGAGGGGCCTCATAAGGTTCTGGCGGCCTCCAAGGTCACTGTGGCTCAGTGGATTCGCTCGACTATTGCCATGGCCTATCGGTCCCGGGGCTAGGCGCAATCGAGCCTCTACATCACAACTTTGTAAGGCGGCCACCTGGTCGTCCTTACATACCTTTACAAAGTTCTACCAGCTGCACTCTTTGGCGTCGGCTGATGCTGCCCTAGGTCGCAAGGTATTGCAGGCTGTGTTTCCTGTTTAAACGTTGGACGTTTTCCCTCTGGAGGTGCTGGTCTTCCCACCCCATGGACTGCTCTAGGACATCCCATGGTCTGTGTCCCCCAATGGAATGGGCGAGAAAAGGAGATTCTTTGTGAAACTCACCTGTAAAATCTTTTTCTCGTCTTTTCCATTGGGGGACACAGCTCTCACCCATTCTTGTCTGTTGCAGGAGGGGTTGGTTCTATTCTAGTGGGACCTTATGGTTAACGGCCCGATGGCGGTGTTCCTTGGTTCTGCTTTTCTTTGTTAATATTTGGTTTCTGATCTCCTTCTCCTACTGCTTTTGCACGCAGGTCCTCCTGTTGGAGCATGGAGGTATTGCCAGTGGAGGAGGAGCTGTATTTTTTTATTATTTGCATTGTGTCTCCTCCTAGTAATGGCGTAAGCTATACCCATGGTCTGTGTCCCCCAATGGAAAAGATGATAAAAAGATTTTACAGGTGAGTTTCACAAAAAATCTCTTTTTTTCTAAAACCTAAAACTTTTTTTTGGTGTGGTGTGACTCAGTCACTGTACTTATAGTAAACCACACTGACTGGTGATCACTAGATCCCAAGCTTTCCCCTACAGTAATATCAGATACCAAATTCTCATTTGTGAATACTAAATCTAAAATGGCCTCCTTCCGGGTTGGCTCCTCAACTACTTGCTGTAGAGATAATCCCAGTAGAGAATTTAGAATATCTGTACTCCTGGCAGAACTAGCTATTTTGGTTTCCCAGTTTATATCAGGAAGATTAAAGTCTCCCATAATGATAACTTCCCCTTTCAATGTCATTTTAGCTATTTTCTCAACTAGTAGATCATCTAATTCTTTGACTTGGCTAGGTGGTCTATATATCACACCTACACGAGTTACCTTATAATTATCAAGCTGCAAGCTAACCCAAACGGACTCTAAATTGGTCTTGCTAACTTGTATCAAATTAGATTTCATGCTATCTTTCACATACAGGGCTACCCCTTTCCCTTCTTGCCTTTTCTGTCTTTCCTGTATAGAGAGAACCCTGGTATTGTTATTTCCCAGTCATTACTCCCATTGAACCACGTCTCAGTAACAGCCACTAAATCTATATTCTCAGATGCCATTATAGCCTCAAGTTCATTGATCTTATTCCCTAAACTGCGAGCATTTGTAGACAAGAATCTGTGCTTGTCATTTCTTAACCTCTGTGCTACTGGCATCTTCTGGCATTGTTCTGGGGGGCAGTCGGACTGCTGGATTATCACTCTTTTGCCCCCCTTTCCTAGTTTAAATGCTCCTTAGCAAATACTTGGAACTGTTCACTTCGTTCCCTTGAGAGAAAGATGCAAACCATCTTTCTTGTACAGTTCTTTTCCATTCCAACGAGAGCTAACATGAGACACAAAGCCAAACCCTTGGTTCAGACACCATTCACCAAGCCATACATTGAATTCCTTAATGTGCATCTGTAACGGATCCGCTTCCGTTAATGGACGCTTCCTAGCTTGCGCCGAGGACCACAAGCACCGCACTGGACACCACAACCTCCGCAGACTCCACAATCGCCGTAGCTTAACTGGAGCCGCGCCGTCTTCCTTCCACCCTGAACGAACCTCCAGCATTCAGGACCGTGTGGGAAAGATCTCTCCTCCAGGGAATATGCAGAGCATAGCAATCCCCAGCGTGACGCAGCAATTCCCTCCAATAACGAGACGAGGCTGCGTTTTGAAGGGTTAAAACAGGAACTGAACATCAACTCTTTATTGAGGGCTACCCGCCCGTATTTATGCAGGTCCCCAGAATGCATCATGGTCTCCTCCTCTCTGCCTGGAGACACCCGAAGTGCAATTCAATTATCTCTTAGGACAAAGGGAGATCACCAATACACATGTGGGAACAATAGGGCAGGAATTTCCACCCAAATACACAAAATCCTCCCTTCTGTCTGGGATATAATTATGGATTAACATAACTATCACAGACAGTAAAAATACAGTTTTTAAACATACACTGTAACTTTAAAACCATACATTCCATCTCCATAAAAATTACATATTTAAACTCTGCATACATCAAACATAAACACTTCCAAAAATCACACAAATCCCTCCAGCGGATCAAAAGTTTAGTGGAAGTCCTTTATGACCGACCGCAAGCACAACTTCCTGCCCAAAACAGTTCCATAGATTCTTTAGTATAAACCGCTGACCGCGTTCGGTCCTAAGAACAGTCCAGACATGCGGCATAGTTCTGTTCCTGAAGGGTAATATGTCCCGGGGCCATAGTCGTAGGGCAGGAGGCTAGCCATAAGTCCTCTACAATGCCCAGTGGCAAATGGCAGTTTGTCACAGCATCTTCCTGTCATGCTGAAGGTTATGCACAGGCAAAACTGCAGAGAATGAAACAGTTGATGCAACCTCCCGTATATCATTTCCAAGTGTGTGAAAAGCTTCCTTCACCTTTGAAACCTCATTGCAAGCCAGATCATTTGTCCCAAGATGGACAATAACATCCACCTCCCTTTCCTGCTTTTTTTGCCTAACAATATTAAGGATCCGTCGTCTATCCCTGCTAGCGGTAGCACCAGGGAGACATCTCACAACACCATTTTCCTCAAACTTCACACCTTTTATGATGGAATCGCCCACCAACAGCTAATGAAAGGTATTTAGGAATATGTTATTAATGAAGTAATATTTACGTATTTTCATTTTCTTAATTCCTGGAGAACCCCTTTCAGGAGGTTTGAGCATATCAGTTAGTGTTATTGCCTAATGAATTTTGTACTATATGTTTTGCACTAGGCACTTTTGAATATTTATTCATCTATTTCAGGGATGCTCAACCTGCAGCCCTCCATCTGTTGTAAAACTACAACTCCCATGATGCCCTTCTGTAGGATGATAGCTGTGGGCTGTCAGGGAATGATGGGAGTTGTAGTTTTGCAACAGCTGGAGGGCCGCAGGTTGAGCATGCCTGATCTATTTCATCTGTTGGGATTTAGATTATGTATGGGGTGTAGTATTGGTCTGCGCCTGGTTCATTGATGGGATCTCTTTTTGGAGTGTTACACGTCCATTGTGGATCTATTCTTTTGTATATGTATGCTACTGCTACTGACTTTGTAACATTATTTAGGATGAATTAATAAAATATATATTTAGATTAATTGTGTACTGTGTATTTATCATTTAGTTTTTAGTGTGGTGGATTTATTCTAATATACACAGTAGTGACTCTGTTAGAGCCATTTGAATATTGGTGTAATAGTGGAACCTGACAAAGCACTGAAATTTACTAATGTTTCAAGTAGAGATGGGACGGGGGATTCGTCGAATCCACGAATCCCTCGAATCTTGCTGTATTCGTGGGATTCGTGGACTCAAGTCCAGACGAAATTTGCCTGAAACGAATCCGACGAATCTGGTGGGAGGGACTGGGAGGCGGAGCTGGGGGCCGGTGCGTTCACTGTGCTCCGGCCCCTCCGCTCCAGTAGTTATATAATGTGTAATTGTGATTAATCATGCTGCCCCCTCTGTGTGTAGTATTACATTCAATAAATCTTACTTACAGGGCTAGTACTGCTATCGTAACAGGCCGGCCGGGCAGACGAGCGGCAGCGTCACTGACTGACGTCACCTGCTTGCGCCGCTTCATTCATAAAGCAGGCGGCTCAGGCAGGTGACGTCAGTCAGTGACGCTGCCGCTCGTCTGCCCGGCCGGCCTGTTACGAATCTAGCCGGCTGTAAGTAAGATTTATTGAATGTAATACTACACACAGAGGGGGCAGCATGATTATTAATCACAATTACACATTATATAACTACTGGAGCGGCAATGGGGGGGGTCTGTGGATGACACTGTTAAGGGGTGGGTGGTGGGTCTGTGGATGGCACTGTTATGGGGTGGGGGGGTCTGTGGATGGCACTGTTATGGGGTGGGGGGGGTCTGTGGATGGCACTGTTATGGGGTGGGGGGGTCTGTGGATGGCACTGTTATGGGGTGGGGGGGTCTGTGGATGGCACTGTGATGGGGTGGGGGGGGGTCTGTGGATGGCACTGTTATGGGGTGGGGGGGTCTGTGGATGGCACTGTTATGGGGTGTGGATGGCACTGTTATAGGATGGGGGGTCTGTGGATGGCACTGTTATGGGGTGGGGGGGGTCTGTGGATGGCACTGTTATAGGGTGGGGGGGTCTGTGGATGGCACTTTTATGGGGTGGGGGGGGTCTGTGGATGGCACCGTTATGGGGTGGGGGGGTCTGTGAATGCCAGGGGGAGAGGTGAGAGGCACTATGATACTACTGGCACATTGGGGGGAGGCACTATGATACGGGCACATTATGGGGGGAGATGGCACTATGATACGGGCACATTATGGGGGGAGATGGCACTATGATACGGGCACATTATGGGGGGAGGTGGCACTATGATACAGGCACATTATGGGGGGAGATGGCACTATGATACGGGCACATTATGGGGGGAGGTGGCACTATGATACGGGCACATTATGGGGGGAGGTGGCACTATGATACGGGCACATTATGGGGGGAGATGGCACTATGATACGGGCACATTATGGGGGGAGATGGCACTATGATACGGGCACATTATGGGGGGAGGTGGCACTATGATACGGGCACATTGGGGGGGAGATGGCACTATGATACCGGCACATGGGGGGAGGAGAGAGGCACTCCGCACTTGATACTGGCACATGATTAGGGGGGCATCTATGGGGACACTTACTGGCACATTATTGGGTGGCACTGTGGGGGCATCTACTGAGGCCACAAAGAAGGGGTATTTTATATGGGGGGCTCTGTGTGGTACTAGTATTATCAGGGGTAGTTTCTGCAGTATAGTATTGGGGAGCAAAGCGGCACAGTATTGGGGGTGTTAGGATGATTTGTCCAGAAGATGGGAGGATGATGGAAAAGTAGTAAACTAAGATTTTTTTTTTTTTGTCAAGCTGCAGAGATGAAAAATGGCTGAAAACTGGTGTCTGGTCTGAAGATCTGAAAGGAGAAGATGAGGAAAGAGAACATCTACATCAAAGGAGACGTCACTGGATGTAAGAGGTATGTGGCTGTATTACCCTGTATGTTTTGTAGTGATAGGAGCAGGGGTCATAGCAGGGGTCATCGCGGTCATATAGGGTGCGACCGTGACTGGGAGGTGGAGGTTCAGACAAACTGACGCGGTCTGACTTTGTTTCTTACACCGTGCGTTCACACAATTATGTACAGGATTCGTAGGATTCGAGATTCGAAAGATTCGATATATTCGAGAACCTTTTCGGATTCGGATTCGGATTTGGATTCGAAAAAATTTGGATTCGTCCCACCTCTAGTTTCAAGATACACAGTCGTTTCCCTAATGAAAAATAAAAGGGCAGTTCTGGATAATCTAAGACCATGTATTACAGACAAGTGACAGGTTTCAGAGGAAACTTCTCCTACTACAATATGATAGCAGAGGTGAAGTCACAGAACACCAAATAGACTAAAGACAAGTAGGAATAATTCATCAGAGAGTGGTCCCTTATACACCAAAGTGAAATGAGGAGGCTGCAAGGACGCACGGAGCTCTGACTGGCACTATGGGGGAATTCCTAAGCCGTGTACTCCAGGCTTCAGGCTTCAAATAGTGACAAAATAGGGGTCTGTCATATTGTATCAAAGTTTTGAGACATTTAGTTTGTAACTCCACTCACACCAGTTTGGAAAACAAAGGGGGAGGGGGGGGGGGGAGAGCTGGTCCTGTTAGTCTGGTTTGGCTGATTTAAGACAGATGTATCATTTGTAACTTTTTAAAAAGTTCAAAAATGGTTACAATATTATACCAGTAAAGGGGTGGTGAAGAAAGTAAAGTAACACCTCAAGACACAGGTGTTAGAGTTTAACATTTGGTATTAAGGGTTAATGTGCTATGCACGGTGTAATCCCAAATGGTTTTCCATAAGCAGCAAAAAGTTACTATCTGGCATGGAGACCATTTTTCAGATCAGTCTGGCTCAAGCTGAGGGTGAAACTACAGTTTGTGAGCCTGACAGAATCTGTCACCAAGGGGGAAAAAAAACAAAAAACATTCCTATGGCTGCCAGAGTAAAGCAGGTGTGCTAGGAGAACCCCTGAGGGATAGAGGACAGCCATCTGTAGACTGTTTAGGATCACAAGGTACTGTGTGTGATACCAAAGGTAACACTTGTTTATGGCTATGGACTTTGTTGCTTGTGGGGAGGGTATATTGCCTCTGGCAGACATCACACTTATGTAATGGATTGGACATCCAATTGAAGATGTACAGCTCTGAACCCCACTGTGGGAACTACAAATCTTAATGCTTGTGGTCAATTGGCACCAGTCACATGATCTACCTACATGACTGCTGCCCTGGAAACATCTCCTCTTCTGGGCTTGCCCTGAAAGCATTCAGTATATAAACAGGTCCAGCTGATTTCACTGCATCTATCTGTGCATGAGTTAAATAACGTTCAGCACAAGAGCAGAAGAGAATACATTAATGGCAGGAGCCACACGGGTAAATCTTGTGGCCATCACCATTTCGATATCCAGGAGCACAGTGGCCACCAGTGGCTGCAGTTTACAGGTCCATCCATGGATAGAGAGGGACGTTAAAACAGAAAGCTGAGATAAGACATGCTTGGGGTTTCCTCTGACAGTGTCCACTACGTTACAGCTTTATTGAAGTTATTTTAGAAAATGGCCAACTGCTTTAACTTAGATCAGCAGTAGTTTTATTAGTACATGTTGTATCATGGCCAAGTGTAGCCAACCTTCATTTACATAGTCACTCATTGAATAAACACATGTGTCAAATCAAGACCGGCCTTTGTATGAACCACCATTCTGTTCCTCCTGGCTGATCTTTATGTGTAGGGCTGAAGTGATGACCTCACCTCAATTACATATGACTTCTGTAGCCAATCACTAGCTTACGGGTACACTGTTGAAGGCCAGTGATTGGTTGCAGCAGTCAGGTGTTGTAGACATGACATCAGCGCTGCTAAATCACCACAGGGAAGACCGGGATGGAACAGCTGGAGTGGTGAACAATTTAACATGGACTTGATACTTGTTTTCTTATTTTCCACCATCCTCTGCCTGTGCCTTTGCTAAATTCAGACAACATTATTTGGACAATACATGGTCAATTAAGATTTTGGTTGAATATGCAAATGACACCCAAAAGTACACATAATATAACTAGAAGACCTGCGATCCCACAGTCGTGTGATTATTAGAGTTGAGCAAATCGCGCTTCAAATCCATGAACCGAATCAATTTGTTCCCTAATTTAGTTTTAATGCTGTACGGAGATCTGCATCTGTACACCATAAAATGTATGGGCTTCTTGTTTTTTAAGTTGAAGAGACCTCGGTAAAGAACTTTGGCTTTTTTAAACAGCAATCCGAAGCCGGCTTCAGTACAAACTAGTACCTCGGTACCGAAGCCGGCTTAAGTACAGACTAGTACCTCGGTACCGAAGCCGGCTCCAGTACAGACTAGTACCTCGGGACCGAAGCCGGCTCCTGTACAGACTAGTACCTCGGTACCGAAGCCGGCTTCAGTACAGACTAGTACCTCGGGACCGAAGTCGGCTTCGGATTGCTTTTTTAATATGTTTTTAAAGTTGCAGAATCGAAGGCCGAAGTTCTTCACCGAAGTCTCGCCCGAAAAAGTTTGACTCAGCAAAGCATTTTGTGTAAGATTTTCTTGTGGCTGGGGATTGCCGTTATCTGCGGACCGCATGTGGAGGAATTGCTCCCCCGGTTATAGACACGCTACAGTGTCTGGGTTTGGAGAATTTTCACCCGTTTAGTGAGTTTTTGTCTTTATGTGTATGGAGTGTGCCACTTTGTTTTGTTGGTAACATTCTTTTGCACCTGGTAGCTTCTGTGTCACATGGTCTGTTGTGGGTGCGGCTTCTGTGTCACATGGTCTGTTGTGGGTGCGGCTCACAGCTTTATCCTACCTCACAGTGCATTGGTGATACCACTATGGAGGCATGTGAGAGTCTGGCTGTGAGTTGGTTTCTAGCACTGATTCAGACCCTGTTCACACACCACGGACAGTTGAGTGCTAGGACCCCATGCTTGCTGAGACACCGTGATGTGGTGCATGAGGGGCTCCGATATGTTCCTGATTGGAAGATATTGGCAAAGTTCTCAGCTTTTAACATCGGTCTGAGGAATTAGCTAGTATTGTCAGTTGCATTTCATTTTGGTGCATTTTTTGCAGCAATTCGTGTATGTATATTTTTTCATCTGCACAATGTATCATTTTGTGTAAGATGTTCTTGTGGTGCATGCGGTCCGCCCCGGCTTTCTCCATTGTACGCATTTTTTGCTGGGGATCGCAGTTGTCTGCGGACCGCATGCAGAGGAATTGCTCCCCCGGTTATAGACACGCTGCAGTGTTTGGGTTTGGAGCATTTTCACCTGTTAAGGCCACTTTTTTTTATTGAGTTTTCATACCAGTTGCTTACATAATGCTGCATCCAAATAGTGATTATTAACCCAGTGGTGCTCAATAAATAATAATGGAGCAGTCTTACCACTTCTGTAGATGCAAGACAGTGTGTGTGAGTGCAATAGTGAAAAGGAAGGGGTCCCAGTGCGGGTCTCTTTTCTCTAGGTAACAGCAGGGTGAGGCTATCCCTCTCTCACCCTGCTCGGCCTAGCCTGAACTATTTCGTCCAGCTAAGCAGAGCACCTTGCCCAACAAAGGCCACTATTCTGGGAGCCCTATGTCCAGCCCTGACCCAGGTGGTACCAGTCCTGCTGTCAAGGGATTATTCAGGTTCCCAGGATTAGAATAATGTGTTTCAGGGGACTTCCGACCAGGTGTGCTGCTGGTTTCTGTATGTAGCAGCAAAACTAATTGAAGTTGGGTGTGGCAAACATGGATGCATTGCCACGCCATCTAGTTTAAATCTCCCCCCAGTGATGATGTGTCCTATTCCCCACATCACCATACTGATAGGGTAAACTAGTAGCAAGTGGTGGTGCCCCCCCCCCCATAATGACATGCTGGGCGTCATGTCAACCCACGGACAAGACACCACTTGGCAAACAAACACGCAAACAATGATGTAATCAGTAATACTATTGGGCGTGCTCAAGGCCATGTGGAGAGAGTGGTTAGCGCCTCCAGCATGCTAGCATATTCTGTCCTCATCCAATGATCAACCATTAAAAGGAGGGAAGGGTCGGGGACTCCCATCTTAGTTCCTCATCCATTTTCAAATGTCTCCAATTCTCCTATTATGTCAGTGTAGCCGTCAGTAGTCTAACCTGTAGAAGCAGAAGATAGGAGAGGGGAGGGGGAACAGTGTGTGAGCTCAGGCAGGGGAGGGGCGGTCAGCAGTCCTTACCCTGTTGGCTCAGTTTTAGCTGTCAAGGTAACTTGAACCTTTGGCAGCTTACATGTCACTGCTGAGGATGGGGAAAACCCTCAGCCGTGCGATGCCAGGAGATGTTTAGTCGCTGCTCGGCCAGGACGACAGAATTAGGGAGCAGGTCACCTCATATAGCGTCCCTAATACTGACCCTGACTCCTAACCGTATGAGCCAAGCATGATGGTAGGAGGGCTCATACTCCGTAACCTGGATCCCTACTAGCCCTCAGGCTTGCCATGGACTAGGAGCAGGGTAAGTATTAGGGACGCGATAGGAGGTGACCTGCTCCCTAATTCTGTCGTCCTGGCCGAGCAGCGACTAAACATCTTCTAGCATCGCACACCTGAGGGTTTCCTCCATCCTCAGCCGTGACAGTATGACCGCAATGGCTCCTTACTTGGATCCTACCTTCGGAAGAGGGTGCAGCATGCATCGCCATATGTTTGTGGATTGCATGCGCGTTCTCCGGAGGTAGAGCATTTTGGGGGTCACCGTTAATGGCACGGTTGGTGGCTTATTCCCCGCCACCTTGCCTTCTGTGTCCGTGTTGGTGATCCCATGTCCCTCTCTACGTTCCTATCTCTGGTCGTCTGCTGGCAACATTCCGTTGGTCTTCCGGCTGTGTGCTGGTTTGGAGTGGCTGTTGACAGCAACTGGAGTGGGAACGTGAGTAGAGAGTGGACGCAGTGCCAGTGCGGTCTCTCCGGGCTGTTTCTTTGCTGGTCTCTGGTTCCTGTGTGTTGCTCCAGAGCCTGGCAGTCGGATCCCTGTTTCCTGTGTGTTGCTCCAGGGTCCGGCAGCAGTCCTGGGGAGACTCGCATGTTCTGGCGCTGATTCCCCTACATTTCCCTTCTCCCATTCCTGTTTTTGGTCCCTCACTGGTTTTCCCCTTTTTTTTAGGTGGGGGGGCTTTGAGGGGTGGGAGTGTCACGACCATGGTTGTGGTCGTGACTCCTTGGTTTGCATGCAGTTGTCAGCGGTTTGTTTTATGTTCTCAACCACAGGTGTGAGCTCTGTATCTTGCCTCACGTGTGGTTGCCGTTGGCAACATAAGATTGTTGGCAGTGCAGCTGCCTGAGCGCTTGCTAGGCGCTCGCTGTCACGGCATGCGGTTGCCTCAGGTAAAGTGTGGTTTTAGTGTTCACTTTCTATGTCTGGTGTGCACGAGGTTTATGTAGGTGTGCACTGTGACACTTCCCTTCTATTGTGGCTGCCCGTGGCAACGTGTGGTATTGTGTACATGTGGTGGCAGTGTCTCGGCCTTCTGGCTGACTCCCAGGACATGGTTGCCATGCATGTCGTTGCCTGCGGTAACAGCTGCAGTCTAATCGTTTATTGTACACTTCCCCTTTAAGTGACACTTACCTTGTTTGGTGATGGAAGGGTTAACCCCTTTCCTAATGTGTATGTGGGTGTGGCCGCTTGGGCTATTTAGCTTCCTGCTGGAAGGCAGTTGCTGAGGGCTACTTCAGCCATGCGGTTTGCTGGAGTCATCCTCCTGGTTAATATACCATCTTTCCAGTAAGGGCCACCCTTGCGGTCATAAAAAAGAATGTCTGATGTTAAGTTGATGTTTTTATGCTCTTGATATTTATTGCAGCTATGGATGTCCTGGTTACCTGTGTGTATTGATGTGTGTGCTGTCTCCCTTGTGTTTGTGTGGACAGCGTATTTGAGCACGGGTTCCAGTCAGCAAGGCTGTGGCAGGTTAGTGTGGAACTGCTTGGTTCACCTGTCATATCCATATGTCTGTTTATGTTCCCCATCTCCTTGCAGCTTGGCCAGTGAGACTCCTGTTCGTCCGTGCCTAGGAGGAACAGGTCGTCTTACCGTGCTCCTAGTCCAGGGCAAGCCTGACGGCTAGTAGGGATCCAGGTTCCGGAGTATGAGCCCTTCTACCATCAGGGTCGGCTCATACAGCTAGGAGTCAGGGTCAGTATTAGGGATGCGATAGGAGGTGACCTGCTTCCTAATTCTGTCGTCCAGGCCGAGCAGCGACTAAACATTTTCTGGCATCGCACGGCTGAGGGTTTCCCCCATCCTCAGCCGTGACATTACAACTAAGCAGAATTGGGTATTTAGTGCAGATTAAATTGCCTATAAAGCAAAAAATAAACAAAAAGTGCAAACATTGGATTTAATAAAAGTTTAATTCTTTTCTAATGACCTAACTGAGGGTTCGTAGGCCCTGTAATTATATAAAATTTGGAAAACTCCTTTAAACTTCATTCTTCCACCGTATTTATAAGCCTGACGCATACATGGAGTTGAGACCAGAAGAGCTTTTTTGCAGCTTTAGGGGGGTCCACATCAATATACCTATAATGTATATGTATTTTTAAAGGGGTTATCAAGACTAAACTTTTATAAGAGACCTTTTCAGTTTGTCTAGACCAGTGGTGGGGTTCATACTTACCTGATCCCTGCTGCTGGATCCCGCAGCATCACTCCATGACCATCTCAGCAGGTCCTGGGTCTCTGGGAATCAATACTCTATTGACAGGTGACATGTGACCACTGCAGCCAATCATTGGTACATCACTGTGATGCCCATCAACAGGATCTTCATTCCGAGAGACCTGGTACCTGCCGAGGCAGCCATGGAGAGCTGCAGCTGGGATCTAGAGGTGGGGTCCAGGTAAGTATGAACCCCACTATGGTCCAGCCACACTTAAGAGGTCTGTTAAAACGTTTTAGTCTTGGATAAACAGATGACAGTTGTTAATGTGTAATAAAGAATCAGACACTAAATTCACCTGGAGAAGTTGTGATTTCCAAATAATTGAGCTCTCATTTATAAGAAGCTGATGATGACCTTTGTCTTCATGGAGATGTCCCACTGTTTGTTTTCCTACGGTTTCGTTAGCAAATACCTGATAATTTACCAGATCAAATCTTGTCGGAAAGTTTCCTTTCTCATCAAGGTGAATGGAATCTCCACCAGAAGTTATTAAATGAACTCTTCTTATATATTGGTTCAGCTAAAGGCAATAGACATGAGTCTGAGTCTGACATATTGATTTATGCATTTTGTTACAGTAATCATATTCCTAGGAGTCTCTAAATCTTTCCAAACCTTAGATTTCACAATAAATGTTAAACATTGATAATGTCTCCTAATGAGCAGTATAGCTCTCTCCAGGTATGGTACTGTGTCTCTTCTCTACTAATCCACTCAATCTGATAGACTTGGTTGGATCGGCTTCATGGTGTTTAGTCTCTTACTTCCTGCTGTAATTTCCTCTGTCACATCCACTGACACAGCGATGGCTACCAACATCTCTCACCAGCTCTCAGTGGCTGCATTTGGCTATTGCTACACAGGTCCAGTCAGGCGCCATATATTTTAAAGATTTCCCTCCAGCCACTTCTTGCCTCAAGGTCCTACTTTCTTACTGCTTCCTCAAGAGTCTACTCTGGTACTATATGCAGTTATTCCATACTCTGTCTTTCTGGTTCCATACTCTGCATTATAACACCTCTCCTGCCCCTCCCCTCAGTGGTTCGGCAAACTGCTCTTCAGCACTTAGCAGTACAACACTGAGCTCTGCATGGGACTGCTGTGATGGTTGGCATCACCCCCAGTAATGCTGTCAGGGTAGGGTGGTGCCCTCATTAACAAGTGGATCACAAAACTGACATCCAAATAAGGGCCAGAAACAAATGGGTGGCAAAATGGAGCACATATGTGGGGCCACCATGTTGGGAAACCATGCAATCTCACCATTTTCTGCTCCTCTCATTGACTAAGTAAATTTTATTAAATGAGGTCTCCTTGCTTTAGTGATAGTGAGGGTTACAGCAAACAGTCACACAGAATTATGTGTATTAATACTGTTACTGGAGTTTGGAATATGACAGAAAATGTTGGAAAAGTCTGAAAAAATCTTACCTTCCATTTTTCATTTTGGGTGGTAACTATTTGGAGATGTTCTTGTCTTTTATGTGAGTAGATCAGATGATGTAAGGCATAAGCCACAATATACACTGCAGAGTACACACTGAATGTGTAACGGAAATTGTCTACATCATACAGGGAGCGATCCACATTACCTAGAACATCTCTTTCATTACATGGTCTATTATATAAATACTGTCCAGAGCCGCAAGAAAGATAATCATACCATACTTTAAATATCAGCTCAACCTCTGGATATTTTAGAGGACCGGCTGTGAGTAAATATTCTTGTAAACCTGGAATTCTTCCTTTGTGAAGAGTCAACTGCAAAGATCCATGAAATGTAGTAAATACGATTAAGCTTTCAGGAAAAATAACTGAGAGCATGATTACAACTCTTCTAGGATTTAAGTCATCTGACAATATTAAATGCAATGACGGTAAGCCATATGAGCTACCAACAAATATAATCACATTGCAGTGAATCTTCTGTATTTGATATAACACCTTCCTGAAGGACATAGATATTTTGAAATTGGCAGAATTACTGACAGATTCTGTATAAGCTATGCAGACCCCTCTCCGTGTTATTACATTGTAGAGGTCCATGCCGACTCGTTGGCTGCTTTCATCATCTACTGTCACCATCCCCACCCAGCTCCAGCCAAAGTTCTCCAGTAGGAGGACAATGGCTTCATACTGAGTGGACCCATCAGGGACTGTGCGATAGAAATAAGGAAACAGGAGCTTGTTACTGAAGATGGGATCCATCGCTCCATAGCTGATCTGTAGGGAGAAAACAGGACACGAAAACATCAAAGAAATGTGAGAATTGTGTGTTATCAAACTAAGAATGACATGTGTATCCAATGGAAGCAATCCTCGGTTCAGACCCTAAAGTTATCTATACACATTAATGTCTGCCTGGGTTTGGTTTACCTCTAGTAGAAAGGGGTGGGATCCATGGCAAAACTCCCATGGAAAATTACATAGTTGACGCAGAGTTGGGTTTTAATCCATAAAGGGCATAAATCACCTAACAATCCAATTTTTTTTTGAACAACGTGGTTTAAAACATCCAGTGTATACGATAAGGTATGATGTTGTATGGATCAGGTAGTGTAAGGGTTACGCCCGCTTCACAGACATTGACAGACCAAACTCCCCTTTTATTGCAAACAACCGCAAACAGTCCATTTGCCCAACTGCAAACTCCCCATTTGCACAAGGTTGGATACCAAGCTAGCCATGTCCCGTTGATGTCATTGAAGGTTTCTTCCTCCACCCAGCCACGTACAACACCAAGGGTCCCGAAAGGTGAATTGAAAAGATTTTTCGAATGGGGAGATGGTTAAAAAAACGCTGGCTCCCTCCCCTTTGTTTGAATCCACGGTCACTGCGTCTGCGCCGTGCAATTTACTCTCACACACGATATGAGTGCTATTTTCTGTAGTTCTCTTCTCATCAGTTTAATCCCTGTTACGTCCCCAATCTGGGGTCCATTTATTGAATAGATTTTTCGAACGGGGAGATGGTTAAAAAAAAAATGGCTCCCTCCCTTTTGTTTTAATCCACGGTCACTGCGTCTGCGCCGTGCAATTTACTGTCACACCCGATATGAGTGGTATTTTCTGTAGTACTATTCTCATCAGTTTAATCCCTGTTACGTCCCATATCAGGGATTGCCTTTTGTGAAAAAAAATTTAGGCCGGGTACCTTCGACTGCCTTCACAGTGACAGACCAAACTCTGATACAACAAATGGAATTGATTTTAGGAACTGGGAGATGGAAAAAGCAGCTTGGTCGGTCCTCTTACTCCCAAGTTGGGGCACTGCGTGTGCACAGAGCAATGTGCTGTGACACCCTATATGAGTGGTGTCTTAACTAGTACTATTCCTATCAGTTTAATCCCTGTTACCTCCCCTATCTGGGGACGTGTGTCGAATTGATTAACCATTGTCGAATTAACGAACCATTACGACATCCTGGAATAATTTAGTTCTGAGCTTTGTACTTGCTTTGTATTGGAATTGATGGGGATTTTTTAAATTGTCTGCATTATTTCTAATAAACTATTAAGAGACTTTATTATGATTTTTTTATTTTATGTAATAAAAACCCATACAACTTAAAAAAAAAAAAAATAATAAAAAGAAAATTTATGTTTTTTCTATGAAAAATTATCCAGCCGATTGCTTTTGGTCTGATCATAATGAAGCAACGGCCTTATCATCTGGTGTGTGGAAACATTGCCAACACACTTTTAGAGGTGATGATCGCTTCATTGTGATACGCAAGCCCCTTCACCACAACAAGGTAACGATCACGAAGGGGAATTGACACTTGTATGTGCCTTTTTTTTGTTTGTTTTGTTTTTGCAGCCACAGTGCAGCACCAGAGGCCAGAAAAATTAGGCATGTACACATGCCTGAAAATCAATGGTATTGTTGCAGCCGCTGTTGTAGCAGCGGCTGGAAAAATTGATGTTTTCCAGGCAGAAAGGTGACTAAAACATTGCGGCTTGAACCCTAGTTGGTGGCGGAGAATTCACGAAAGTCATCCGGTATGCAGACATTAAATACAGCAGCATGGGGACCATTTTGAGGCCAAGGTATGTCATCAGGCCTTTTGTTAGTCAAACGTATCCCTCACTGTCAGTCCCTTCGGGATCCATGCCTCATTCATCTTAATGAATGTGAGGTAATCAACACTTTTTTGACCGAGGCGACTTCTTTTGTCAGTGACAATGCCTCCTGCTGCACTGAAGGTCCTTTCTGACAGGACACTTGAAGCGGGGCAGGCCAGAATTTCTATCGCAAACTGGGATAGCTCAGGCCACAGGTCAAGCCTGCACACCCAGTAGTCAAGGGGTTCATCGCTCCTCAGAGTGTCGATATCTGCAGTTAAGGCGAGGTAGTCTGCTACCTTTCGGTCGAGTCGTTCTCTAAGGCTGGATCCCGAAGGGCTGTGGCGATGTGTAGGACTGAAAAAGCTCTGCATGTCCTCCATCAACAACACATCTGTAAAGCGTCCTGTCCTTGCCGCCGTGGTCGTGGTAGGAGGAGGATTACTTTCACCTCTTCCCCTGTTAGATTCCCGTTGTTCTGTGACATCCCCCTTATAAGCTATGTTAAGCATATTTTTTAGTTTGGTTTTGAACTGCTGCATCCTTTCTGACTTTTGGTAATTTGGTAACATTTCCGCCACTTTCTGCTTATACTGGGATTCTAGTAGCGTGGCCACCCAGTACAGGTCGTTCTCCTTCATCCTTTTTATACGAGGGTCCCTCAACAGACATGACAGCATGAAAGACCCCATTTGCACAAGGTTGGATGCCGAGCTACTCATTTCCCGTTCCTCGTCCTCACTGATGTCATTGACGGTCTGTTCTTCCCCCCAGCCAAGTACAACACCACGGGTCCCAGATAGGTGACAACAACGGGCACCCTGGGATGCCTGCTGTGGTTGGTCTTCCTCCTCCTCAAAGCCACATTCCTCCTCTGACTCCTCTTCCTCATACTCCTCTTGCAGCGTTGCCGCAGGTCCGGCAAGCGATGATGACAAGGCTGTTTCTGGTGGTGATGGTGACCACAACTCTTCCTCTTCCTCTTCACGCTCATCTATAGCCTGATCCAGCACTCTTCGCAGGGCACGCTCCAGGAAGAAAACAAATGGGATGGGGTCACTGATGGTGCCTTCGGTGCGACTGACTAGGTTTGTCACCTCCTCAAAAGGACGCATGAGCCTACAGGCATTGCGCATGAGCGTCCAGTAACGTGGCAAAAAAATTCCCAGTTCCGCAGAGGCTGTCCTAGCACCCCGGTCATACAAATACTCGTTGACGGCTTTTTTTTTGTTGGAGCAGGCGGTCGAACATTAGGAGTGTTGAATTCCAACGTGTCGGGCTGTCGCAAATCAAGCGCCTCACTGGCATGTTGTTTTGCCGCTGAATATCGGAAAAGGGCGCCATGGCCGTGTAGGAACGCCTGAAATGGCCACACCTTCCTGGCCTGCTTGAGGACGTCCAGTAAGCCTGGGTACTTAGACACAAAGCGTTGTACGATGAGATTCAACACATGTGCCATGCACGGCACATATGACAACTTGCCCAAATTAAATGCCGCCAACAAATTGCTTCCATTGTCACACACCACTTTGCCGATTCTCCAGATGGTGCGGGTCAGCCACTGATCCACCTGTGCATTCAGGGCGGACAGGAGTGCTGGTCCGGTGTGGCTCTCTGCTTTCAGGCAAGTCAACCCCAAGACAGCGTGACACTGTCGTATCCGGGATGTGGAATAGCCCCTGGGGAGCTGGGGGGATTCAGTTGATGTGCAGCCAGACGCCGCAGCAGAAGAGGACTCAGCCGAGGAGGTTATAGAAGAGGATGGAGTAGGAGGAGTAGAGGAGGTGGCAGTAGGCCTGCCTGCAAGTCGTGGCGGTGTCACCAACTCCGCTGCAGAGCCACACATTCCATGCTTGTCAGCCGTCAGCAGGTTGACCCAATGCGCAGTGTAGGTGATATACCTACCCTGACTGTGCTTTGCAGGCCAGGTTTCAGTGGTCAGATGGACCCTTGCCCCAACACTGTATGCCAAAGATGCCATGACTTCCTTTTCAATAACTGAATAGAGGTTTGGAATTGCCTTTTTTGAAAAAAAAATTGTCCGGGTACCTTCCACTGTGGTGTCCCAATAGCGACAAATTTTTTGAAGGCCTCAGACTCCACCAGCTGGTATGGTAAAAGCTGACAGGCTAAGAGTTCCGTCAAGCCAGCTGTCAGACGCCGGGCAAGGGGGTGACTCTGTGACATTGGCTTCTTATGCTCAAACATTTCCTTGACAGACACTTGACTGTGGGCAGATGAGATGGAACTGCTGAAGGCGGCGTGGCGGTGGTTGAGAGGGGGCAAGGAGGACAGCAGTGGTTGACGTGGCTGAAGATGCTGGACCAGGAGGAGGATGGTGGCTTTGAGTTTGTGTGCTGCTTGTACTCATGTGTTGATCCCATTGGCGTTTGTGATGTAAGATCATGTGCCTTCGCAAAGCAGTTTTACCGAGGTGGGTGTTGGACTTCCCACAACTCAGTTTCTTTTGTCACAGGTTGCAAATGGCATTGTTGTTATCAGAGGCAGACACACAAAAAAAATGCCACACTGCTGAGCTTTGCAATGACGGCATTCTGGTGGTGGAAACAGCATGCGTTGATTGGCTTGCTGTCTGGCTGACCCCGGGTGCCGATACATGCTGCCTGACTGTGCAACTAGCTCCTTGCGATGACCTCCCCCTGCTTCCAACTCGTCTCCTCCTTCTCTCTGTCTCCCCTTCTGAACCTTCCCCCTCTTCTTCTTCTCTTCAAGCAGGCACCCATGTGGCATCCACGGACACATCGTCATAATCAACCACTTCACTTGTATCTGACACCTCAGCAAAGGAAGCAGCAGCGGGTACAACATCATCATCATCATCACACTGTACATCCATGTGTGTAATCCTGCCTGACTGAGACATATCCCTGTTATCTACATCCTCTGGCAATAATGGTTGCGCATCACTAATTTCATCCAACTAATGTGTAAATAACTCCTCTAATGGATCAAGTGAAGCAGCTGTGGTGGCTGTGGTGGTATTGGTGGTGGCGGGCGGGAGAGTGGTAACTTGAGAGCAGGTGACCGAAGCTGAGCTGGAGGAGGATGGTGCATCAAGGTTCTTAGCGGAAGCTGTTGAAGATTGGGTGTCCTGTGTAAGCCAGTCAACTATTTTCTCAGAATTGTTCAGGTTCAGAATACGTGGCCTCTGAACACAGGGCATTATTCCAGGGCCAGTGGAAATCACAGCACCATAACCACGACGGCCCCTGCGGGGTGGCCTGCCTCTGCCTGTCATTTTTTTTTAGATAAGTGGTACTATGCGTGCAAGGTACTGTGCCACCCTATATAAGTGGTGGGCAGTGGACACAGTACAGTCTGTGTGGGCCTGACACACACTGGCTTGCAACTGCGATTATATTTATTACAGAGAAATAATACATTTACTTTAGTTTTATCTGCAAGATATTGTGACACCCTGTAACGGTATGAGTGGTGGCCTGGCCAGTGGCCACAGTACAGTCTGTGAGCCTGCAGCCTCTCACTGTCTGGCAACTGCGATTATATAACAGAGAAAAAATAAATTGACTTTTTTTTTATCTGCAAGGTTTTGTGACACCCTGTAACGGTATGAGTGGTGGCCTAGCCAGTGGACACAGTACAGTCTGTGAGCCTGCAGCCTCTCACTGTCTGGCAACTGCGATTATATCACAGAGAAAAAATAAATTGACTTTTTTTTTTTTTCTGCAAGGTATTGTGACACCCTGTAACGGTATGAGTGGTGGCCTAGCCAGTGGCCACAGTACAGTCTGTGGGCCAGACACTCACTGGCTTGTAACTGCGATTATATCACAGAGAAAAAATAAATTAGCTTTTTTTGATCTGCAAGGTATTGTGACACCCTGTAACGGTATGAGTGGTGGCCTAGCCAGTGGACAAAGTACAGTCTGTGGGCTAGACACTCACTGGCTTGTAACTGCATTTATATAACAGAGAAAAAATAAATGGACTTTTTTTATATGCAAGGTATTGTGACACCCTGTATGAATGGTGTGCACACAGTACAGTCTGTAAGCCTGCAGCCTCTCACTGTCTGGCAACTGAGA
Organism: Bufo bufo; assembly: GCF_905171765.1. Lineage (NCBI taxonomy): Eukaryota > Metazoa > Chordata > Amphibia > Anura > Bufonidae > Bufo > Bufo bufo. The sequence goes on along the minus strand of NC_053392.1, from coordinate 26,491,439 downwards.
TTATATAAAAAAATAAAAAATAAATTGACTTTTTTTTTATCTGCAAGGTACTGTCTGTGACACCCTGTATGAATGGTGTGCACACAGTATAGTCTGTGAGCCTGCAGCCTCTCACACACGGGCGGCACCTGAGGGGTTAATTGTGCCGTTCACAGCCCCCAGTAAGAGATCGGATGCTTCCAGGCAGCAGGGGGCAGTCATGTTCACAGTTCTTAGTATATTCTAACTTGAAGCATCCCCATCACCATGGGAACGCTTCTGTGTTAGAATATACTGTCGGATCTGAGTTTTCACAATCTAACTCAAATCCGATGGTATATTCTAACATAGAGGCGTTCCCATGGTGATGGGGACGCTTCAAGTTAAAATATACCATCGGATTGGAGAAAACTCCGATCCGATGGTATATTAATAGGGACTCCTGACTTTACATTAAAAGTCAATGGGGGACGGATCCGTTTACAATTGCACCAATATTGTGTCAATGTAAACGGATCTGTCCCCATTGAATTACATTGTAAGTCAGGACGGATCCATTCGGCTCCCACCGCCAGGCGGAGACCAAAACGCTGCTAGCTGCATTTTGGTGTCCGCCTTCAGAGCGGAATGGAGGCAGAACGGACCCAAACTGATGCATTCTGAATGGATCCGCATCCATTCAGAATGCATTGGGGCTAAACTGGAGCCTTGAAACGGATCTCACAGGCGGACCCTGAAACACCAGTGTGAAAGTAGCCTTAGTGAAGTGTGCATGCGCGGCGCACAAACCAATCAGCACACACTCCACACACACACAGCAGGGACCGCCCAAAGCACCGTGCCACCGGCCAATAAAAACACGGCGCATCACATGCAACCCGGACAGCCCACAGCAGCGTGGCCATCCAATTAAAGTCGCCGCCCCGGACTGCCCACAATTGCGCCAGCCAATAAACACACGGCGCACCACACGCTGTACGGACCGCCCACAGCATGGAGCCGTCCAATCACACCATCCCCACAACTGCGCCGCTGGCCAATAACCGCCTCTTATGGTGTGTGGTGTCAGTTGGAGCAGAGTGCATAAGAAGTGCCGCCATTACATGCACAGTGACAGAAATTGCTCTCAGATACACACTGCATCTGCTGCCAGCAGTATTAGCCAGCACCACCAATCAGTGCCAGCAATAATTGCCAGCCATCAATCATTGCCACCATTCACAGTAACAGCAGTCAGTGCCAGCCCTATCAGCCACCAGTCACAGTGCCAGTGGTCTCAGCACCACCAGTTAGTGCCAGCTCTATCAGCCACCAGTCACAGTGCCCGCCGTCTCAGTGCCACCAGTCAGTGCCAGCAGTCAGTGCGAGCTGTATAAGCCACCAGTCACAGTGCCAGTGGTCTCAGCACCACCAGTCAGTGCCAGCAGTCAGTGCCAGCCGTATAACCCACCAGTCACAGTGACAGCAGTCTCAGCATCAACAGTCAGTGCCAAGCGTATTAGCCACCAGTCACAGTGACAGTGGTTTCTGCACCACCAGTTAGTGCCAGCTCTATCAGCCACCAGTCACAGTGCCCGCCGTATTAGCACCACCAATCAGTGCCAGCTGTATCAGCCACCAGTCACAGTGTCAGTGGTCTCAGCACCACCAGTCAGTGCCAGCCGTATCAGCCACCAGTCACAGTGCCAGCAGTCTCAGCACCACGTAGCACTGCCAGTCGTCTCAGCCACCAGTCAGCGCCAGCTGTTTCAGCCATCAGCTGCAGTCTGAGCACCACCAGTCAGTGCCAGCAGTTCGTGCCAGCCATCTCAGGCACCAGTCACAGTGCCCACAGTCTCAGCACCACCAGTCAGTCCTAGCAGTCAGTGCCAGCAGTATCAGCCACCAGTCTCAGTGCCAGTGGTCTCAGCACCACCAGTCAGTGCCAGCCATATCAGCCACCAGTCACAGTGACAGCAGTCTCAGCACCACCAGTCAGTGCCAAGCGTATTAGCCACCAGTCACAGTGACAGTGGTTTCAGCACCACCAGTTTGTGCCAGCTCTATCAGCCACCAGTCACAGTGCCAGTGGTCTCAGCACCACCAGTCAGTGCCAGCCGTATCAGCCACCAGTCACAGTGACAGCAGTCTCAGCACCACGTGGCACTGCCAGTCGTCTCAGCCACCAGTAAGTGCCAGCTGTTTCAGCCATCAGCTGCAGTCTCAGCACCACCAGTCTGTGCCAGCCATCTCAGGCACCAGTCACAGTGCCCACAGCCTCAGCACCACCAGTCAGTGCCAGCAGTCAGTGCCAGCAATCAGTGCCAACAGTATCAGACACCAGTCACAATGCCAGTGCTCTCAGCACCACCAGTCAGTGGCAGTCATATCAGCCACCAGTCACAGTGCTTACAGTCTCCGCCAAAAGTCAGTGCCAGTGACGCATATTACAACTACATATAAGTAAGTATTACAGTAAGAGAAAATATTATAAAATTATAAAAGTACAAGCCTATATTACTCTGACTTTTTACTAACAATATGCCACCCAAAAAAAAGGACACATCAAGTAGGACAAAAGACACAGACAATGAAACCCTACATAATCAATTTCTCCTGGAGAAACAGTCAAGTCAGCAAGTAAAAATCAAAAAAAGAAAGGCTGAAAAACAAAGAAAAACACGAGCAAATAGATCAATTCAAGAAAAAGAAAATGAGTGTCACAAAAACGCTAAAAGAGGAAGATTCAGAAGATCAAATAGATCTATAGAAGAACAGGAAAATCAGCGTAAAAAACAATCTCTAAGAGAAAGACAAGCAAATAGATCTATTGAAGAAAAGGAAAATGAGCGTCAGAAAAATGTGAAAGCACACAGAGCTAGGAGAGCAACACTACGTCAGCAACAAGCAATAAAAAGAGGCAGGATAACAGATCTACAAACAGACACAACACATTTATCAACAGCCACACAGGAGAGGATAAATGATATAAGAGAAAGACAAAAATGTAAGAGACATGCTGAAAGAGAAAAAGCTAGGAGAGCAAGTCTTACATCAGAAGAACGATGTTCATTACATTGTTTGCGGCAAGCACAATTACAGAGACTGGACCGAAGTAAACGAGTGGAAAATAACGAATCCCGGGCAACAATAGAAAGAATGGCAATGATAAATGATATAGTTAATATTAATGAGGGTAACATTATACCCCACACATGTGGAGATTTAAATCAGATATGCAATTTTTGTCAAGCAAAAAGAAAGACCATCTGATCAAAAATGTACACAGTGTTGCTCAAAAGGAAAAGTAAATCTTCAACCAATTCGAACAAATCCGTTTATACAGCAGCTCATGATGGGTCAGCATCATTACAGCAAAAATTTAATGCAAAATATAAGGTCAATAAATAGTGCTCTAGCATTTGCATCTATGGGAGCTAACATTAGTCCGCCTTCTGGCTATGGGCCATACTGTTTTTGAATCCATGGTTCGATTTGTCACAGAGCAGGAACACTGCATCCTCAACAGGGTGAAAACAGACAGTTTGCACAATTATACATTTTAGATCCCTCTGAAGCTGCAGAACAAAGAATGCAAATTTCTGCCAACTCAGGAATAAATACAGAGCTTATGCAAACATTAAGTACATTTATGGCACAATTCAATCCTTTTGCCGAGGCCTGCAAAATGTTGTACCAAGTTGAAAAAGAATATGAAGAGAATGCTGCCAAAAATGACAATGTTATTAAGGAAGTGTCCATGACAATAGTACAAGATCGCAAAAATGACCAAAGGCGCTATAAAGCACCAAAATATAATGAGGTTGCTTTTGTTTTTGAAAATGATGATGGAGAACCACCACTTGAAAGAGATCTTCTTATACACTGCAAACCAAGTGAAGATTATACAAATAAAAAAAAACACAAAGAATTAGTGTCCTTGATCCTAATTTGGAACCCATGGTTTATCCATTGTTATTCCCCTATGGGGATCAAAGCTGGGGAATTGACATTCCATTGCAAAACAGACCACAAGCTTTATTAAATTTACCAAACAAGTCACACAATCCTAGAGTTAGAGTCACTCAAATACAATACTACGGTTACCGTCTTTCCATTAGAGAGGATTTTAATCCCTTTTTAAATGCGGGCCGCCTTACACAGCAATATATAGTTGATGCATATGTAAAAACAGAACCCAACAGACTCAATTATATACATCAAAATCAGCCTAAATTGCGTCTTGAAAAATACTCTGGATTAATGGATCATTTGTTTAATTAAGGCAATGAAGCAGGCCTGAGTCCTGGAAAATGTATATTTTGCCTTCTGCATTTGCAGGGAGTCCCAGAAACATGCAACAAAATTATCAAGATGCTATGGCAATTGTCAGAAAATATGGAAAACCAGATCTTTTTATTACAATGACATGCAATCCCAAATGGGAAGAGATTGTACATAACCTACAACATGGACAAACTGTTGATGGACAACCACATTTAGTTGCAAGAGTATTTCACCTAAAACTCAAAGCTCTAATTGATGACATCAGTAAAAAACATATTTTTGGAGTCCCAAAAGCAATGGTCTACGTGATAGAATTTCAAAAGAGAGGTTTACCACATGCTCACATACTTCTCATTCTTAAAGCTGTAAACCAAAAAATGAAGAACTGATAGATAAAATTGTCTCCGCTGAAATCCCTAACATAGAAATCACTCCTCGCTTACATGCAATTGTAACAAAGCATATGATTCATGGACCATGCGGAGCACTCAATCCTAATTCTCCATGTATGACAAATGACAAATGCTGTAAGGATTTTCTGAAGGAATTCCAACAAAAAACTATTGCTAACAGCAATGTCTATCCAAAGTACAAGAGAAGAAATACAGGCCAAACTATAATTCTTAATGGAAAGAATATTGATAATTCTTGGGTTGTACCATATAATCCTTACTTAGCGCTGAAGTACAATTGCCACATTAATGTGGAAGTTTGCACATCAGTGAAAAGTGTCAAATCCCTGTTTAAATGTACAAAGGTCATGATTGTGCAAATGTTGTCATTCTAGATTAGCGGTGCATCTGCCTTAAGAACAATCAGTTTTTTTCAACCCAAATGACATTACCACAGCGGTACAGAGAGCTTTAAACCGTGATACTCAATTGACAGCTTGGTTCAAATTGAATCAACAAAAAGAGGAAGCAAAGAATATATTATATTCGGACATTCCTTTGCACTATGTGTTTGACTCTCAAAATTGTTGTTGGAAATTGCGTCAATGTGGTGCAGAAAAAACTATTGGACGAATGTATTCTGTCAACTTAATATCAGATGCAGAGCGTTACTGTCTGCGTCTACTATTGCTGCGTGTAGCTGGTGCAATATCCTTTAAGACAGTACATGGTAATGTCTATCCCACTTTCCAAGACGCTGCAAAAGCAAAAGGACTTATTAATGATGATGACGTGTGAGAAAACACTCTGGAAGATGCTGTCCAATTTACAATGCCTAAACAACTTAGGGGATTATTTGCATATGTCTGCGTTTTTGCATCATTACAAAATATGAATGCACTTTTTCTAAAATACGAGCAATATCTCATTGAAGATTTAGTTCACAAACATAAACAACACAATGATGATTGCACAATTTGTCGTGAGATCGCACTTACAGAAGTAGCCAACATTCTGGTACTACATGGCAAAAACTGTGAAGATTTTGGATTTTCTTCCACAATGCCAAATACTGATCAACTTTGGAATATGTATGACAAGGAATTACAAAAATACAAAGCTGAAGAAATGGAGAAAACATTAAACATAGAACAAAATAGAGCTTCAGAAAAAATATTGTCTGCAAGCAGAAATGACAACCTTTGTAACTGTTGTTTTTTCTTGGATGGTCCAGGAGGCAGTGGTAAAACCTATCTTTACAAAACTCTTCTCAACACAGTTCGTGGAGAAGGTAACATTGCACTCCCTGTAGCCTCAACAGGTATAGCAGCCAATCTTCTTGAGGGCGGAAGAACATACCACTCTCAGTTCAAATTACCTGTTCCGATAGTTGAGAACTTAATATCAAATATGCGTCTCAATTCTGCTGATGCAGAAAATTTGAGATCATCTACAGTACTCATTTAGGATGAGTGTACAATGGCCCCGTCTATTGCTCTTACAGTGGTTAACAAACTGCTAAAAGAAATAATGGATAACCAGAAACCCTTTGGAGGAAAAGTTTTATTACTTGGTGGAGATTTTCGGCAAACACTTCCAGTGGTTCCTCATGGTGACCGGACAAAAATTGTTGATGCATGTATAAAGTATAATAAACTGTGGCAAAACTTCCAAATACTTAACCTTACAAACAATATCCGTTCAGTTGATACTGAATTCAGCAATTGGTTGATCCAAGTTGGCAATGGTGATACACCACACATTGATGGTTTGCCTGAAGACATAATTGAAATCCCTTCAAAAATTTTATGTACAGGAAATATTGTCAACAACTTATTTGGAGAATGAATTTTAGTTGCTGATGTCTCAAAGACAAAAAAAAAAAGTATTCTTTGCCCAAAGAACTCTGATGTTGAACATTTTGGAAGGAGATACTGTGACTTTCCTTAGCTCAAACTCAATTGATGACTCAACTGAGGAAGACATGCAGAATTATCCTATTGAGTTTCTTAATGAGTTAACTTCAACAGGAATGCAGAGGCATAAACTGAATCTTAAAATGGGAGAAATAATTATGGTCCTTAGCCATATAAACACTAAAAGAGGATTGTGCAATGGATCCCGCCTCTTTGTTAAAGACTTGAAAAGAAACCTCATTATTGCTCAAGTAATAACAGGTTCAGCTGAAGGGGACATGGTCTTTATCCCACGTATTGATTTACTAATCTACTAATTTGCCATTTACCTTAAGAAGACGACAATTTCCAGTTGCATTAGCCTTTGCCATGACAATTAATAAAGCTCAGGGGCAAACCTTAGAAAAAGTTGGCATTTACTTGCCAGAACCAGTATTCTGCCACTGTCAGTTATATGTTGCATTATCTAGAGTTAGAACTTTTTCTGATGTGGTTGTAAAGGTTGTAGATGGTCCTGAACAAGGCAAACTGTTGCCAAATTCAGATAGAATATTTACAAGAAATGTTGTGTATAAAGAAATTTTACAGAAAAATGTCAAGAGGTTAATAAATACCTTTTTCCTGAATATCTGCTTCAGGTATTGTATATTGCAGATTGTTACAAACTATACTAACTGTATTGTGATATATACGTTTCCATTTTATTTTTATTATTAATTTACTTTTGACTTCTTTACAAAATATTTTTGACAAAAGAAAATAAAACAAGAAATACAATGTGGTTAAATTATCTTACTATTTAATATAGACTGTTCCTACTAATGTTTATACACTACTGTTCTAGAGCCCGTTATTATAACGGGCTTAATGTCTAGTGTATTATATTATATCTAGATACCAGGCATTATTAGTGAGTAATAATAATTTATATTCCTGTTTTAGTTAACGTATTATATTGCATCAAGACACAGAGCATTATTACATAGTAGGTTATGCTGCAATAAAAGTTCCAAACTTTTGAGCCTTCAGCTCTGTGTTCAGCACCAGGGACAACACCTTGAACAGGACAAATAGCTGTGCATCACAGGGAAGGTTCCCGAGAGGTTCAACACAGATCCCCCATAACAGTGTGTCATCCACAGATCCCCCATAACAGTGTCATCCACAGATCCCCCATAACAGTGTCATCCATAGATCCCCCATAACAGTGTGTCATCCACAGATCCCCCATAACAGTGTGACATCCACAGATCCCCCATAACAGTGTCCTCCACAGATCCCCCATAACAGTATCATCCACAGATCCCCCATAACCGTGTCATCCACAGATCCCCCATAACAGTGTGTCATCCACAGATCCCCCATAACGGTATGTCATCCACAGATCCCCAATAACAGTGTCATCCACAGATCCCACATAACAGTGTGTCATGCACACATTCCCCATAAGGCTGCGTTCACACGGGCCAGATTTCCGCGCGGGTGCAATGCGGTAGGTGAACGCATTGCACCCGCACTGAATCTGGACCCATTCATTTCAAAGGGGCTGTTCAGATGAGCGATGATTTTCACGCATCACTTGTGCGTTGTTTGAAAATCGCAGCATGCTCTATATTCTGCGTTTTTCATGCAACGCAGGCCCCATAGAAGTGAATGGAGTTGCGTGAAAATCGCAAGCATCCGCAAGCAAGTGCGGATGCGGTGCGATTTTCACGCATGGTTGCTAGGTGACAGTCTATTCACTGTATTATTTTCCCTTATAACATGGTTATAAGGGAAAATAATAGCATTCTGAATACAGAATGCTTAGTAAAATAGCGCTGGAGGGGTTAAAAAGAACCAAAACAAATTAACTCACCTTCTCCTCTTGATCGCGTAGTTCCCAGTCTCTTCTGATGAGCTGTCGGCTAAAGGACTTTTGGTGACGTCAGATCACATGCTCCAATCACATGGTCCATCACCGTGGTGATGGACCATGTGATTGGAGCATGTGATCTGACATCACCACAGGTCCTAGCCTGTAGTTCATCATTAAGGAAGTAAAGAAGAGACCGGGAACTACGCGGAGGAGGCGAGTTAATTTTTTTAATTTTTTTTTAACCCTCAATTGATCACCTACTATGCATTCTGTATTCAGAATGCTATTATTTTCCCTTATAACCATGTTATAAGGGGAAATAATACAATCTACTCTACAACTAACCCAAACCTGAACTTCTGTGAAGAAGTTCGGGTCTGGGTACCACAGTCGGTTTTTTATCACGCGCGTGCAAAAAACATTGCACCCGCGCGATAAAAACTGAACATAGGAACGCAATCGCAGTCAAAACTGACTGCAATTGCGTTCCTACTCGCGCGGGTTTGCCGCAATACACCGGGACGCATCCGGACCTAATCCGGACACGCCCGTGTGAACCCAGCCTAACAGTGTGACATTCACAGGTCCCGCATAACAGTGTGACATTCACAGGTCCCCCATAACATTGTGACATCCACAGCTCCCCCATAACAGTGTGACATCTACAGATCCCCCATAACAGTGTGTCATCCACAGGTCCCCCATAACAGTGTGACATCTACAGATCCCCCATAACAGTGTGACATCTACAGATCCCCCATAACAGTGTGACATCTACAGATCCCCCATAACAGTGTGTCATCCACAGGTCCCCCATAACAGTGTGACATCTACAGATCCCCCATAACAGTGTGACATCTACAGATCCCCCATAACAGTGTGACATCTACAGATCCCCCATAACAGTGTGTCATCCACAGGTCCCCCATAACAGTGTGACATCTACAGATCCCCAATAACAGTGTGACATCCACAGGTCCCCCATAACAGTGTGACATTCACAGGTCCCCATAACAGTGTGACATTCACAGGTCCCCCCATAACAGTGTGTCATCCACACATTCCCCATAACAGTGTGACATCCACAGGTCCCCCATAACAGTGTGACATCTACAGATCCCCCATAACAGTGTGACATCCACAGGACCCCCATAACAGTGTGACATCCACAGGTCCCTCATAACAGTGTGTCATCCACAGTTCCCCATAACAGTGTGACATTCACAGGTTTCCCCATAAAAGTGTGTCATCCACACATTCCCCATAACAGTGTGCATGCGCAGCATTATCTCCATTCACTGCTATAGAATTTCTAAAAAGAGCAGAGCCCGTGATCAGCTGTTATCAGAACACTCATAGCATAATGGAGGATGACCGCGCATGCACACTGTGCTCTCCCTTCACCTCAAGGGCCCGATGGGACAACCACCTTTTTTTTTGCAGATTGTGGTTTTATAAACTGCACCATGGAAAAACAGAAGAGCCCAGGCCATTCATAACGTGGGGTCCATGTCCACAATTCTTATTGAAAATGGGAAGGACAGAATAAAGAATTTGACGTGAGTTTCCATTTGTTAGTCAATTCTCTTGACCAATCCTTGACACACACAGAACGCAATCTACTGTCTGGGGAAATGTTTCAGCCATGTATTCCACAGCAAGAGTAAGTTTTGGATACAATGTTTATGATATCTTTAATATCCGGTATGACTGCCGTCTTCCAGAGTTTCACAATCAAGATCCTGTAATGAACCTATTTCCATATCTGTAGCACAATCACACGATCCTCTTACTTACAACAAATGTTGATAGCATTAAAGACTGTCCACATGCCTGGTAATATCCATACATGTTCCCTCTCTTTATTTGTTTGTTTTAACATATCATATAAGACTACATATGTGAAATATGGTTGATAATATTCTCATGTGTACTATCTTCCCTTATGTTTTAAAAAAAATTGAAAAACCAATAGAAATTACTTTAAAAGAAAGAAAATGGGAAGGAATGAAAATCCACGCCAAAACTGAATCAAAAAGTCTTTTATAAAATTAGAAAAAAAAACACATCTAAAAAAACCTGTTGCGATTCTGCATTAGGTTTATTAAGCAGAGACAATACTCTGTGTGAACATACCCAAAGAGGCTGCAGGATCAGCAGCTTACAGTGGAAAGGCTAAAGAGTAGAGTTGAGCGAACACCTGGATGTTCGGGTTCGAGAAGTTCGGCCGAACTTCCCGTAAATGTTCGGGTTCGGGATCCGAACCCGAACCGAACTTCGTCCCGAACCCGAACCCCATTGAAGTCAATGGGGACCCGAACTTTTGGGCACTAACATGGCTCTAAAATAGTCCTGGAAAGGGCTAGAGGGCTGCAAAAGGCATCAAAATGTGCTTAAGAGCATGACAACTGTTCTGCAAACAAATGTGGATAGGAAAATGACTTAAAATAACAAAATACTGAAAAATTAAAAATAACAATCTGTATCTAGAAGTAGGAGGTTGAGGAGGCGGTGGATGGGTGGATGTGGCAGTCTAGGTTGACGTGGCGGTGTAGGTGGCAGCGGCGGTGAAGGAGGAATAGGTAGCCAACACTGATGTTGTGTTATTTTTTATTTTTAAATTGGGGTATCCCCCAAAATATTGGGACATACAGTACAGACCAAAAGTTTGGACACACCTTCTCATTCAAAGAGTTTTCTTTATTTTCATGACTATGAAGGCATCAAAACTATGAATTAACACATGTGGAATTATATACATAACAAACAAGTGTGAAACAACTGAAAATATGTCATATTCTAGGTTCTTCAAAGTAGCCACCTTTTGCTTTGATTACTGCTTTGCACACTCTTGGCATTCTCTTGATGAGCTTCAAGAGGTAGTCACCTGAAATGGTCTTCCAACAGTCTTGAAGTAGTTCCCAGAGATGCTTAGCACTTGTTGGCCCTTTTGCCTTCACTCTGCGGTCCAGCTCACCCCAAACCATCTCAATTGGGTTCAGGTCCGGTGACTGTGGAGGCCAGGTCATCTGGCGCAGCACCCCATCACTCTCCTTCATGGTCAAATAGCCCTTACTTTCAAAGTTTTCCCAATTTTTCGGCCACTCGTTTTTCTTTACTTAGCTGCTTTTTTCTTGACATAATACAAATTCTAACAGTCTATTCAGTAGGACTATCAGCTGTGTATCCACCTGACTTCTCCTCAACGCCACTGATGGTCCCAACCCCAGTTATAAGGCAAGAAATCCCACTTATTAAACCTGACAGGGCACACCTGTGAAGTGAAAACCATTTCAGGTGACTACCTCTTGAAGCTCATCAAGAGAATGCCAAGAGTGTGCAAAGCAATAATCAAAGCAAAAGGTGGCTACTTTGAAGAACCTAGAATATGACATATTTTCAGTTGTTTCACACTTGTTTGTTATGTATATAATTCCACATGTGTTAATTCATAGTTTTGATGCCTTCAGTTTGAATCTACAATTTTCATAGTCATGAAAATAAAGAAAACTCTTTGAATGAGAAGGTGTGTCCAAACTTTTGGTCTGTACTGTATTACAAAATAAAACAAAGAATAAGTGCACTTGAGTACAAGAATAGATGGAGGAGGCTGGTATAAATGTCTATTCTGCACAAGGTACGGACGAGTCCTGTGGGATCCATGCCTGGTTCATTTTAATAAACGTAAGCTTGTCCACATTGGCTGCGGCCTGTGATAATGCTCTCTGCCGTGCTAAACACATGTTCACACTATACACTGGCTGCAGGGCAGGTCAGCACCTCCAAGGCTGATAAAGCTTTTCCACATTTTGGCCATGCTAACCCTGCCTTCTCAGGTGCTGGCGGTGCCCCAGCTGCGTTGGAGACCTCTTCCTCCGCCTCTGCCTTCACCTTGTGCTTCCACTGTGCCCCCGCTGTCAGGTGGGAATGCTATCATCAGCGTGCGCTTGTAGTCGCGCATCTTCCGATGTTTTCACTAAATTTAGTTCCCTGTCAGCAATGCAGAGCAGGGGTTCATTCATGGCAAAAGGGGGTTCATGTCACCCAGCAATAGAACAGAGGATTTTGAGAGATTTAGGGCCCTGTCAGTAATGCAGAGCAGGGGTTCATTCACGGCAAAAGGGGGTTTATGTCAACCAGCAATAGAACAGAGGATTTTGAGAGATTTAGGCCCCTGTCACCCAGGCACAGCAGGGGTTCATTCGCGGCAAAAGGGGGTTCATGTGCAATGAGCAGGACAATGGGTCATTGGGGCTGCTATGCAGTGGGTCAGATTTAGGTGTAACTAAGTTCGTGACGCCAGTTGCAGCTTGCGCAGGTACTGTAAAAGGGCCCTTTAAGATGGTATAGCTCAGGTACTAGGTTAGGAATGCCAGAGGGGGATATTGTCTCTGTATTGTGTCAACGGTGTCTCCTACTTTAGTACGGCCGGACTCCTGTATCCTGGCTCACATGCAACAAATTGAGTGTTGTAAATAGGAGTAATGGAGGAATGATGGGATTCCACACAGAGAATAGGGTCCAACTTGTCTTTACTTGAGGTTATCTTATGCAGCTCTAGATCCATACAATGTTACAGTAATAGTCTAGGGTCCCAGCAGGTGTTGGCAATATGTGGCAGGAATTATATTCATATATTCTGCATCTAGTACATACACCTTTAACCACATCCGGACCGCCTAACGCAGATTCGCGTTCCGGAGGTGGCAGCGCTGCGCAGAGTCACGCATATATGCGTCATCTCGCGAGACGCGAGGTTTCGCTCAAAGCCGGCCCGCGCATGCGCATCGCGGGCCGGCAAAAGTTAAAGAACAAGTTCGTCACCAGCCTGCCAGCAACGATCATTGGCTGGCAGGCTGGCGACTTTCAAAAAATCCAATCACAAGCCATATAACAGATCATATTAGTAAATATGATCTGTTATATGGCTTCTCTGCTCCTCTGCTGGTCCTTTTCGTCGGTTGGATCCAGCAGAGAAGCAGACTGAACTGTGAGTAGCACCAAACACTTCACTGTAGCCCAAGATCACCCTCCTGCACCCCAATTAACCCTTTGATCACCCATTTGATCGCCCCTGTCAATCACTAGTGAAAGGAAAAAAAGTGATCAGTGTAAACTGTCACTTTTTTTTTTTTCACTGGTATTGACTGTTAGGTTTTAGGGATAGTTTAGGCCCCTTGGTTAGGTAGTTTAGCGTGAGTTAGCGCCCAGCCCACCGCACCGCAGTCACTTATTCGCTGTTTAGCGTATCGCTAATCAGCATTTGTACTTTTATAGTATCTGTAAGTGATCAAAACTGATCACGGTCAGATCTATAATTGTATTAGTGTCACCTTAGCTCGCCCTCCACCCAAAACGCAGTGTTTGCCCGATCAGGCCTGATCGGTCGCCCACACGTGCGTTCACCCACGCCCGCCCCACCGCAGTGACAAAAAATATATATTTTTTTGAACACTGCACATTCATTTAACATGCACTGCGGCGATAAAAAAATCAGTTTTGATATTTTTTATCAACCGCAGCGGCCTCCGGTACTTCGCTAGCCTCCCCTTTGTAAGACAGGCTTGCTTTTTTTCTTGGGTAGTCTCAGGGAATACCCCTAAATTTAGTAGTCCAAAATGTCAAACAGGGAGTATTCTTCTGAAGAGGCCTACAGGATTCTGACCCAGTCGGATGAGGAGTGGGAATCCTCATCTGACGAATCTAGCGGGTCAGAATATGAACCTGTGGAAAGCAGTGGCTCTCTGACCCAAAGTTCGGACGAGGAGGTGGAGGTCCCTGATAGCACCAGGCGTACCAGGCCCCGTGTCGCTAGACCACAGGTTATGCAGGATCCGCTTCAAGAGCAGCAGAGTGGGGCTGTCGCTGCCGGATCACGTGGTGAGGCATACACCAGCAGCGCAGCCCTCCCTGGACCTAGTACCAGCACTGCCGTACAACATGGTGATGTGGCGAGCACCAGAAGGGCAGTTGAAGCTGGTACGGTGGCACGTGCAGTAGTTACCCCGTCGCAGCCACCGCACAGACAGGCCCGTAGAGCCCCTAGAATCCCTGAGGTCCTGGCAAACCCTGATTGGCAGTCACCAACTTCAGCCGCACCATTAGTTCCCCCTTTCACCGCCCAGTCTGGAGTTCGGGTTGAGACGGCTCAAATCGGTTCTCCCTGGGATTTTTTGAGCTGTTCTTGACTGCGGAGCCCTTGGACTTAGTCGTGGCAGAGACAAACCGGTATGCCACACAATTTATATCCGCCAACCCGGGAAGCTATTATGCCCAGCCTTTCCGGTGGAAACCAGTCCAAGTTTCCGAACTTAAATTTTTTTTGGGCCTTCTCCTCAACATGGGTCTAACTAAAAAGCATGAATTACGGTCATATTGGTCCACGAACCCGATTCATCACATGCCCATGTTCTCTGCTGCTATGTCCAGGGCACGATTTGAGGCCATCCTCCGTTTCCTGCATTTTAGCGACAACACCACCTCCCGTCCCAGAGGCCACCCAGCTTTTGACCGGCTCCACAAAATTCGGCCCCTCATAGACAATTTCAATCAGAAATTAGCAGATTTGTATACCCCCGAGCAAAACATCTGCGTAGACGAGTCCCTAATACATTTTACCGGGCGCCTTGGCTTCAAACAATACATCCCAAGCAAGCGTGCCCGGTATGGGGTCAAATTGTATAAGCTCTGTGAAAGGGCCACAGGCTATACCCACAAATTTCGGATCTATGAGGGAAAAGATCAGACCCTGGAGCCGGTCGGTTGCCCTGACTACCTGGGGAGCAGTGGGAAGACAGTCTGGGACTTGGTGTCACCCTTATTCGGCAAGGGGTACCATCTTTATGTGGACAATTTCTACACAAGTGTGGCCCTCTTTAGGCATTTGTTTCTAGAACGGATTTGCGCCTGTGGCACCGCGCGAACTTGTCGCGTGGGCTTCCCCCAACGGCTCGTTAACACCCGTCTTGCAAGGGGGGAGAGGGCTGCCTTGTGTAACGAAGAACTGCTCGCGGTGAAATGGAGAGACAAGCGTGACGTTTACATGCTCTCCTCCATTCACGCAGACACGACAATACAAATTGAGCGAGCAACCCGTGTCATTGAAAAGCCCCTCTGTGTCCACGACTATAATGCGCTCATGGGAGGGGTGGACTTCAATGACCAGATGTTGTCTCCGTATTTAGTTTCCCGCAGAACCAGACGCTGGTATAAGAAGGTGTCTGTATATTTAATTCAATTGGCGCTTTATAATAGTTTTGTTCTCTACAGTAAGGCTGGGAGAACAGGATCCTTCCTCAAATTCCAGGAAGAGATCATTGAGAACCTCCTGTATCCAGGAGGTTCCGTGGCCCCATCCACCAGTGTAGTTAGCCGTCTACACGAGCGACATTTCCCCAGTGTCGTTCCTGGTACCTCAACCCAACCGTCACCCCGAAAAAGATGTCGTGTCTGTAGCAGGAGTGGAATAAGGCGTGACACCCGCTATTTCTGTCCTGACTGTCCTGACCACCCTGCCCTATGCTTTGGTGAGTGTTTCCGGAAGTACCACACACAGGTACACTTAGCATAGGGATTGCATCTCACAGGACAGGCACACAGGGCTATTAGGGCCCTTTTACTCACAGCTGCTGCAAACCTCTCCTTTCACCTGGGATAAAGTGCATAACGTACTTCGCCACATCTTTGGGCGATTTGCGCTTTGCACATTGTCCGATGGGGAAGGAGAGGTTTGTTCTATAAAGGTAAAAAAAACTAAACAAAAAAAAAAATACCGGTAAGTAAAAAAGTTAACGTTCAGTTAAAAAAGTTAAAAAAAGTTTATATGTTCTGTTCAAAAGTTAATAAATTTATTGCGTTGCGGCCTGGTTTTTTCTTTTTTGTTTTGTTTTTTTTACCTTCCAGGTGGACCAACCGATCGACTAGCTGCAGCACTGATGTGCATTCTGACAGAAGCATTGCGCTGCTGTCAGATTACACGCAAGTCGGTGTATGCGGCGCTGCAAGACGAGATTTCTCCTCTGCAGTAAAAGATACGTTTGCCGAGGCATATGAGCTGAGGAGGTGGCGGTGTTCATATACTTTGGCAAACACTTTGTATATATAAAAAAAAAAATCCCGGCAATGATTTATTCATCCACATCGATTGATGTGAATGGAGAAATCTGGTTTGCCAGGGCATACGAGCTAAGTGGGTATGGATGTTGGGCGGAGCTCCTATGTCCTGGCAGACGCCTTTCCCCTCCTTTTTCTTTTTTTGGCAGAGATTTTTTCATCCATATTGATTGATGCGAATAAAGAAATCTGTGCCGTTCATTTTTTTCTTTCAGCCCAGAGGCTGAACGGAAAAAAAAAATCTCATTACCCGTATGCTCAATATAAGGAGAATAGCAGAAACTCCTAATGCTGGCCATACATGTAATGATTGCGGAGACCCTCAAATGCCAGGGCAGTACAAACACCCCACAAATAACACCATTTTGGAAAGAAGACACCCCAAGGTATTCGCTGAGGGGCATATTGAGTCCATGAAAGATTGAAATTTTTGTCCCAAGTTAGCGGAAAGGGAGACTTTGTGAGAAAAAAAATCAAAACAATCAATTTCCGCTAACTTGTGCTAAAAAAATTTTTTTTATATGAACTCGCCATGCCCCTCATTGAAAACCTTGGGGTGTCTTCTTTCCCAAATGGGGTCACATGTGGGGTATTTATACTGCCCTGGCAGAGAAGAAGTCTGGTATCCAAATGTCTAAAAATGCCCTCCTAAAAGGAATTTGGGCACCTTTGCCCACCTAGGCTGCAAAAAAGTGTCACACATCTGGTATCTCCGTATTCAGGAGAAGTTGGGGAATGTGTTTTGGGGTGTCATTTTACATATACCCATGCTGGGTGAGATAAATATCTTGGTCAAATGACAACTTTGTATAAAAAAATGGGAAAAGTTGTCATTTGCCAAGATATTTCTCTCACCCAGCATGGGTATATGTAAAATGACACCCCAAAACACATTCCCCAACTTCTCCTGAATACGGAGATACCACATGTGTGACACTTTTTTGCAGCCTAGGTGGGCAAAGGGGCCCACATTCCAAAGAGCACCTTTCGGATTTCACAGGTCATTTACTTACTTACCACACATTAGGGCCCCTGGAAAATGCCAGGGCAGTATAACTACCCCACAAGTGACCCCATTTTGGAAAGAACACACCCCAAGGTATTTCGTGATGGGCATAGTGAGTTCATGGAAGTTTTTATTTTTTGTCACAAGTTAGTGGAAAATGATGATTTTTTCTTTTTTTTTCTTACAAAGTCTCATATTCCACTAACTTGTGACAAAAAATAAAAACTTCCATGAACTCACTATGCCCATCAGCGAATACCTTGGGGTGTCTTCTTTCCAAAATGGGGTCACTTGTGGGGTAGTTATACTGCCCTGGCATTCTAGGGGCCCAAATGTGTGGTAAGGAGTTTGAAATCAAATTCTGTAAAAAATGACCAGTGAAATCCGAAAGGTGCTCTTTGGAATATGGGCCCCTTTGCCCACCTAGGTTGCAAAAAAGTGTCACACATCTGGTATCTCCGTATTCAGGAGAAGTAGGGGAATGTGTTTTGGGGTGTCATTTTACATATACCCATGCTGGGTGAGAGAAATATCTTGGCAAAAGACAACTTTTCCCATTTTTTTTATACAAAGTTGGCATTTGGCCAAGATATTTATCTCACCCAGCATGGGTATATGTAAAATGACACCCCAAAACACATTCCCCAACTTCTCCTGAATACGGAGATACCAGATGTGTGACACTTTTTTGCAGCCTAGGTGGGCAAAGGGGCCCATATTCCAAAGAGCACCTTTCGGATTTCACTGGTCATTTTTTACAGAATTTGATTTCAAACTCCTTACCACACATTTGGGCCCCTAGAATGCCAGGGCAGTATAACTACCCCACAAGTGACCCCATTTTGGAAAGAAGACACCCCAAGGTATTTCGTGATGGGCATAGTGAGTTCATGGAAGTTTTTATTTTTTGTCACAAGTTAGTGGAATATGAGACTTTGTAAGAAAAAATAAAAATAAAAAAAAAAATCATCATTTTCCGCTAACTTGTGACAAAAAATAAAAAGTTCTATGAACTCACTATGCCCATCAGCGAATACCTTAGGGTGTCTACTTTCCGAAATGGGGTCATTTGTGGGGTGTTTGTACTGTCTGGGCATTGTAGAACCTCAGGAAACATGACAGGTGCTCAGAAAGTCAGAGCTGCTTCAAAAAGCGGAAATTCACATTTTTGTACCATAGTTTGTAAACGCTATAACTTTTACGCAAACCATTTTTTTTTTACCCAAACATTTTTTTTTTATCAAAGACATGTAGAACAATAAATTTAGAGCAAAATTTATATATGGATCTCGTTTTTTTTGCAAAATTTTACAACTGAAAGTGAAAAATGTAATTTTTTTGCAAAAAAATCGTTAAATTTCGATTAATAACAAAAAAAGTAAAAATGTCAGCAGCAATGAAATACCACCAAATGAAAGCTCTTCTAGTGAGAAGAAAAGGAGGTAAAATTCATTTGGGTGGTAAGTTGCATGACCGAGCAATAAACGGTGAAAGTAGTGTAGGTCAGAAGTGTAAAAAGTGGCCTGGTCTTTCAGGGTGTTTAAGCCATGGGGGCTGAGGTGGTTAAGAATCTGGCAGGTATCTGTCTTCTGCTCTGTCTATCTTCTGCTTTGTTTGGGCCTGACTAGCTATGGAGGTACTTATCTTCTCCTTGTATTTGGAATCTGTACTTACAGGACTGCTCGCAGGGAAAGGTGGTTTCTTCCTGGAGATCTGATAGTTCTGAAGTTGCTGCTTTCTTTGTCATCCAGCTGAGGTAAGGAACTCATGCTGGGAAGGTTGCTTTTTGGGCCTCAGCAAAGGCCTGAATCCTTGGTTGAGATCTCTGTTTTTCTGGGAGCTCCTCTTCACACAGCTTACCCCAACACGGGGTGGCTGGTACACTGCCTAGAACTTTCTTTCCTCCCTCTGAAGTAGGATGTGGGAACATTCCACTCCTCCTCAGATAGGGGGAAGCTAGCCTGGAATGGTATATTCCAGTCTAGGTCTACTAACTTACTATGTTCTGACTACATATTGCTGCCACCTGCTGGTGTACATTAGGAATTACAGCAAATATATACAATACAGACATAGAAATGGCATACAATATAAATACAATGTCAGGTTACACAAGATGACAACACATCTACACTTTAACATTATGAAGCTGGGTGACAGAGTTTTAGTGACATACTCTGGGATGTTACACATGTCACCCAGCAATAGAACAGACGATTTTGAGAGATTTAGGCCCCTGACAGCAATGCAGAAGGGGGTTCTGTCACCCAGCAATAGAACAGAGGATTTTGAGAGATTTAGGCCCGTCAGCAATGCAGAGCAGGGGTTCATTCACAACAAAAGGTGGTTCATGTCACCCAGCAATAGAACAGAGGATTTTGAGAGATTTAGGCCCCTGTCACCCAGGCACAGCAGGGGTTCATTCACGGCAAAAGGGGTTCATGTCACCCAGCAATAGAACAGACGATTTTGAGAGATTTAGGCCCCTGTCAGCAATGCAGAGCAGGGGTTCATTCACGGCAAAAGGGGGTTTATGTCACCCAGCAATAGAATGGAGGATTTTGAGAGATTTCAGCCCCTGTCACCCAGGCACAGCAGGGGTTCATTCACGGCAAAAGTGGGTTCATGTCACCCAGCAATAGAAAAGAGGATTTTGAGAGATTTAGGCCCCTGTCAGCAATGAAGAGCAGGGGTTTATTCACGGCAAAAGGGGTCTTATGTCACCCAGCAATTGAACAGAGGATTTTGAGAGATTTAGGCCCCTGTCACCCAGGCACAGCAGGGGTTTGTATACGTCAAAAATGGTAAAATGTCACCCGATAATTGAAAATATTTTTTTATTTTATTTAGGGCACTAAAATTGGCACTTTTTTTAATTAAAATGGCTCTAAAATAGTACTTGAAAATGCTAGAGGGATGTAAAAGGCAGTAAAAAGTGCTTAAGAGCATGGCAACTGCTCTGCAAACAAATGTGGATAGGGAAATAACTTAAAATGAAATAAAATAACTAAAAATTACAAATTATTAACTTGCAACTCAGAGAAGGAGGTGGATATGGAGTCGGAGGTTGAGGAGGCGGTGAATGTGGTGTTGTAGGTGGAGGAACAGGTATCCAACAATGTTTTTTTTTTATTTTTTATTGAGGTAGGTAGCCCCCAAAATATTGGGACAAATAAAAAAAAGAAAACAAAGAATGATTGCACTTGACTTCAGTACAAAAATGTATGTTTGATGGTGATATAAATGTTTATTCTGCACAAGGTACAGACAAGTCTTGTGGGATCCAAGCCTGGTTCATTTTAATGAACGTGAGCTTGTCCACGTTGGCTGTGGACAGGCGGCTGCGTCTGTCTGTAATGACGCCTCCTGCCGTGCTAAATACACGTTCAGTACACTTGCTGCAGGGAAGGCCAGCACCTCCAAGGCATACAGGGCAAGCTCTGGCCATGTGGACAATTTGGAAACCCAGAAGTTGAATGAGGCAGAACCATCAGTCAGAACGTGTAGGCGTGTGCACAGGTACTGTTCCACCATGTTGTTCAAATGCTGCTTCCTCCTAACACACTCCATATCAGCAGTTGGGGCCGGTTGTTGCGGCGAGGTGACAAAGCATTTCCACATGTCGGGCATGCTAACCCTGCCTTCTGAGGTGCTGGCGCTGACACAGCTGCGTTGGCGACCTCTTGCTCCTCCCCTGCCTTCGCCTTGTGCTTCTACTTGTCCCCCGGCGTCAGTCGGGAATGCTCTCAGGAGCGCGTCTACCAGCGTGCACCTGTAGTCGCGCATCTTCCGATCACGCTCCAGTGAGGGAATTAAGGATGGCACATTCTCTTTGTAACGGGGATCCAGCAGGGTGGCCACCCAGTAGTCAGCACACGTTAAAATGTGGGCAACTCTGCAGTTGTTGCGCAGGCTGCCCAGATGTGAGGACAAGCTGTCCTCTGTGGGAGGCGTATCGTCTATGTCCTCCGTATCCCCCAGATGCTTCATCCCCATCCTCCTCCTTATCCTCCTCCTCGTCCTCCAGTAGTGGGCCCTGGCTGGCCAAATTTGTACCTGGCCTCTGCTGTTGCAAAAATCCTCTTTCTGAACCACTTCTAAAAGACTGGCCTGAAAGTGTTAGAGATGACACCACTTCCTCCTCCTCATCCTGGGCCACATCATCTTCCATCATCGCCCTAAGTGTTTTCTCAAGGAGACATAGAAGTGGTATTGTAACGCTGATAACGGCGTCATCGCCACTGGCCATGTTGGTGGAGTACTCGAAACAGCGCAACAGGGCACACAGGTCTCGCATGGAGGCCCAGTCATTGGTGCTGTTCCGAAGTGCGACTCACCCGTGCGTGCTGCAGCTGAAACTCCACTATGGCCTGCTGCTGCTCGCACAGTCTCTCCAGCATGTGCAAGGTGGAGTTTCACCTGGTGGGCACGTCGCATATGAGGCGGTGAGCAGGAAGGCCGAAGTTATGCTGTAGAGCAGACAGCCGAGCGGTGGCAGGATGAGAACGACGGAAGCGCGCACAGACGGCCCGCACTTTATGCAGCAGCTCTGACATGTCGGGGTAGTTGTGAATGAATTTCTGCACCACCAAATTCAGCACATGCCAGGGCTGCAACGAGATTTCGCCCATTATCGTACACCACCAGGCCGGGCTTGAGGCTCACCGGAAGAAACCACTCGTCGGTCTGTTGTTCTATACCCCGCCACAACTCCTGCGCGGTGTGGGGCCTGTCCCCCAAACACATCAGTTTCAGAACGGCCTGCTGACATTTACCCCTGGCTGTGCTGAAGTTGGTGGTGAAGGTCTGTCGCTGACATGATGAGGAGGTGGTAGAAGAGGAGGAGGAAGACGAGTAGGAGGAGGAGGCAACAGGAGACAAAGAATGATGCCCTGCGATTCTTGGCGGCTGAAGGACGTGCGCCAAACAGTTCTCCGCCTGGTGCCCAGCCACCACTACATTTACCCAGTGTGAAGTTAAGGAGATATAGCGTCCCTGGCCGTGTTTACTTGTCCACGTATCTGTGGTAAGGTGGACCTTGCCACAGATGGCGTTGCGCAGTGCACACTTGATTTTATCCGATACTTGGTTGTGCAGGGAGGGCACGGCTATCCTGGAGAAGTAGTGGTGGCTGGGAACGATGTACTGTGGGACAGCAAGCGACATGAGCTGTTTGAAGCTGTCCGTCTCCACCAGCCTGAATGACAGCATTTCAAAGGCCAGTAGTTTAGAAATGCTGGCATTCAGGGCCAGGGATCGAGGGTGGCTAGGTTGGAATTTACGCTTTCTCTCCAAGGTTTGTGAGATGGAGAGCTGAACGCTTCCGTGTGACATGGTGGAGATGCTTGGTGATGGAGGGGGTGGTGTTGGTGGCACATACTCTGTTTGCTGGGCGGCAGGTGCCAATGTTCCTCCAGAGGCGGAGGAAGAGGCAGAGGCAGCAGCAGAAGAGGAAGCAGGAGGGGCCTGAGCCCTTTCTTGGTTTTGAAGGTGCTTACTCCACTGCAGAAGGTGTCTTGTAGTGATGAGCGGCAGGGGTCATATTCGAATTCGCGATATTTCGCGAATATTTTGTAGAATATTCGTTGAATATTCGCAAATTCGAAAATTCACGATTTTTTTTTACTCAAAAAATCGGAAAGGTAATGATTGTGTAATATGCGAATATTCGGAATTCGAATTTTCGGATTCAAATTTTTTATTGAGAATTTTTCAACTTACAATTATTAGACAACGAAGATTATAGCACTATATTAGCTAAATTGCTCTATATTCGATTTTTTTCCAATATTCTCTATATTGCTATAACTATTCGTAATATTCTAAAACAAGAATATATAGCAATATAGCGAATAGTCAAAAAAAACTAATATAGAGCAAGATTCGCAAACACTACTACTCCTAAAGTCAAGTATATTGCAGCCTTCTTATTGGCCCACAAGCTAGAAGCAGTGAGGGATCATGTGTACTGATAAAAAAAAAAAAAAAAAAAAATTTAAATTAAAAATTTTAAAAATTCATTCGAATATTCGAAATTACGAATATATATAACAATATTTGAAATATTTGCGAATTTTCAAAGTACCTATAGTCGCAATAAAAATTCGAAATTTTAATATTCGTGATCAACACTAGTGTCTTGCATGTAGATCCCTGATCATGCAGGTTGTGCTAAGGTTCAGAACGTTTATGCCTCGCTTAAGGCTCTGATGGCACAGCGTGCAAACCACTCAGGTCTTGTCGTCAGCACATTGTGTGAAGAAGTGCCATGCCAGGGAACTCCTTGAAGCTGCCTTTGGTGTGCTCGGTCCCAGATGGCGGTGGTCAGTAGCAGGCGAACTATTTTGGCGACGGCTGCTCTGCTTTTGCACCCTGCTCCCTCTTTTGCTACACTGTTGGCTCAGTCTCACCACTGCCTCTTCCTCCGAACTCTGAAAGTCAGTGGCACGACCTTCATTCCATGTGGGGTCTAGGACCTCATCATCCCCTGCATCGTCTTCCACCTAGTCTTCCTCCCTGACCTCCTTTTAGGTCTGCACACTGCAGAAAGACGCAGCAGTTGGCACCTGTGTTTCGTCATCATCAGAGACGTGCTGAGGTGGTATTCCCATGTCCTCATCATCAGGAAACATAAGTTGTTGTGCTCAAGAGGAAAGTAGTAGGGCACACCAATATTTGGTTCCACACGGACAGTTAATATAACAATATTTATTAGTAATATACACTATTAAATGAACATACATACAATTACACACTATAAGATGCTAAAATTAATAAAATGTTAAATACAGTAAAACATAATATTGTTATTAATAAATGTTAAAATTTTTACTGTATTTTGACCAGAGTTTGTTGTATGGTACGGTAATGTCCTTCCAAATGGGTTAATTAACCCGATCAATATCGGGAGTAGACTTGATATGTAGATACAGTCTTTTAAATAATCACTTATATTGTTGCGACTTAATAGTCCTTTCACATATATTATCGCTACAATGTTGCTGCCTGTTGATAGGAATAAGCCGGAGCTATTTTACTCACAGTTTGAAATGGAGTGATACCGGATTTTATTGCATCACTGGTGGCGTCCCACGTGTGATGGAGTTTTTGGCAGGCTGCGGCGTGTAGAAATTACGCGGCTTCGGGATCCTCGGTGGTCGTGTGCAGCCGTACTGTATTGGAGGTCAGTCGGTAGTATGGTCCTTCTGCGTTTTAATGGATATCTCGCAGGAGTAGACTTTGCCAAAAAACCGACTCTCCAAAGAAACAGGTGTCCGGCTTGTCTTTGCTTTTAAAGATAAAGATAAAAGTTCACCGATCCCTCGCTTCTTTCTTTTCTTTCAGCGCTTTTAATCCTCCGGTATTGTGCTTCATTCCATGGGATAGTTACCATACGCGTTTCGGAGTGGGCTACGACTCCTTCTTCAGTGGCTAAATTACCCATGAAAGTGACTAGTTTTTATACACCTAAACAGGTGCGGTCTAGATAGATTAACTTTGAATAGGAAGTGACGTGAGTTCCTTCTCAAGTTGAGAGGGCAAATATATCGCTTACAAACTCAGTATAAAAATAGTATAACAATAGTATAAAAATAAATTAAATAAATGGCTAGGTATATCACTATAAATTAAAAGCATACATGATAAAATATGTCAAATATGGAACTCTAGAACAGAACGATCATATATATATATATATATATGAGAGACCGCAATACCTTTATAAAAATATTTTTGCAAATAGGATCCATTTTCCTATAAACATATCTATACGGGTAGGATCCATCTTATTATTTCATTCCATATATACCACCATACTCCGTAATGTTCATCCATAATAGTGGACATAAAGGATAATAAATGCATAATTGAAAGCCGCACAGCTCTCTGTGCGGTTAATACTGGAGTTTTTATCTATTGCGGTTTCATTGCGTTTTTACTTTAATTCAGTTTTATATAGATAACCACCTTTATCAGACATATATTGACATGCTAATTTAATATATACAGTCGTGGCCAAAAGTTTTGAGAATGACAAAAATATTAGTTTTCACAAAGTTTGCTGCTAAACTGCTTTTAGATCTTTGTTTCAGTTGTTTCTGTGATGTAGTGAAATATAATTACACGCACTTCATACGTTTCAAAGGCTTTTATCGACAATTACATGACATTTATGCAAAGAGTCAGTATTTGCAGTGTTGGCCCTTCTTTTTCAGGACCTCTGCAATTCGACTGGGCATGCTCTCAATCAACTTCTGGGCCAATTCCTGACTGATAGCAACCCATTCTTTCATAATCACTTCTTGGAGTTTGTCAGAATTAGTGGGTTTTTGTTTGTCCACCCGCCTCTTGAGGATTGACCACAAGTTCTCAATGGGATTAAGATCTGGGGAGTTTCCAGGCCATGGACCCAAAATGTCAACGTTTTGGTCCCCGAGCCACTTAGTTATCACTTTTGCCTTATGGCATGGTGCTCCATCGTGCTGGAAAATGCATTGTTCTTCACCAAACTGTTGTTGGATTGTTGGAAGAAGTTGCTGTTGGAGGGTGTTTTGGTACCATTCTTTATTCATGGCTGTGTTTTTGGGCAAAATTCTGAGTGAGCCCACTCCCTTGGATGAGAAGCTACCCCACACATGAATGGTCTCAGGATGCTTTACTGTTGGCATGACACAGGGCTGATGGTAGCGCTCACCTTTTCTTCTCCGGACAAGCCTTTTTCCAGATGCCTCAAACAATCGGAAAGAGGCTTCATCTGAGAATATGACTTTGCCCCAGTCCTCAGCAGTCCATTCACCAAACTTTCTGCAGAAGATCAATCTGTCCCTGATGTTTTTTTGGGAGAGAAGTGGCTTCTTTGCTGCCCTTCTTGACACCAGGCCATCTTCCAAAAGTCTTCGCATCACTGTGCGTGCAGATGCGCTCACACCTGCCTGCTGCCATTCCTGAGCAAGCTCTGCACTGGTGGCACTCCGATCCCGCAGCTGAATCCTTTTTAGGAGACAATCCTGGCACTTGCTGGACTTTCTTGGACGCCCTGAAGCCTTCTTAACAAGAATTTAACCTCTTTCCTTGAAGTTCTTGATGATCCTATAAATTGTTGATTGAGGTGTAATCTTAGTAGCCACAATATCCTTGCCTGTGAAGCCATTTTTATGCAACGCAAGGATGGATGCACGCGTTTCTTTGCAGGTCACCATGGTTAACAATGGAAAAACAATGATTTCAAGCATCCCCCTCCTTTTAACATGTCAAGTCTGCTTTTTTAACCCAATTAGCCTGACATAATGATCTCCAGCCTTGTGCTCGTCAACATTCTCACCTGAGTTAACAAGACGATTACTGAAATGATCTCAGCAGGTCCTTTAATGACAGCAATGAAATGCAGTGGAAAGGTTTTTTTGGGATTAAGTTAATTTTCATGGCAAAGAAGGACTATGCAATTCATCTGATCACTCTTCATAACATTCTGGAGTATATGCAAATTGCTATTATAAAAACTTAAGCAGCAACTTTTCCCATTTCCAATAATTATGTAATTCTCAAAACTTTTGGCCACGACTGTAATAGATATATAATGTTAAAAGTACATATTATTTAAAAATTATATATATTCATTAAAAAGCTGCATATACTGTTAATAATAATCGATAGGACAGATAAGTATTCTATTTATTTAAGTAAGTCAACGTGAAGGAGGGAGCTACACAATATATTCTGGATCATAACTATTTCTGGTTTGATTCGGATATATATCTGCAGATATGTGGTACTGCAATGGGCACCAGGTTTGCCCCCAGCTACGCTAATTTATTTATGGCGAATTGGGAACAAGAGGTCATCGATCCCAAGCTGGGGACAGACCTGGTGCTCTGGAAGAGGTACATCGATGATGTCCTCTTCATATAGAAAAACGACCAGGAATCACTAGATAAATTCTTAGTGGACATCAATAAAAATGACTATAACCTACGGTTTGCAGGAAAGACCAGTCAAAAAATGGTGGAATTTTTAGATCTACAAATTAAAATAGAAGAGTCCAAATTAGTCTGCAACACATTTCGGAAACCAACATCAAAAAATAGCTACATCTTGTATAATAGCTGTCATTTGCCGCAATGGCTTCTAAATGTACCGACAGGACAATTCAGACGAATTAGGAGAAATTGCTCAAAACTGGAGGTTTTTGAAGAAGAGGCTGTAGTTATGAAAAATCTATTTCTGGAGAAACAATATTCCACAGAAATTTTAGAGACAGCATTAAACACGGTTAGACAATTAGTTCGGAAGTCTTTTTTTGACACAAAAATAAAAAAGGAACAGAAAGACGAAAGCACAAGAATAATTTTACCGTTTAACACTCACCACAAAAAAGTGAAGTATATATTAAATAAACACTGGCACTTTTTAAATAAAGATAAAACAATAGGTCACTTAATTTCACAATTTCCACAAGTCACCTTCACTAAAGCACCTAATTTAGCACTTATGGTAGCACCTACTATTCCAAAAACTAATAAAAATAAAGTAGATTTGTCCATACAAATCTACTTTAAAATACCAGGTTTTTTTTCGGTGTGGAAGATGTATGGGGTGTAAAAATACTACGTTCCCTAAAAAAACATTGACGGTAAAATCTACAACAAATAGTCACCAACATACAATGAAAGACTTCCTTACATACAATACTAATAGCGTTATTTATGTCATACAATGTCCCTGCAAGAGACAATACGTGGGAGAAACAAAGAGACAACTGAAGGTCCGTATAGCGGAACACATATCCAATATAAAGAAGGTTTACATAAAACATACCCTGTCAAATCATTTCAAAACTACACATAACCAAGACCCTAAAGGACTTGTTTTTTCGGCTCTTGAAAAAAATAGAAGTAGACTGGAGGGGTGGAGATCACATTAAGAGAATTTCAAGGATCGAATCAAGATACATCTTTGACTTTAACACTCTATTACCAGCAGGATTAAATGCTGAAATCGAAATATATGGATTTCTATAGCTATGTATTAAGGGGGAGGGGGCTCTCCACCGAGGGGAGACCCGTGAGTATTTCGATCTCCGGGTCTCCCCCCGGTGATGGACCCCCTCCCTACTATCCTCAATTGTCGAATCTCCCTCCTTCCCGTTGACTTACTTTAATAAATAGAATACTTATCTGTCCTATCGATTATTATTAACAGTATATGCAGCTTTTTAATGAATATATATAATTTTTAAATAATATGTACTTTTAACATTATATATCTATTATATATTAAATTAGCATGTCAATATATGTCTGATAAAGGTGGTTATCTATATAAAACTGAATTAAAGTAAAAACGCAATGAAACCGCAATAGATAAAAACTGTAGTATTAACCGCACAGAGAGCTGTGCGGCTTTCAATTATGCATTTATTATCCTTTATGTCCACTATTATGGATGAACATTACGGAGTATGGTGGTATATATGGAATGAAATAATAAGATGGATCCTACCCGTATAGATATGTTTATAGGAAAATGGATCCTATTTGCAAAAATATTTTTATAAAGGTATTGCAGTCTCTCATATATATATATATATATATATATATATATATATATGATCGTTCTGTTCTAGAGTTCCATATTTGACATATTTTATCATGTATGCTTTTAATTTAAAGTGATATACCTAGCCATTTATTTAATTTATTTTTATACTATTGTTATACTATTTTTATACTGAGTTTGTAAGCGATATATTTGCCCTCTCAACTTGAGAAGGAACTCACGTCACTTCCTATTCAAAGTTAATCTATCTAGACCGCACCTGTTTAGGTGTATAAAAACTAGTCACTTTCATGGGTAATTTAGCCACTGAAGAAGGAGTCGTAGCCCACTCCGAAACGCGTATGGTAACTATCCCATGGAATGAAGCACAATACCGGAGGATTAAAAGCGCTGAAAGAAAAGAAAGAAGCGAGGGATCGGTGAACTTTTATCTTTATCTTTAAAAGCAAAGACAAGCCGGACACCTGTTTCTTTGGAGAGTCGGTTTTTTGGCAAAGTCTACTCCTGCGAGATATCCATTAAAACGCAGAAGGACCATACTACCGACTGACCTCCAATACAGTACGGCTGCACACGACCACCGAGGATCCCGAAGCCGCGTAATTTCTACACGCCGCAGCCTGCAAAAAACTCCATCACACGTGGGACGCCACCAGTGATGCAATAAAATCCGGTATCACTCCATTTCAAACTGTGAGTAAAATAGCTCCGGCTTATTGCTATCAACAGGCAGCAACATTGTAGCGATAATATATGTGAAAGGACTATTAAGTCGCAACAATATAAGTGATTATTTAAAAGACTGTATCTACATATCAAGTCTACTCCCGATATTGATCGGGTTAATTAACCCGTTTGGAAGGACATTACCGTACCATACAACAAACTCTGGTCAAAATACAGTAAAAATGTTAACATTTATTAATAACAATATTATGTTTTACTGTATTTAACATTTTATTAATTTTAGCATCTTATAGTGTGTAATTGTATGTATGTTCATTTAATAGTGTATATTACTAATAAATATTGTTATATTAACTGTCCGTGTGGAACCAAATATTGGTGTGCCCTACTACTTTCCTCTTGATCCCAATATTTTCAGAGGATTGGGTGAATCCTCTTTGTAGAAGCACCCATTTCCATTCTTGACTATACAGGTGAGCCCTCTCTAAATACCTACATAAGTTGTTGTGCGTCAGTGCATTCTATGTCTTCCACCCCTGGGGAAGGGCTAGGTGGATGCCCTTGGGAAACCCTGCCAGCAGAGTCTTCAAACAGCATAAGAGACTGCTGCATGACTTGAGGCTCAGACAGGTTCCCCGATATGCACGGGGGTGATGTGAAAGACTGATGGGCATGGGTTTCAGGCGCCACCTGTGCGCTTTCTGCAGAAGACTGGGTAGGAGATAATGTGAACCTGCTGGATCCACTGTCGGCCACCCAATTGACTAGCGCCTGTACTTGCTCAGGCCTTACCATCCTTAGAACGGCATTAGGCCCAACCAAATATCGCTGTAGATTCTGGCGGCTACTGGGAACTGAGGTAGTAGGTTCAGTAGGACGTGTAGCTGTGGCAGAACGCCCACATCCTCTCCCTGCACCAGAGGCTCCACCAACACCACCACCACTACCATGACCGCGTCCCTTATTAGATGTTTGCCTCATAGTTAGCGTTCACCAAGCAAAGTAAAAAGTGGTTAAGTCTGTTAAAAATAATTAACCGCCAATAAAAACCCTGATGTAGGGTATTACAAAACTCTATATGACAGCGGTATTTGTGGCCTAAATTTCACAGTAACTTATGCACCTCTAATCCCGGATGTGCAGTATATCAGAGGGTTTTTTAACCCCAGTAAGCAAAAGCCGAATTTGTGGCCTAAATTTCACAGTAACTTATGAACCTATAATCACAGATGTGCAGTATATAAAACACAGTGTTTTTCCACCCCAGCATGCGAAAGCCGTATTTGTGGCCTAAAATGAACAGTCCCTTATGCACCTATAATCCTAGATGTGCACTATATGAAACAGAGAGGTTTTTTTCACCCAGTATGCCCCAGTATGCCAAAGCCGTATTTCTGGCCTAAATGTGACACTCACTTATGCACCTATAATCCTAGATGTGCACTATATGAAACAGATGGGTTTTTTTTTTCACCCAGTATGCCCCAGTATGAGAAAGCTGTATTTGTGGCCTAAATTTCACAGTAACTTATGCACCTCTAATCCCAGATGTGCAGTATATCAGAGGTTTTTATTTAACCCCAGTAAGCAAAAGCTGTATTTGTGGCCTCAATTTCACAGTAACTTATGCACCTATAATCCCAGATGTGCAGTATATCAGAGGGTTTTTTAACCCCAGTAAGCAAACGCCGTATTTCTGGCCTAAAATGAACAGTCCCTTATGCACCTATAATCCTAGATGTGCACTATATGAAACAGAGGGGATTGTTTCACCCAGTATGCCCCGGTATGCCAAAGTCGTATTTCTGGCCTAAATGTGACAATCACTTATGCAGCAATAATCCTAGATGTGCACTATATGAAACAGATGGTTTTTTTCACCCCCGTATGCCCCAGTATAAGAAAGCCGTATTTGTGGCCTAAATTTCACAGTCACTTATGCAGCAATAATCCTAGATGTGCACTATATGAAACAAAGTTTTTTTTTTAACCCCAGTGTCTCAAAGCAGTATTTCTGGACTTGCAGACATGCAGATATCCTCTGCTGGTGCACTATCGTTGCATAAAATGGCTGCTGATTTTGTATTGATATTGACAAACTAAAGGAAAAAAAGTTTGTTTTCAGTAGTAGTTGGCTCAGGGCCGGCTTAAAACAATTGTGCACTGCACCCACAAAACACATTTGCTGTAGATCGCTAAGTAAAGAAGCAGTTCTTCATAAGATTTCTCCCTGATCTCTCCCTCACAGCAGCTGCAGCCTATCCCTACACTAATCCGAGCAGAGTCACGGGCGGCGCTACGTGACTCCAGCTTAAATAGAGGCTGGGTCACATGCTGCAGTTGGCCAATCACAGCCATGCCAATAGTAGGCATGGCTGTGATGGCCTTTTGGGGCAAGTAGTATGACACTTGTTGATTGGCTGCTGTGCATCCTTTCAAAAAGTGCCATAAAGTACATAAATGTTCAGGTTCAAGTTCGGGTTCGCTCAACTCTACTTGTGACATATATGTTTGCAGGTAAGTTTAGCTGTTCTATTTTCATGCTTTATCATCTCTATTATAAGGATTTTACAATTAGTTTTTAGATGTTTTTCAGCAGTATACTGTAACAATGTTACTGGGCAGCAAATCCAACCAGGGGCAACATCTGCATGGAGTTTGTATGTTCTCCCTGTGTATTGCCAGCGTGTGACTGACTCCCTTGTTTCACAACCTTCCCTTCACCTTCAGTCCACTGTATAAGAAAAGCATATTGCAAGTGTTTGTCCTTTTTTTACCTGAGGATAGCCATAGATCCCAGTTATCTCCGCTATGGACAGACTGGAGGAAGACATTAAGTGTCCGATAAAAGCCACCACGTTGTTCTTCTCATCACAGCTGTAGTTGGGGACGGCTTCTTCTCGTCCTGACAGTATACTCAGTGCACTCTGTACAGCTTTATGTTCTAACACACAGGAGTCATAGATCTTGTATCCCAGAGTGATATTAGGTAAGAGGTCAGATCTTCTGTTTATTTCTTCTATGGCGAACATGAAGACCAGGAGATGTCTCGTTAAATGAAGAGATGGTCTACAAGATGTATAAACATGATTACAGTATATTGACCATGTGTCTGTATACCAAAGACATGGATAATATTTTTTTTTTCATTTCCATGCTCCATATTTCCACCTACAAAGTTGTAGCCATAGATCTATGCAAACAGTGAGGATACATTTAGAAACATCTTTTTTAAGAGCTGATAGACAAAGTGGATATTACATCCCTGTCCCGCGAGTCCATGTCTCACTTAATACATGAAAATATCCTGCTAGCCTTACAAGCAGCTGATTGACATTGTATGCTGTTATTTAATCTACAATCTACAAGTACAGCCAAATCCTTTTTGAAAAGTGATTCTCCCAGTGTTACTTCCCCTAGGACATATGATGCACGTAGATTATTACTACCCAGATGCAGAACTTTACATTTATCCACATTGAACTTCATTTGCCAAGTTGATGTCAAAGTCAGCTTGTGGTTTTTGTACATCTTCCTTAGAATGCACAGTACTACATAGCTTGGTGTCATCTGCTAAATTAGAAATTGTGCTCATAATCCCATCCTTGATATCATTAATAAATAAATTAAATAATAGAGGACCCAGCACTGAACCTTGGGATACACCACTTATAACACGGGACTTATAACTCTCTGGACACAAACTATACTTTCTAAGCTTATATACCTTATTGTACCTATTAAAGGGCTTCTGTCACCCCACTAAACAGTTTTTTTTTTTTTGTGTACTTATAATCCCTATCCTGCCATATTGCCATACATTATGTTATTGATGACATTTTATGATATGCTAATTACCTTTCTACCAGCAAGTAGGGCGTCTACTCTCTGGTAGCAGCCGCAGAAAACCGCCACCTCCTTCTGTTGATTGACAGGGCCAGCCGCAATCTCCTCCTCCGGCCAGCCCTGTCAGCATTTCAAAAATCGCATGCCTGTGTTGATTCGGTTCAGGCGCTCTGAGATAAGGAGGCTCGCCTCCTCAGCACTCCCTCAGTGCGCCTGCGCCAATGACGTCACCGAAAGAGAAGACGTTGAGGCTCCTTATCTCAGAGCGCCTGCGCCGTATCAACACAGGCGTGCGATTTTTGAAATGCTGACAGGGCTGGCCAGAGGAGGAGATCGCGGCTGGCCCTGTCAATCAACAGAAGGAGGGGGCGGTTTTCTGCGGCTGCTACCAGCAAGTAGACGCCCTACTTGCTGGTAGAAAGGTATTTAGCATATCATAAAAGTACGTTTTTTGCTAAATCTACTGAACGAAAATTATTAATAACATAATGTATGGCAATATGGCAGGATAGGGATTATAAGTACACAAAAAAAAATAATGAGTTTAGTGGGGTGACAGAAGCCCTTTAAACATCTACGAGAGACAGTATCAAATGTCTTTGAAAAATGCAGAAACACTACCTCCACAGCTGCACTTCTGTCAAGGCTTTTGCTCACCTTCTCATAATCACAATACCAGGTTAGTGTGACAACTTCTGTCCTTTATAAACCCATGCTGGTTATCACTAACGATATTATTTACAGTCACATACTCCTTGATATAGTCCCTTAAGAATACCCACAATAGAAGTTTAACTGGTCTATAATCACCTGTGGAGGGCCTAGAGCCGTTTGGCAACACATTTGCCTTGTACCAGTCATAAGGCACTATACCAGTCCCTAGAGAATTTCTAAAAATTATCACAGCGACACAGCCGTAACTGAACCGAGTTCTGTAAGAACTCTTGGGTGTAATCCATTTGGACCTGGAGGCAAGCTAATAGTAATGTTAAAAGCAGAGTGTGCTTGGCGTGCATGCTGCACCTGCATTCCCTGGACTTTGTGTGGCTGTCATGGCCCATAAACAGGTAGGAACTAGTGTTAGGGACCACTCCATAGAGGCGACCTTGACGTGGTGAGTGGCTTATTACGCTTTGGCCAAAATGTACACCAATGCCTCATCCAGCATAGAGGCAGGGCAGAATGCTGGTTGCAGAGTGCTATTGCATTTGTGTCTTTTTCTTTGTATATGTATTTCACCATAGCGATATGCACCTGCATACAGGGTTGTGCTGACTGAATCACCCACATTTTTTCTTTGTAGTATATATTGGAGGCGTGGCGATATCCATGCAGTCATGCACACCTGACCAGTCAATCTGTCCTGGAGGCTGGTTTTAAAGTCAGTATAAAACTGAGTCTGCTTATATAGCACCTACCAGTAGCCATTTGGCTCCAGGAGAAGTATATGGTGGGCTCAGCGTGCATGTTGGCACTTGCATCCCTGGATCCGATGAAAGCTGTAATGGCACCGGACGGGGTTAAAAGCAGAGTGTGCTTGGCGTGTATGCTGACCTGCATTCCCTGGATTTTGTGTGGCTGTCATGGCCCATAAACAGGTAGGAACTAGTGTTAGGGACCACTCATAGAGGCGACCTTGACGTGGTGAGTGGCTTATTACGCTTTGGCCAAAATGTACACCAATGCCTCATCCAGCATAGAGGCAGGGCAGAATGCTGGTTGCAGAATGCTATCACATTTGTATTTTGCGTTTGTAATAGTAATGTTAGTTAACTTAGCTTAGAAACATAGAAACATAGAATGTGTCGGCAGATAAGAACCATTTGGCCCATCTAGTCTGCCCAATATACTGAATACTATGAATAGCCCCTAGCCTTATCTTATATGAAGGATGGCCTTATGCCTATCCCATGCATGCTTAAACTCCTTCACTGTATTTGCAGCTACCACTTCTGCAGGAAGGCTATTCCATACATCCACTACTCTCTCAGTAAAGTAATACTTCCTGATATTACTTTTAAATAGGGTTGAGCGAACTCGAACTATAAAGTTCAGGTTCGTACCGAACTTTAGGATTTTTGGACCCCGGACCCAAACCCGAACATATCAGTCAAAGTTTGGGTTCGGGTTCGGTGTTCGGCGATTTCTTCGCGCTTTTTGAAAGGCTGCAGAGCAGCCAATCAACAAGCGTTTAACAGTGTGACCTTAGAAGTCATCACAGCCATGCCTACTAATGGCATGGCTGTGATTGGCCAGTGGAGCATATGCGATATTCTTCCATAGACAAAGTCATACAAGTAATTCTGTCACTGGGTGAGCAAGCATGGCTTTCCAAGGCTGATATTAAAGATGCCTTCAAACTTTTGCCAATACATCCGCTTTTGTGGAGATGGCATGGTATCAAATGTTTAGGGTCATATTATTTCGCCAACAAGCTCACCTTCGGGTCCAAATCAAGCCCGTGGTTATTTGACCAATTTGCAAAAAGTCTACACTGGGTACTCAAGAATACTTTTAATGCATACCACGTAATCCATTACCTGGATGATTTTCTCCTAATCGAACCACAGTCTCGCATCCCAGGTGACCTAGGAATGTTGCGCAGGGTATTCACGGAGCTCAGAGTACCAGTAGCAGAAAATAAATTTGACGGTCCCAGTAAAGTATTGACTTTCTTAGGTGTGCAGTTAGACACGGTGAAGTTACAGGCCAGCTTACCCATGGATAAGTTGTCTAGAATTAAGGAAGCAGTGCACAGGTCAGCCCGTTGTAAAATTACCACTAGGGCCCAACTTCAGAGTCTTCTAGGAATGCTGAACTTCGCGATGCGGATAATTCCACAAGGGAGATCTTTCATTTCCAGGTTGCTTTGTTTACTGCATTCAGCCCCTGACCATGACAGTATCATCCAATTAGATAGACCAGCACTCACAGATTTAGTCATGTGGGACACTTTTTTAACCCACTGGAATGGAGTGTCATTTTTTGTCCCTCCGGTGTCCAGTGAGTCCCCTATTATTCATACAGACGCCTCGGCATCAGTGGGATTCGCAGCTATAAATGGGAATCACTGGTTGGCTAGTTCCTGGCCATCTGAAGTAGCAGACATTCCAGGTTTCTCTCACTCTTCTCCTTTGTTCGACGTTTACCCTATAGTTGCAGCAGCAGTGGCATGGGGTAAGTTATGGCAGAATAAAACCGTACTGTTCTTAACAGATAATGCAGTTACCGCAGACCTTCTTAACAAAGGCAGATCCACCTCTAGCGAAGTAATGTCCTTAGTAAGGAGACTAGTATGGATAGCTTTACAGTGTAATTTCCATTTTGAGTGTGCACACATACCTGGCAAACAAAATACAGCAGCAGACGCCTTGTCCAGGCTTAACTTTGAACTTTTTTTTCAGATCTCCCCCGAAGCAGATCAACTGCAGACACCAACGCCACATCACAAACTGCTGTTCATGGACTGATGGCACACTTGGCAACTGCCAGGTCACTGATCAACAAATCTCTGTCGATTACGAATACGTTGACAAATTACAACACAGCCTGGGCTAGGTTCATTAAATTCAAAGAAACATACCCTCGGTCTGATTTAGGGGACATTTCTTATATACTTGCTTTTGTTGGTTTTTGCCACACCAATCTGAAGCTATCATATAATACCATTAAAGTATACTTAGCAGGCATCCAACATCATTGGTATCTTCTATATCCTGATAAGCCATCCTTGTTTTCTGCATATCCCGTCAAGGCTATATTGAAGGGCCTTCAACATACCACTTCAAAACCAAAAATCAAACGACAACCTCATACAGGCTCAATGTTCCGAGATTTATCCAATATGTTAGATAAGGAACCTTTTGGCCGCTATACTAGCCTATTGATTAAAACAGCATTATACCTAAGCTTCTACGGCTTTCTAAGACCAGGGGAATTTACCTGCGCGGTCTCATCTACCTCGGTTATTAGGAAAGAACATCTCAAATGGGTAGGCAACAAGTTCGTCCTCACCTTAGTACATTCTAAAACCTCATGGCCAGGCGAGATGGTAGAAATCAGTTACTTCCCGACGAATAACGAATGGTGTCCAGTAGCTCTTCTGTTTGGATGTTAATAACTCTGCCCCAGCTGAGTCCCCCTTATTGACACATGAGGCAGCTCCTCTCAGTATCCAAACTTTCCTTAAATACGTCCGCACTCTGCAGTCATCACTCGGGGTCGACCCCTTGACGTTAACTGGTCATTCTATCAGAATCGGGGCCGCGTCCGCGGCGTCCAAGAATAATATACCTGTCCACATTATCAAAAGGTTGGGTAGATGGAAATCTTCATGCTATGCCAGATATATTCCCAATCTGAGTGAAATAGGTACAAAACAAATAGTAAACATTTTATTGTGTTATCAATAAAGACTTCAGTCTAATTTGCTATTTGATTACCTGTCGTCCCAGCGACAGGTTTAACAACTTTTGAGAGGTAGATTTTTTTCTACATTAACACTTGATTATTGTATAATCTTATTGTAATACATGACATGACATTTAATGCTATGTATATTAATTTTATTTTTTGCATGTGACATTGATCTGCATTATTATTTCATTGTAAAAAAGAATGTTGCTTTTTTGAACTTGAAAAACCTGAATAAAGAAAGAATTTTTAACAGATATATTAATATTCCCAATCCTTGTGTAGAAATGTCTCAGGTTTTTCACCAATTGTTATATTAAAGATAACGTAATTAAACACATACGAATATTTTGAACTTATTTGTTTGTCTTTTTGGCCCACTTTAGGCTGCCCTAACAGATAGCAGCCCCGCCACACCTCCACTGCTGTTATTAGGAATCATATTCGCTCGCTTAGCCGTACTGAACACAAATACTGTATGGAACAGGAGGAGGAGGAGTATGAGAAAACAAGATTTAAACATATACCCTTTTTTGGAGGTGAAACGGGTGCATCTGAATCTTGTGGATTGAGTCCATTGTAAAGCATACATTTAAATTGCGTGTTTGTTCCTCATTAGCTCAGAGTTCCTCTGGTGGAGAGGAGAAGTCATGGGCAATCCAGGCCTTGTTCATTTTTATCGGAGTCAGCATTGCCAGTTGACAAGCGGATATGCTTATCTGTTATGATGCCACCAGCAGCACTAAATACAAGTTCGTGCCACGTGTCCAGCTTGGACACCCAGTAGTTGTAAGGCACTGAGGGATCATTTAGGATGCTGACACGGTCTGCTATGTATTCCTTCACCATTTTCCAAAACTTTTCCCTCCTTGTGCCACTAGGGTGCACTTCAGGGTGAGGGTGCTGGCGGGGTGTCATGAAAGTGTCCCATGCCTTGGAGAGTGTTGGCATGCCTTTGTTGGAACTGCTGTGTGTTACCATTGTCTCCCTTCCCCAGTTGCCTAAGGAAGTACGGACTCTGCCGCCAGCGCCGGAGCAATTTCTCAACAAGTTCCTTCTGGCATTGCACCATTTTACTTATCCTCTCCGCCACAGGAATGAGGCGGATAAGTAGTTTTCTTTGTAGCGGGGGTGGAGAAAGGTGAACACCCAGTAATCCGTGTTATCTAAAATGCGTATAACGCGAGGGTATATTGGACAGACTAGATGGGCCAAATGGTTATTATCTGCCGACACATTCTATGTTTCTATGTTTCTATGGGTCGAGGGTAAGGCAGCCTAAAAAATGATCGAGCGGAAATGTAGGACAAGTTATTAAAGTGGAAGGATCGAATGAAAGGAAGGGGAGCGCGTCAATTAAAGACGAATTTTAAATATTTTAGTCCCTGTCACCTATGCAGAGCAGGGGTTTTTCATCGGCAAAAATGGGTTAATATCACCCACCAATGGAACAGACGATTTTTAAAATGTTGGTCCCTGTCAACTATGCAGAGCAGGGGTTTATTCACGGCAAAACTGGGTTCATGTCGGCCACCAATTGAACAGACGATTTTACAAAAATCAGGTCCCTGTCACCTATGCAGAGCAGGGGTTTGTATAAAGCAAAATTGGTAAAATGTCACCTGACAATGTAACAGACGATTTTTAGAAATTTTGGTCCCTGTCACCTATGCAAAGCAGGGGTTTATTCACGGCAAAAATGGTAAAATGTCACCCAAGAATGTAACAGACGCTTTTGCACCCTGCTCCCTCTTTTGCTGTGCTGCTGCCTCTGTGCAACCAAAGCCTCTTCCTCCGAATTAGACAGGTCACTCGCATGACCTTGATTCCATGTGGGGTCTAGTACCTCATCATCCTCCACATCATCTTCCACCCACTCTTTACCCCTGCCCTCCTTGTCGGTCTGCAGACTGCAGAAAGCCACAGCAGTTGGCACCTGTGTTTTGTCATCATCAGAGACGTGCTGCAGTGGTCCTCCCATGTCCTCATCCTGAAACGTAGGTGGTTGGGCATCAGTGCACTCAATCTCTTCCACTTCTGGTGCAGGGCTATGTGATGGTCCACGGAAACCCTGCCAGCAGAGTCATCAAAAAGCATAACAGACCGCTGCATGACGTAGGGCTCAGACTGCTTGCCTGAATTGCAAGGGGGTGAGTTGAAAGACAGATAGCCATGGGTTGTAGTTGCCAAATCTGATAATTCAGCGGGGGACTGGGTGGGAGACAATGCGAAGGAACTGTCGGCAATGTCAGCCCCCCAATCTACTATAGTTTGTACTTGTTCTGGCCTCACCATTCGTACTGTCCAAAATGCAGTGTAAGCTGCAAATGTACTTTCTAGTGCAAAAGATGAGCATTTGTCACCCAACAAAGGTTGAGTGCTCTCATTAAGAGAAACAAAATAAGAGTATTGCAGGTTTGATACCTTTTAATGGCTAACAAAAAATAGAAGTAATGATGTTACATAGCGAGCTTTCGAGACATCACCAGTCCCTTCATAATATTGAAGATAAGGGTCGGCACTGCCTTGTGATGGTTGCGGTGCACGTGTCAATAGGTCGGCGTCCCAACAAACAATGTAAAGAAGAGGACCGACACTCGCAAATAGAATTTTCGCTGCTGTGGTTTATTCACTCACTTATAAACACATAGTGGAACCAAGAGGCCTCAACAGGGATTACAATATTTCTGGCTTTATCTAATGCTTGACCACGTTTGCATAATATGCATAATGCTTATACTTTGATTTATGTTTGATTTTCAGCGGACTTGAATTTTTCCACCGCTTTACATTGATTCCCATGGTCCATGGTATGCACACAACTGAACCTGTATCGGCCTCCATGTGGGAGGAGCCTTGCATCTCATGACGTCAGTTCATTTACCTTTTGAGAGTATATAAGACACAATGATAGTAGTGTATTGTATGGTCTGATGAAAGCACTTTCTATGTGCTGAAACGCGTCACTATGTGTTTATAAGTGACTGAATAAACCACAGCAGCGAAAATTCTATTTGCGAGTGCCGGTCCTCTTCTTTACACAGTCCCTTCATAAGGCGTACTGCAAGAATATATGAAGAAACAGCTATATATATACAATAAGAACAGAGACATGGAGGAATGAATGGACATTTGAAAAATAACAGAACAACATATCAAAGATTTTGAAAAAAAAAGGTCCTTAATTATCTTACAGATAAGGGGTGTGAGAGTTTTATGGTCTCTAAATTGATGTTATCTCAGAGATCTGGTGCCCCGACTATATCTATAGAAGACTCTTTAGATCTTGTAGTGTGTCATAAATCCCGGGGACAAAATTAGTCCAGTATTCAAAGTATCAAGCAGTGTTATAAATTTAGATTCCCAAATTCTTCTAGCTC
This sequence comes from Bufo bufo, assembly GCF_905171765.1. NCBI lineage: Eukaryota > Metazoa > Chordata > Amphibia > Anura > Bufonidae > Bufo > Bufo bufo. Next base: position 26,450,028 of record NC_053392.1, on the reverse strand, counting down.
TTTGGGATTTGAAGTTACCTTTTAATATTAGAACTTTCATGTGTTCTTCATTGTGTCCTGGGCTACAGAAATGCTTAGCCGCAGGAAAGTGCAGCTTCTTCTCTTTAATTGTGTGGTGGTGGGACCTCATCCTTGCATTGATTTTTTGTCCTGTTTCTCCAACGTAGAGGACTCCAACAGGAAATTTAGTGCAGAGAATCAGATAAACAACATTAGATGTAGAACATGTGAATGTCCCAGGGATCTTATAGTCCTGCTGTGTGTTGGGGATCCGGATCTTATCTGTTGTCATTATATGGGAACAGGTTTTGCATCTTCTTATAATACAGGGATAGATTCCTTTATCTGTGGTACATGGCCTTGAGCTTGATCTGATCAGAATATTCCTTAGATTTGGAGGTTGTCGGTAAGCTAGTAAGGGGGGATCTGGGAAGATTTTTAAGCGTTCATCCTTACCTAGGACATGATGTAATCTTTTGGCAGTTTTCCTCAGTACCTCTAGTTGTGGGTTGTAGGTCACAACCAGAGGTACGAGCTGGTTCTGTTTCTTTTAATTGTATTGGAGAAGTTGACTTTTGGGGATCTTGGTGGCTCTTGTGATCTGATCTTCAATTGAAGCAGGATGATAGCCCTGGTGTAAAAATGTTCTTTTCAGATATTGTATGTTTGGGGTGGAAGCTGTCCCATTTGAGGTATGTAGGCCGATCAACAGGTTTTCAATACAGGGATGTCTGTATAAAGCCATCTTGAAGTTTTATGGTGGTGTCCAGAAAACTGACTTCTGTGTGTGAATAGTTGAGGGTCCGGTTTATGGTGGGATGGAATTTGTAGAATTGTTAATAAAATTTTATCAGTTCATGTTCAGAGTCGGTCCAGATTATTAGGATCTCGTCAATGAAACGGAAGTAGGCCAAGGGCTTTTTGGGGCAGGATACCAAAAAATTATTTTCCAGTTTTGCCATGAAGAGATTTGCATATTGCGGTGCCATTTTACTACCCATGGTGGTCCCAGTGCACTGTAAATATATCTCCTTGTAAAAAGAGAAATAGTTATGGGTGAGGATGAATTTGGTCAGTTGTAGTACAGATTCTGAGACGATCCCATTCGTCCCCAAGTATACTCGGCAAGCAGTTAATCCATCATTGTGAGAGATATTCAACTACAAGGATTCCACATCCATGGTTGCCAACAATGTGTCTTTAGGGAGGGGACCTATGGTTGACAGTTTGTACAATAAGTCAGTGGTGTTCTGTAGATAACTTGTGTTCCTCACTAATGGTTTGAGGATGCCCTCTATCCAACCTGAGATTTTTCAGTGAGGGTTCCCACACATGGAGTGATTGGTCTCCATGGATTCCCTGCTTTGTGTATTTTGGTAAGCATGTAGAATACTCTGATCCAGGGATTCTCAGGTACCAAGTCTAAAAGTTGAACCACAATAAAACTTCAAGACGGCTCAATACAGACATCCCTGTATCGAAAACCTGTTTATCGGCCTACATACCTCAAATGGGACATCTTCCACCCCAAACATATTAAAAAGTCCATCATCTATAGTCAAGCCATCAGATATAACCAAATCTGTTCCAGCCCATCAGACAGGGATGAGCATTTACAATATCTGAAAAGGACTTTTTTTTACACCAGGGCTATCATCCTGCTTCAATTGAAGATCAGATCACAAGAGCACTCAACTAGTTTTCTATTGGCTAACACAGTACCAGACTTTTTTCTTTTTCTTTTCACTCAACAATGTAACAGATGAATTAGTGAAATGTATTTCCTTGTCTACTAGGTAGAGCAGGGGTATATCACAGCCAAAAATTGGTGAATGTCACACAACAATGTAACAGACAAATTAGTGAAATGTATTTCCCTTTCCACAATGTAGAGCAGAGGTATATTACAGCCAAAAATTTGGGAATTTCACCCGACAATGTAACAGACAAATTAGTGAAATGTTATTCCCTGTCTGCTAGGTAGAGCAGGGGTATATCACAGCCAAAAATTGGTGAATGTCACCCGACAATGTAACAGACAAATTAGTGAAAGGCATTTCCCTGTCCACAATGTAGAGCAGGGTTATATCACAGCCAAAAATTTGGGACATGTCACCCAACAATGTATCAGACAAATTAATGAAATGACTTAAAATAAAAAAAAATGTAAAAATTAAAAATTATAATCTTGATCTGGAGGTCCATTTGGAGTAGAAGGTTGAGGAGGCGGTGTAAGTAGCGGTGTAGGTGGAAGCGTCGGTGGAGGAGGACAAGGTAGCCCACACTGGCTTTTGGTTTTAATTAGAGTTGAGCGAACACCTGGATGTTCGGGTTCAAGAAGTTCGGCCGAACTTCCGAAAATGTTCGGGTTCGGGATCCGAACTCGACCCGAACTTCGCCCCGAACCCGAACCCCATTGAAGTCAATGGGGACCCAAACTTTTCGGCACTAAAAAGGCTGTAAAATAGCCCAGGAAAGGCCTAGAGGGCTGCAAAAGGCAGCAAAATGTAGGTAAATCCCCTGCAAACAAATGTGGATAGGGAAATGAATAAAAAAATTAAAAATAACCAATATCAATTGGAGTGAGGTCCCATAGCAGAGAATCAGGCTTCATGTCACCCACCACTGGAACAGGCCTCTGTGAGATATTTAGGCCCCGGCACCCAGACAGAGGAGAGAGGTCCCATAGCAGAGAATCAGGCTTCATGTCATAGCAGAGAATCAGGCTTCATGTCACCCACCACTGGAACAGGCCACTATGAGCTATTTATGCCCCTGCCCCAAGACAGAGGAGAGAGGTCCCATAGCAGAGATGAAGGCTTCATGTCATAACAGAGAATCAGGCTTCATGTCACCCACCACTGGAACAGGCCACTGTGAGATATTTAGGCCCCGGCACCCTGACAGAGGAGAGAGGTCCCATAGCAGAGAATCAGGCTTCATGTCACCCACCACTGGAACAGGCCACTGTCAGATATTTTTAGGCCCCGGCACCCAGACAGAGGAGAGAGGTCCCATAGCAGAGAATCAGGCTTCATGTCATAGCAGAGAATCAGGCTTCATGTCACCCACCTCTGGAACAGGCCATTGTCAGATATTTTTAGGCCCCGGCACCCAGACAGAGGAGAGAGGTCCCATAGCAGAGATGAAGGCTTCATGTCATAGCAGAGAATCAGGCTTCATGTCATAGCAGGGAATCAGGCTTCATGTCACCCAACACTGGAACAGGCCACTGTCAGATATTTTTAGGCCCCGGCACCCAGACAGAGGAGAGAGGTCCCATAGCAGAGAATCAGGCTTCATGTCATAGCAGAGAATCAGGCTTCATGTCACCCACCACTGGAACAGGCCACTGTCAAATATTTAGGCCCAGGCACCCAGACAGAGGAGAGAGGTCCCGTAACAGAGAATCTGGCTTCATGTCAGCAGAGAATCAGTCTTCATGTCATAGCAGAGAATCAGGCTTCATGTCACCCACCACTGGAACAGGCCATTGTCAGAAATTTTTAGGCCCCGGCACCCAGACAGAGGAGAGGTTCATTCAACTTTGGGTTGCCCCACAATATAATGGTAAAATGAAAAAAAAAAAGAGTATTGAATGAGGAAGTGCCCTGGAGTACAATAATATATGGTTAAGGGGAGGTAGTTATAAATGTCTAATCTGCACAAGGGATGAACAGGTCTTGTGGGATCCATGCCTGGTTCATTTTTATGAACGTCAGCTTGTCCACATTGGCTGTAGACAGACGGCTGCGTTTGTCTGTAATGGCGCCCCCTGCCGTGCTGAATACACGTTTAAACAAAACGCTGGCCGCCGGGCAGGCCAGCACCTCCAAGGCATAAAAGGCTAGCTCTGGCCACGTGGACAATTTGGAGACCCAGAAGTTGAATGGGGCCGAACCATGAGTCAGTACGTGGAGGGGTGTGCACACGTACTGTTCCACCATGTTAGTGAAATGTTGCCTCCTGCTAACACGTTCCGTATCAGGTGGTGGTGCAGTTAGCTGTGGCGTGGTGACAAAACTTTTCCACATCTCTGCCATGCTAACCCTGCCCTCAGAGGAGCTGGCCGTGACACAGCTGCGTTGGCGACCTCTTGCTCCTCCTCTGCCTTTGCCTTGGGCTTCCACTTGTTCCCCTGTGACATTTGGGAATGCTCTCAGTAGCGCGTCTACCAACGTGCGCTTGTACTCGCGCATCTTCCTATCACGCTCCAGTGCAGGAAGTAAGGTGGGCACATTGTCTTTGTACCGGGGATCCAGCAGGGTGGCAACCCAGTAGTCCGCACACGTTAAAATGTGAGCAACTCTGCTGTCGTTGCGCAGGCACTGCAGCATGTAGTCGCTCATGTGTGCCAGGCTGCCCAGAGGTAAGGACAAGCTGTCCTCTGTGGGAGGCGTATCGTCATCGTCCTGCGTTTCCCCCCAGCCACGCACCAGTGATGGGCCCGAGCTGTGTTGGGTGCCACCCCGCTGTGAACATGCTTCATCCTCATCCTCCTCCACCTCCTCCTCATCCTCGTCCTCCTCGTCCTCCAGTAGTGGGCCCTGTCTGGCCACATTTGTACCTGGCCTCTGCTATTGCAAAAAACCTCCCTCTGAGTCACTTTGAAGAGACTGGCCTGAAAGTGCTAAAAATGACCCCTCTTCCTCCTCCTCCTGGGCCACCTCCTCTTCCATCATCGCCCTAAGTGTTTTCTCAAGGAGACATAGAAGTGGTATTGTAACGCTGATAATGGCGTCATCGCCACTGGCCATGTTGGTGGAGTACTCGAAACAGCGCAACAGGGCACACATGTCTCACATGGAGGCCCAGTCATTGGTGGTGAAGTGGTGCTGTTCCGCAGTGCGACTGACCCGTGCGTGCTGCATCTGAAACTCCACTATGGCCTGCTGCTGCTCGCACAGTCTGTCCAGCATATGCAAGGTGGAGTTCCACCTGGTGGGCACGTCGCATATGAGGCGGTGAGTGGAAAGGCCGATGTTACGCTGTAGCGCAGACAGGCGAGCAGCGGCAGGATGTGAACGCCGGAAGCGCGCACAGACGGCCCGCACTTTATGCAACAGCTCTGACATGTCGGGGTAGTTGTGAATGAACTTCTGCACCACTAAATTTAGCAAATGCGCCAGGCAAGGGATGTGCGTCAAACCGGCTAGTCCCAGAGCTGCGACGAGATTTTGCCCATTATTGCACACCACCAGGCCTGGCTTGAGGCTCACCGGCAGCAACCACTCGTCGATCTGTTGTTCAATACCCCGCCACAACTCCTGTGCGGTGTGGGGCCTGTCCCCCAAACATATGAGTTTCAGAATGGCCTGCTGACGTTTACCCCGGGCTGTGCTGAAGTTGGTGGTGAAGGTGTGTGGCTGACTGGATGAGCAGGTGGAAGAAGAGGAGGAGGAAGCCGAGTAGGAGGAGAAGGCAACAGGAGGCAAAGAATGTTGCCCTGCGATCCTTGGCGGCGGAAGGACGTGCGCCAAAGAGCTCTCTGCCTGGGGCCCGGCCGCCACTACATTTACCCAGTGTGCATAATTACCAAAAAAAATGAATAAAACTAACTTGCATATGTATGAAGATCCAAAAAACTTTATTGTAAGTATATATAAACATATATAATGTCCAGCAGTATTGATCCCTTTAAAACATAACTTTTACTATTCAAATTATAAAATAATACCACCGTAGTGGTTCACCAGTGAACAATGATAAGACGAACAACAATAATCAAGCATACAGAGTGTTCCTGGGAGCCAGCCGTGGATACACCTATAGAGTGGTGAGTGAACACAAGGCAGCTAAGGGGAGCAGTGGGCAAAACTATACTCTCCCTATGCTCACCCTGGCTAAGACCTCAGCCCAGGGACGTCCCCTGATGGTGGAGACTCCCTGTCCTCGTTCCTGGGCTGACTGCCCTGCGTTTACCCTCCTCTCCAAAAATAACAAAATGTGCTCCCCAGGAAGCTGACGGGTGTAGTAATGCGTCCCTGGTAACTAAATACCCTCAGGGACACCAATAGATAAAGACCAGATCAATATGCAGGTGAATTGGATAGATATCACCTATATATATAAGGGACCAAGCACAGGGGCATCATAACGGTGCGTTCCCAGGCTGGTTCCACAAAAGCCCCTACGCGTTTCCCCTATTGCTAGGTTCATCAGGGGGCATTCATGGTCAAAGATACAACCTTCAATCAAATGATAAATCAAAGATACTTAGGATATAGTTGAGGCAACAGGACCAGAGACGCAGATGATATTAAGCATAGGACCAAGGGACCCGTTTGATATGTCCCACCTGTAAGAAATAAAGACATTCTCAGTTCAGGTGCTGGATATAAAATATATATCCCCTATACCTCCTTTAGATCAGCACTTACTTAATATCCTGTGCAGTCAGGAGGCTAGAGGGCCCACAAGATAAGGGCCAGCACTTCACCCAGGAAGCTGTGAGCAAAAAATTGTATGTAGTATGAAACACACTACATGCCATGATGGTTTCAACTCTCAATAAATGGTCCTTACTTACATTTAAGCTGCGTCCTGGTAGCGTCCTGTTCCTCCTTTCATTCACACTCGCTCTCATTCCCCTAAATATCCACTTACCAGCTGTGCAGAGTTCACGCTGATTAGCATGCAAAATCAGCTCATGTCAGGAAGTGAGGCACCACAGCCGGCGTCGCTGCCGGTCTGTGAGCCGCATACACATGTAGCGATTCGTCCCTCCTAAGGCCAGGGGCGTTCCTCCCATCTCTAGGAGCCGGCCGGATCAGGTGGAACGCACTCTGTGATAGCATCCGGTCGCGTGGAACGCACAGTCGCGTCACTTCCGGTCTGTGCGACGCCTATCCCACATCCTGTTCTATGGAACGCAGGATCGCGTCACGTCCGGTCTATGAGCCGAACCATTAACAGTACATAGAGATCCTATATCAAAGGGGGCAGCCCAACAGGCCAGGCGACGCTCAATACATATATAAATACAGCCAAAATCATCTGGCATAGCGGTGTATGTTTAAGCATGCTAATGGTAGGGGCCGGAGAATAGAGTGTGAGGAATGCTAATAGTTCACTATCATGCTTTACACTTTGGTGTATTCCCTACGATAAAGGTGACACCTAGGGCACATTGGATGGCTAATGTGCAGTCTGGATACAAAATGTATCCTGATTCTTTCATCTTGGCCATTGATAAAATTACCGAAGTGGCGTTATTTTTTAGACAGAAAGATAAGAGAAACATACATATAAAAGCCCACCCCCCCGATAGATCACAGGAAACAAGAAAAGGTGAGTCTCTCATTAAACCCTAGTGGTGCCTGAGATCTAAAGCGGTGAATCCAGACGCACTCTTTTTGAAGGATTTTTCGGTCCCAATCTCCGCCCCTTGGTGACAATGGGATGGTTTCCAGGACCGAAAATCGCAGACAGCTGGGATCACCGCCATGGAAGTCAATTACATTTGACGCGACGGGTGTGATCTTTTTCTTCACCACGTCGTTCACATGTTCACAGATCCGACGCCTGACCTCTCTAATGGTTTTGCCTATATAGTCCATAGGGCAAGGGCACTGGCATATATATACCGCACCCTTGCTCCTACAGTTGTAGAAGTCCCTGATTTGATAGGCTTGACCAGTGACTGAGCAAACAATTGATTTTGCGGTGGAAATAAAAGCACATGCTTTACAGGAGCCACATTTAAACATCCCGCAAGGTTTCCGGTCCAGCCAAGTCCCCACTCCAGTTGGTGCGGTGTAGTGGCTATGGACTAAACGGTCTCTTATGCTCCTCCCCCGCCTATAGGTGACACTCGGTTGCTTTGTCAGCACATCCTTCAGGTCAGGGTCCATGTGAAGAATTGGCCAGTACCTTTTCAGGACTGACATTACTTCCACGTTTGCGCAGTCAAATACAGATATCAGGCGTATCGGTTGTTGTCAACTCTGTACCTTTGGTTTGGGGACAAGGAGTTCGGTACGTTCCCTGCTTGCGGCGTTCTGGAACGCCCCCCCAAGGACCGTTTGGGGGTAACCCCTCTCCCTGAATCTCAACTTATATATAAACATATAAACAATACATACATATATAATAAAACAGGCAGCACAAGGCGGGACACACAGATGAGTAGCAGGACCCAAGGAGAGGCCGGGAGATCGATGCACGAAATAACAGGGAAAAAAAGAATGCTAGCTGAAAGAGTATACCTCAAAACCTCATAGCAGCAACGCCCCAAACAAAGTGCAAAGGAGGCAATTGTGTGAGGTTGAAATAAAAAGGACAAAGTATAAACATACCCTGAATGGTGCAAAGATCTCTCGGCCGACTCCTGACCCAACGCCGTTTCGCCAGTAGATCTGGCTTCTTCCGGGGATACGGAAACACATAAAAACATCTCCCCTATATAGTGCCCACACAGGTGTGTGGAGGATAATTAAAATTTCAGGAACTGAATGACGTCAGCACCAATGGAATTGGAGCCCCAGTACCTAAGAGCCAATCAATAGAACCAGAAGCACCTAATGGAGGCAGGACTAAGATGACAGAGCGAGCATGTGAGCAAGCAAGCCTGCAATCTATCCAGATCCCTCTGTAGTAGTATACTGTCCTCTTCAGTGTAAATTACTTTACACAGTTTAGTGTAATCTGCAAAAATGGATATTTTACTATGCAAGCCTTCTACAAGATCATTAATAAATATATTGAAGAGAATAGGGTCCAATACTGACCCCTGAGGTACTCCACTAGTGACAGTTACCCGATCTGAGTGTGTACCGTTAATAACCACCCTCTGTTTTCTATCATTGAGCCAGTTACTTACCCACATACAGACGTTTTCTCCCAGTCCGAGCATTCTCATTTTATATACTAACCTTTTATGTGGTACAGTGTCAAATGCTTTGGAGAAGTCCAGATACACGACATCCATTGATTCGCCGCTGTCAAGTCTAGAACTTACCTCCTCATCGAAACTGAATAAAATAGTTTGGCATGGGAGGCGGAGCTAGCGCCGGACCGAGATGGACGCATAGTTCACTGCTCCGTCAGGAAGATCGTCCCTAACACCAGCTTTAGCTAGCCTAGAAAAGCGAAGATGGTAAAAATCGGGAACCCCAAACAAGGAGAACACCACGCGATCCTCAAGGGTCAGATTCCCAGTGGAGACATGGAGAAATTTCTCAAAAAGGCGGCCGCAACGATCGCATCACGGGAACCTAAAATGTTGCCGGCCCAGCAGTCCAAGGCCCTGAAGCGGGTCACGGCACATTCTGAGGGAGACAGTGATTCGGAAGACCTCCAAACTAGCTCCGATCTACGGCTCACCAGGAAATATCTAGACAGAGCCCTCAGCAGAGTCATGGAGCCTATTCTAGCTGAACTATCTGCCTGCAGACAAGAGGGGAGGCACATTGGGGAACGGGTGGAAACCCTAGAATCCCATCATACCGCAACACTGAACCATCAATCTGCAGTAGCGGTTTCCCTTTGCCGCTGCACTGCTCACTTAAATGAGCTGCATAACGCCCTTGAAGATCAAGAATATAGAGGGCGCCGCAACAACCTGAGGTTCAGAGGGGTCCCAGAATCAGTGCCACCTGGTGAAAATACCACAACCATACTCACCATATGCGGTTCTCTACTGGGCCCCAATTTCCCGCAAGAAGTCGTCATAGAACGCTCTCAGAGGGCGCTGCGCCATCTTAGAAGCTGCACGCAACCACACTGACCTCTCCTATGAGGATTCCAGATTAGAGATCTACCAGGACCTAGCTCCTTCTAATCTCAAAAAGCGTAGAGCTTTAACGCCTCTGACCGACTGGCTCCGGTCCAACAAGGTTCTGTACCGCTGGTCCTATCCATTTGGACTTGCATTCTCATATGCTGGCAGACGTTTCAACATATCGTCATACCCTGAGCTTGCGTCTGTTTTTGATCACCTAAACGTCTCCCCTATGCCTATTGAAAATTGGGAACTTTATCAAGATTTGGGTGACCTACCAGACCTCCCTAAAGTGGCTCCATTTGAATTACAGCAGACCCCGAAGTCATCACGATCCAAGAAAAGAGGTCACCAACTCACTCCCAGGAGCCTTTCCCAGGATCCCTAGATAGATCCATGTTTTAGATCCTGCTTTCAACGGTCTTACCTACTAGTTAATGTTATGCTCCAACAACCGCCTGCAACTTACTGACGCATAATAATCGTAACTAATTGTTTTCCTACTACTGTTCTTTACAAAGTGCTAAATCCATCCTTGCCTTTTTTCCTTAGCCCTCGTTAGGGTGTTATACGATCTTCTACCCGGTCATCTGACCACCTACCCCCCAAATGTCTAAGGCATATTCTGCTATACATGTTCTTTTTTATTTTGAAGTTCTAATTCGTTATATACTTGTTTTCCATCCTACTTTTTTTCCAAGGTACCTGTTACCTTTCTTAGTACAATGCGAGATCCTCAACGATTTGGTCCATATCCGGAGCCAGAAAGCGGCGTCTTATACCGCCAGTGCACTCTCCTGGAGGACACATCAATGGCCACAAAACTACATACCCACCACCCTCTATGGCTGACCTACACATAGCCTCTTACAATGTTAAAAGCTTTCACTCCCCTTCAAAACGGAGTCAAATCTTTACCATTCTAAGGAAGACCGGTGCCGGAGTTGTGTTCCTCCAGGAGACGCACTTCCGCTTCAACCATTACCCTAACATGCAATTTTCCCACTACTCTAACTGGTATCACTGTGGGGGTAACACATCAGCTTCAGGTGGGGTTAGCATAGGGTTTCAAAGGAAGATTCCCTTCTTATATGTAAATCACGTCCAAGATTTATTCTAGTTAAAGGCACCATAGGCCCACAAACATATAACTTCATAAACCTATACGCCCCCAACTCCAATCAACCCCACTGGTTCTCAACTATTTTCCCAATCATTAATTCCTTCAAGGAGGGGATAGTGATTTTAGGGGGAGACCTAAACATCGCTTTATATCCGCAAATAGATAGTTCATCACATAAGTCAACCCTCTCCAGCAAATCCCTTAAAGCCATACGCAATATCTTTTGGAACCTACAACTGATAGATGTGTGGCGCTCTCATTACCCCAACACTCTGGACTACACATTTTACTCCCCAATGCATGGCACCTATCATCGCCTAGACTACTTGTTCATCTCCAAGGAACATTTACATCTTTGTGGTGAGGACTCAATAGGGTCCATGCATCTCTCGGACCACTCCCCTATTTTCCTCTCAGGAGTAGCCCCCAATAGTAACCCCTCTTGCTTCAATTGGCGACTAAATAAATCTCTTTTGGGGAACCAAGACACGGTTGATTTGGTCTCCAAACATATCAGAGAATATTTCTCCCTGAACAAATGCCCTGATCTCTCTGCCAACACCCTATGGGACGCACACAAACCTGTCATCAGAGGCCAATTCATCAATATTGGTTCTTATCAAAAAAGACTGAGGGAGAAAGCAATAGATGAGACCCTCAAAAACATACAGAGACTCAAATCTTGCCACAAAAAAAATACCTCTGATTCCCAACTACAGGAACTGTAGAATTACAGAGCAAAACTTAAGACTCTCTTAATAACTAAGACAGCTAAATATTACATGAATTCTCAACACAAATTTTACGCACATGGAGACAAGGCCACCAAATTTTTAATGCACAGGATTAAAGGGAGGAGATCTGAAAATTACATCCATCAACTGACCTCTCATGAGGGCAAATCAATCTTCTCCGTTCACCAGATAGCTGCCCAGTTTCGCTCCTTTTACGACAACCTCTATAATCTTACCCCTACTACATCCCCAGAAATACGTGCCTCCACTATCTCAGCTTTTTTAGACTCGTCCAATGTCCCCTCCATCTCCTTTGAACAGAAGATAAAACTAGAAGCCCCCTTTACCTTAACTGAACTTAATAAGGCTTTGCGCCAAATGCCAACAGAAAAGAGCCCAGGTCCAGATGGCCTTACGGTTTCATATTATAAGACTTTCCACGAACTCCTACTCCCTCACCTTCTTGACGTCTGTAATACCACACTGCGTGGAATCCCGCTATCTAGAGACATGACAGCGGCCCACATCACACTCATACCTAAGGAAGGGAAAGATTCCAAACAATGCTCTAATTATAGGCCCATTTCCCTCCTAAACATAGACCTCAAACTCCTAGCCAAAATGTTGGCTAACAGATTAGCGACCCTTCTCCCTCATCTTGTTCATGGGGACCAGGTTGGCTTTATCTGCAACAGAGAGGGCAAAGATAATACTTCTAGAATAATCAATACTCTTTGCCACGCCAAGCGAATTTCTTCCACTCTGCTTCTTCTCAGCACTGATGCTGAGAAAGCATTCGATAGGGTCAACTGTATGTATCTAAAACAGGTGATGTTGAGATTTGGCTTACCTGGTCCCTTTGTCCAAGCTACTTTTGCCATGTATGAACAGGCAACAGCCCTAGTCCTAGTCAACGGGAATCTATCCTCTCCATTCATCATAAGTAACGGGACTCTCCCCACTTTTATTCATTTTAACACTGGAGCCACTCCTATCTACTATAAGGATGGATCGGGAGATCAAAGGTCTATGTTTAAGAGGCAGGGAACAAAAAATTGCAGCATTTGCAGATGATGTTCTCATGATGACAGTTAACCCGGCAGTTTCTTTGCCTCGCAACCAGACTCATCATAATCTCTTTTGTACAGTCTCAGATTTCAAAATTAACGCCAATAAATCTTTGGTCCTCTGCTCGGGTATTCTCCACTCAACTAAACCACAATTAATGGTAGATTCCCCCTTCAATTGGACCTCTTCCACCATTACGTATTTAGGAGTCAAAATCAGCCCCAAAATATCAGACCTCTTCCCACTCAACTACATCCCTTTAAGATCTACAATTTTTGATGCAATAGATAACCTTGCCCGGTCTAATTCCTACTTTGTCTTGGTTTGGCCGCAAAAACCTGCTCACATCCCTTATACTTCCACGTCTCACTTACTTACAACAAGCCCTCCCTATCCCCATCCCTAAAAACTATTGTACCTTAATACAAAAAAAGTTTAGATCCTTCATCTGGAGTGGAAGGAAAGCGAGACTCTCATTCTCCCTCCTCACAAAACCTAGACAAGGCGGGGGTATAGGTCTCCCAAACCCAGAACTTTATGGCAAAGCCATACTCCTATCCCGGGCGGTTGCATGGCTGCGCCACCCTCCCCCCCCCCCCCCACAATCTACAGCAGTAGAAATTGAAATTGATATATTGAACAGACCAGCCAGAGCACTTCTGCTGGGGCATCAATCTGTTCACCCTGGGTCGATGTCCCATTACCCAATTGTTAAAGCCACCCTTGAGGCTTGGAAATGGCTCTCCACCTCCCATTGCTCCATACCATTCCCCTCTCCACTTTTAACGATAAAAGATGTACTAGGTACGGCCCCCCTTCCCTAAGATCGTCGACTTCCCAAGAATTTAAATCTTCACCAACCTCGCTAATCTTGATGACGCACTCTGCTGGGGATGTGATAGACTTAGAAGCCACAAATACTTCACTCAATTCTCATCCATGTGACCTCTTCTCAATCTCATACCTCAGAGCTTACATAAAGCAACATATTCATTTGAGTGACTTACTATGCCCCCTGGTCTGGCTAGAGTCAATAATCTCCCAGCCCACTACCCCTAAAAGACTGATTTCGCAAATTTACAATAGGTTGCGCCTCACGCCTATCCTAACCAAACCTTCCTTTGTAAAACAATGGGAATTAGATTTGAACATCACAATCCCGTTCGCCTCTTTACACAGGCTCCTTCAATCTCCCCATGGGGCCTCCCGATGTGTCCGAATCCAAGAGAATGGCTACAAGATTCTTACCAGATGGTATAATACGCCAGATAAGACATCTCTTTTCACCGAATCTGCTTCGGACATTTGCTGGAGGTGCCTTGGGGAGAGGGGGACCTTCCTCCATATTTGGTGGACCTGCCCCATCATACACAAATGGTGGTCTGAGATTTTCTCTTTAGCCAACAAGATTTGCCATACCTTCATCCAGCCTTCCCCGCAGCTTGCCTTTCTATCTCTCCTCCAAGAAAATAGCCACACTCCACTACCCTACGTCTTCTTACAAATGCTGTTAGCTGCTCGCCTCCTCCTGCCTAAATTCTGGTTGCAACCCCTAGCCCCACCGATGGAATAATGGTTCCAGAAAATGTACCAGCTACATAGGTTCGAAGAGTTATCCTCCTGGGAAACGCGTACTCATGTGACATTCCTCAAAAAATGTCTCCTGTGGTCCAAATACAGGACCCCCAAAGACACATTGGACATTCTCCTATCTTAAGCTGGCTCCTGAATAACAGCAGCGCAGCCTGACTCCAAGTTCGTCATATAGTACTTATCCCTTCCCTGGCCATAGCCAGAGGGCAGAGAAAAGACTACCATCCATAGGTTCTCATTTTCTGGCATATGGCCAATCAACTTGAAGCAAGACTGCACTCTATCATCCTTAAGTAATATAACCTTCCACTGTATTCTCTCAGTATTGCTACCCCCAGTCGTTTGATCCACTTATCCTTCTATCTGTCTGTCTGTCTGTCTTCCCCAAACCTAACACGTAATGACTTTGTATCAACTTTGCTCCAATTATGTATTCGATTTATACTCGCAATATACTTATTAATATATCAGCTCGGCCTGCGTGCCTATACCTTGGTATCCTGTTACCCCCATGTTTTCTATTGAAAATTTACAATAAAAATATAAATAAAAAAAATAAAAAAATATGTCAGGATCACACAGCCCCAGCTGTATTGAAAAATATAGTTAACTGTACACTTTAATACAGCTATATAAAAACAAAACATGCACCACAGTATACAGATTTTATGGCAATCAGTACTAGACATATAAAACTGTATATGCATGTCTATACTTAAAGGGGTTATCCCATCTTAGACAATGGGGGCATATCGCTAGGATATGCCCCCAATGTCTGATAGGTGCAGGTCCCACCTCTGTTTAAGGAACCCGAGGCTGCAGGGCAGGCAATCAACAAGCTTTTAAGCTGTGGGAATTTAAAAGCCATCACAGCCATGCCTAGTAATGGCATGGCTGTGATTGGTCAGTACATCATGTGACACAGCCTCTATACAAGTTGGATCACGTGTAGCACTGCCCATCAGCTCTGAGTAGTGCAGGGACAGGAAGCAGGCAGCTGAAGCGAGGGAGAGTGTTAGGAATCTGGCTATTTGTTTTGTGGGGGAACTATAATGATTTTTTGTGTTTACACCAGCCTTGCACCCTTAGTACAGAAATATAATAATAAATCTGGTTGTTAATTCTGAAAAAAAATTATAATAAAAAAAAAATAGTTTGGCATGACCGATCCCTCATGAAGTCATGCTGATATGGCGTTATTTGCTTATTTCCGTTGAGATGCTCTAAGATAGCATCTCTCAGAAAACCTTCAAACAGTTTACCCACAACAGATGTTAAACTTACCGGCCTATAGTTTCCAGGCTTTGTTTTTGAATATTGTTTGGGAGATAGACAGCTGAACGTGGAGATGCTTGGTGACCCAGGTGGTGGCGTTGCTGGCAGATCATCTGTTTGCAGTGTCTCAGGTGCCACTGTCACTCCAGAGGAGGATGAAGAGGACGAGATTGCAGCATAAGAGGAAGCAAGAGGAGCCAGAGACCTTTTTTTGTTTTTGAGGTGTCTACTCCACTGCAGCTCGTACTTTGCACTTAGATGCTGGGTCATGCAGGCTGTGTTCAGGTTTAGAACGTTTATGCCTCGCTTCAGGCTCTGATTGCACAGCGTGAAAACCACTCGTGTTTTGTCATCAGCACATTGTCTGAAGAACTGCCACGCCAAGGAACTCCTTGGAGCTGGCTTTGGTGTGCTGGGTCCCTTGGTGCGGTGGGCAGTAGCAGGAATCTTGTCTAGGGGACAGCCGCTCCGCTTTTGCACCCTGCTCCCTCTTCTGCTGTGCTGGTGGCTCTGTGCGACCACCGCCTCTTCCTCCGAACTACACAGGTCACTCGCATGACCTTGATTGCATGTGTGGTCGAGGACCTCATCTCCTCCACATCATCTTCCACCCAGTCTTCACTCCTGCCCTCCTTGTTGGTCTGCACACTTTCGAAAGCCACAGCAGTTGGCACCTGTGTTTAATCATCATCCGAGACATGCTGCGATGGTCCTCCCAATGTACTCATCCTGAAACATAAGTGGTTGGGCATTGGTGCACTATATATCTTCCACTTCTGGGGCAGAGCTAGGTGGATGGCCCTGGGAAACCCTGCTAACAGAGTCATCAAAAAGCAGAAGAGACTATTTCATGACTTGGGGCTCAGACTGCTTGGCTGATTTGCAAGGGGATGAGATGAAAGACTGATGGACATCGGCTGCAGGTGCCAACTCTGATCTTTCAGCAGGAGACTGAGTGGGAGACAATGTGAAGGAACTGTAGGCACTGTCAGCAACCCAATCTACTATCGCCTGTACTTGTTCTGGCCTCACCATTCGTAGAGCCGCATTCGGCCCTACCAAATAACGCTGAAGGTTCTGTTGCCCACTCACACCTGAGGAAGGTGTTTCACTTGTGCGTGTAGTTGGCACAGATCGACCACGACCTCTCCCTGCAACAGGAGCTCCATCAGCAGCACCACGACCTGGGCCACGTCCCTTATTTGACGCTCTTCTCATTCTTTGCGTTCACCTACCAAACTAACAGATGGTTTATGTCAGGCAACAATGTAACCGTCAATAGTCAACAATTAAATTCACTGAGAGTAAGGCAGTGCCGGTGTCATAAAGAGAAAATATTTCTTGAGGTCACACAACAGTGTGACAGGAGAATTTTATACAATTACTTCACGGTCCCAAAAAATGTTAATTTGTCAACCAACAATGTAACTGCAGTAGTGACTGGTTGTATTTGAATGTGACAAATGTAGCAAAGGCCCCAGATGTAGGGTCTTGCTCAAAATGTTTTTTTTTTTTTTTAAACCCAGAATATAACTGCAGTATTTAAAGCTTGTATTTGTCTGTCACAAATGCACATATGCTGTGAAGGTGCACTGAACTTGCACAAAATTGCCGCCGACGCCCACCTAACTAACAGACGGATAAAAGTTATTTTTCTATGTCACTGGGCTCAGGGCAGGGTAAAAAAAAGGTGCACTGCACCCACAAAACAAAATCACTGTAGATCGCAGAGTTAACAAGCACTTCTGATGACAGATTTTTTCCTATTCTCTCCCTCACAGCAGCAGCATCCTATCCCTACACTAAAATTAATTAAAAGAGACCCCCCTGCGCTCCCGTTGTTTAGAATCGTCAGCCTACCTATAGAGGGAGGTTCCGCTGCTCGGTAATCTGTCAAGGAGCTGTTGTCCTCCTTAATTGGGAAGTTATGTGTATCACTAATATATCACCCGTGGGTGATATAAGAAACCGGCACTGGTAGACGAGCTAAGCAGCTATTCCCACTAGGGCTTACTTACTCTATTAGATCTGTCCCTTTAAATTTTGAGGAAATCTCTAGGGAAAAGGGCGGTATGCTAGAGTTAGCCTATCAGTATCCTGTTTTATAGAAGAATGTGTATAGATAACTGCTATGTTGGGGGTGGTAATAGGTCCCAAAATTATAATAAACAGTGAAAGCAAACGTTAATGTTATTATGACGGTTCGTTACCTTCTACTTTTCCCACTTTATTCCCCTCTCTCTCTTGCGGTCTTATTGCGCTCTTCTCCCTCTCGTACACAGTTCTTTTCTTTGTAGATATTTGTTGAATGGGAGCGTTTGTTGAATGCTCACCTTCTAGCATCAGCGCTGCCCTGGCCGGAAGCACACGCAGTGCGAGGGAGCTTGTGATTTCGTTACCCGGGTGCTTCTGGCCGGATGCGATGCGTGAGTTGAACGCATTGCACCCGCACTGAATACCGACCCATTCATTTCTATGGGGCTGTTCAGATGAGCGGTGATTTTCACGCATCACTTTTGCGTTGCGTGAAAATCGCAGCATGCTCTATATTTTGCGTTTCTCACGCAACGCAGGCCCCATAGAAGTGAATGGGGTTGCGTGAAAATCGCAAGCATCCGCAAGCAAGTGCGGATGCGGTGCGATTTTCACGCATGGTTGCTAGGTGACAGTCTATTCACTGTATTATTTTCCCTTATAAAATGGTTATAAGGGAAAATAATAGCATTCTGAAAACAGACTGCATAGTAGGTGATCAATTGAGGGTTAAAAAAAAATTTCAAAATTAACTCACCTTCTCCTCTTGTTCGCGTAGTTCCATGTCTCTTCTTTACTTCTTAAAAGATGAACTACCGGCTAGGACCTGTGGTGACGTCAGATCACATGCTCCATCACCACGGTGATGGACCTTGTGATTGAAGCATGTGATCTGACGTCACCAAAGGTCCTTTAGCCCACAGCTCATCATTAAAGAAGTAAAGAAGAGACCGGGAACTACGCGAACAAGAGGAGAAGGTGAGTTAATTTTTTTTTAACCCTCAATTGATCGCCTACTATGCAGTCTGTTTTCAGAATGCTATTATTTTCCCTTATAACCATGTTATAAGGGAAAATAATAACATCTACACAACACCTAACTCAAGCCCGAACTTCTGTGAAGAAGTTCAGGTTTGGGTACCAAACATGCGCGATTTTTCTCACGCGAGTGCAAAACGCATTACAATGTTTTGCACTCGCGCGGAGAAATCGCGAGTTTTTCTGCAACGCACCCGCACATTTTCCCGCAACGCCCGTGTGAAAGAGGCCTAACTCTCGAATACCGCCCTCTTCCCTAGAGATTTCCTCAAAATTTAAAGGGGCAGATCTAATTGAGTAAGTAAGCCCTAATGGGAATAGCTGCTTAGCTCGTCTACCAGCGCCGGTTTCTTATATCACCCACGGGTGATATATTAGTGATACACATAACTACCCCTACACTAGAAAGAGCAGAGTGACAAGCAGTGCCACGTGAATCCAGCTTATATAGAGGCTGGGTCACATGCTGCACTGGCCAATCACAGCCATGCCATTAGTAGGCATGGCTGTGATGGCTTCTAAGGGCACACGAGTTAAACGCTTGTTGATTGGCTGCTCTGCAGCCTTTCAAAAAGTGCCATTAACTCTCCGAATACCAAACTCGAACCCGAAATTTTAATGAAAGGTTCGGGTCCGGGGTCTAAAAATCCTAATGTTCGGTACTAACCCGAACTTTACAGTCCGGTTTTGCTCAACCCTAGTTTTTGGCAATATTATCTGCTCATATTCAGCCAAATGCTTCAGAACTAGTGATGAGCAAGCACCGAAGTGTTAGGGTGTTCGAGTGTTCGGGTGTTCGGTCAGAACACATCGCGATATTTGTGCGCTCGGCCGAGCACCCGAGTATAATGTAAGTCAATGGGAGACAACCAGGCACCCCCTGCGCGGATGAGGGGAGGGTGCCTGGACCATAGGAAAAGGTCTGAAAGTGATGGAAACACCTCTGAAATCGATCAGGAACTGCAGGGGGACCATGTCTGGATGCATCTTGGACACCAATGTCGCTGCTGGGAACCATGTTATCCAAGTTTACAGACTGACAAAAATACGCCCAAAACCGTGCACCCACAAAAAAAAAAAAACTATTTAGAGGAAAAATTGTTAGGAAACTTTCTTTCCTGTAGATTCAATTGTATATACAGTGTAAGTGCTGCCAAAAATTACAGGGAAGAAGCACTCCGATACAACCTGTCTAAAGGAGGGCCTCATTCACATGGTGGTACAATTGTTCAGGTAGTGGGACAACTACACTAATACAGCCAATGCACTAAGTGAAAAGGCTGCCAAAAATTACAAGGAACTCCAATGCACCTTTTATTACACATAAAGAAGGGCATCATACACACCCTTTAAAAATTATAATTAATGGCCTGCTGGTGACCCTTAAAAAGCATTAGGAGCAAGGGCCTGCTGGTTACCCTCTAAAACATTACGGGTGAGGGCCTGCTGGTGAGCTGACCCTGGAAACCATTGGAGGTGAGGGCCTGAAGGTGAGCGAACCCCATAAAACATTGTAGTGAGGGCCTACAGGTGAGCAGACCTTATGAAACATTGGAGGTGAGGGCCTGAAGGTGAGAGAACACAATAAAACATTGTAGTGAGGGCCTACAGGTAAGCAGACTGTATGAAACATTGGAGGTGAGGGCCTGAAGGTGAGCAAACCCCATAAAACATTATAGTGAGGGCCTACAGATGAGCAGACCGTATGGAACATTGGAGGTGAAGGCATGAAGGTGAGAAAACCCCATAAAACATTGTAGTGAGGGCCTACAGGTGAGCAGACCATATGAAACATTGGAGGTGAGGGCCTGAAGGTGAGCGAACCCCATAAAACATTGTAGTGAGGGCCTACAGGTGAGCAGACCGTATGAAACATTGGAGGTGAGGGCCTGAAGGTGAGAGAACACAATAAAACATTGTAGTGAGGGCCTACAGGTGAGCAGACTGTATGAAACATTGGAGGTGAGGGCCTGAAGGTGAGCGAACCCCATAAAACATTGTAGTGAGGGCCAACAGGTGAGCAGACCGTATAAAACATTGGAGGTGAGGGCCTGAAGGTAAGCGAACACAATAAAACATTGTACTGAGGGCCTACAGGTGAGCAGACCGTATGAAACACTGGAGGTGAGGGCCTGAAGGTGAGACGTCTATGTCGACATCAGCATGACTCTCCATCTCCTCCTCCTCATCCTCTTGTGCCCATCCACGTCGAACCAGTGAAATTAAAGTTCCGTTGGTAGTACCCTCTGTAGCAGAGGCAACATTCTCCAGATCCTACTCCTCCTCCTCTTCCTCATGGTCTAATTCGCGCTGAGAAGACAAAATGTGGGTGGTCTGGCTATCACCCACACTATCGCCACTAACCATCTGTGTGGATTCCTCAAAGTTTTTTAACACCTCACAGAGATCTGCCATCAATGCCCACTCCTCGCTTGTGAATAGTGAAAGTTGACTCAAAAGGCGACGACCATGTTGCAGCTGGTATTCCACAACTGCCCTCTGCTGCTCACAAAGCCTGGACAATATGTAGAACATAGCATTCCAGCACGCGCTCACTTCGCACAACAGTCGGTGAGCTGGAAGCCGCAAGCGCTGCTGCAGCGTTGACAGAACGGCTGAAGCTGTGGATGACTTGCGGAAATGGGCACCCACGTAGTGCACCTTTACTATTAGCTCTGTCAAATTTGGGTATGTTTTAATAAAGCGCTAAATTACTAAGTTTAATATGTGCGCTAAGCAAGGCACGTGCATCAGGTTGCCGAGCTCCAAAGCCGCCACCAAGTTACGGCCATTGTCCGACACAACTATGCCTGGTTGTAGGTTAAGTGGCGACAGCCACAGCTCGGTCTGGTCCCTTATACCCTGCCACAGCTCTGCAGCGGTGTGCTGTTTGTCCCCTAGGCAGATCAGCTTCAGCACGGCCTCTTGACATTTCCCCACAGCAGTGCTACACTGCTTCCAGCTACCAACTGATGGCTGACTGCTGGAGGTAGAAGTGGTGGAGGTAGTGGCGGAAGAGGAGGAGTTGGAGAAGTGTGGGTTTGAGCCAGTAATGATGGGCGTGGGTAGCACCTGTGCCATCCCAGGGTACAACTCACTCCCGGCCTCCACAACATTCACCCAGTGTGCGGTCAGGGAAATGTAGCATCCCTGAACACCAGCACTTGTCCATGTGTCTGTGGTGAAGTGGACCTTCCCAGTAACTGCATTGGTCAGGGCACGGGTAATGTTCTGGGACACATGTTGGTGTAAGGCGGACACGGCACACCGTGAAAAATAGTGGCAGCTGGGGACCGCGTACCGAGGGACGGCCGCCGATATCAGGCCGTGGAAGGCCTCAGTTTCCTTAAGCCTATATGGCAACATTTCAAGGGCCAGTAATTTTGAAAGTTGCGAATTTAGAGCTATGGACAGTAGTAGTAAGAAGGTATATGTTTCGTCAAAGTGACAGGTACCATGCCCCTTTTACACGCCCCCTTTTATATCGCTTGATATTAATTTTATATCGCTTGATATTAGGTTTATATCGCATAATATTAGGTTTATATCGCAAGATATTAAGTTTATATCGCTAGATATTAGGTTTATATTGGCACTTCTCAGATGCCTGCTAAAACTGCAGATCACAAATATCTGTAAAACATATTGGCATATTGCTAAAATCAAGTTTCCCAGACCTGTCACAGACTGTGTTCATGTAATCAAGACTTTGCTAATGCAAGGGTCATGACCTCTTGCAAGCACATTGCTTAAATCACGATTTTCCCAGACCCATGTCCCCGGAGCTGCCCTACAAGGTCGTGACACCTGTCAAGGACGTCAAAGCACAGCTTTTAGGACCGGCCACAGTATTTATTCTTGTAATCGATAGTTGTAATCAAGACTTTTCTAATGCACGGGTCATGACCTCTTGCAAACACATTGCTTAATTCAAGATTTCCCAGGTCACAGACTGCATTCATGTAATCGATACGGGTCTAAATGAGTTTTCTACAGACATGCTCATTAAAACATCTGGACATTGCCACATGGCTGTTTTATAAATAAATTTTGTAATTTTATATCATCTCATAACTCGTTTTACCCAGTTTGATATGAATTTGATATTAATTTATATCAATTTATAACACTTGATAAGCTTTTGATATAAAATTAAGATTCATGCATAAAAAGACCTATAATAAACATATAAATTCTTATAAAGCATAATTTAACTAGGTATTATAAATACATTTTGTAATTTTATAACATTTCATAACACATTTACAACATTTAAATTTTCATATAAAAGCTACCCATTTTGATATGGCTTTGATATGAGTTTATATCAATTTTATACAATTCATAACTTTCATTTAAATAAAATCTTATTGATAAGCCCATTCATGACCGTTGATACGCTTTTGATATAAAAGATACACACTATCAACATATAAAAGCTTATAAAACATAGTCTAACTATTCTATCTACAGCAAATAATGAATATGTTAATCGCTACCACAGGGTATCGTTTTACAACGTGAACAGCCTATATAAACAGGGCCCAGTCTCTGCATTGCTATCACAAAGAGACTTGGGCACATAGAAGCATAGACCAACAAGGCATAAGACACTTAAAAGGTAAGCACCATTTGTCTGTTATGCTTTTAAATATTTCACTATTCTTGAATATGACTTATGTTATCTGTATCTATGTAACTCTAATTATTTATAATTCGTAATGCATCACTAAATGTCTTTTTCTTTTACCACATACAAATGTTGCAATATTTAAACTATCAATATCTTTCACTATTTATTGATTATGACTTATGTTATCTGAATCTATGTAACGTCTATCTATCTATCTATCTATCTATCTATCTATCTATCATCTATCTATTTATCTATCATCTATCTATTAATCTATCTATCTATCTATTATCCATCTCTTCTATCTATCTATCTATCTATCTATCTGTTTATCTATCTAGCTATCTATATATCTATCTATCATCTATCTATTTATCTATCATCTATCTATTAATCTATCTATATATCTATCTATCCATCTATCCATCTATCTATGTATCTATCTCTTCTATCTATCTATCTATCTATCTATCTATCTGGCTATCTATCTAGCTATCTATATATCTCCTAGCTATCTGTCTATCTATCTAGCTATCTGTCTGTCTATCTATCTATCTATGTATCTATCTCTTCTATCTATCTTATCTATCTATTTATATATCTATGTATCTATCTTTCTATCTATCTATCTATCTATCTATCTCCTACCTATCTTTCTTTCTATCTATCTATCTATCTATCTATCTATCTATCTATCTATCTATCCATCTATCTATCTTTCCTATTTATAGGGGTTAAAGCGGCCTTACAAATGTTGTTATATTTTAACTAGCAATATACATTTCGTTTAGATGGATTCTTACCAAAATTTATGGGGCGATGACAATATACCCGATGCGCAGATGCTTATCGCGGCCGATGATTTCTATGAGTCGTACATTAGCGGTGGTGGGGCGCAATTGCTTTCAGACACGTCGCCCAGTATGGCGATATCTCATACTGACATTTCAAGCGAACCCGATTACAATCCGACGTCTCCTTGCCTGGTCGGTAAGTATAACCCTCTTAGGCTTTTATTACATATATAGTTTTAGATCTAGTTATATTTCATGCACGTTTATTACAGACGAGCAAATCCGAGACATTTTAAGAATTGCGAACAGAGCCGTTGATACTGAAAATACAGAACATTCAAGCATTGAAGTTACTAACAACAGCAATTCTGACGAGCTAAAGGAGAACGATCTATCGCGAGTTATCGATCTCACAACCGCAGGTCGAAATGAAATAAAACAGACGACCAGGCTAGCCAGAACACGTAAGGATCGATCGACTTCTTTGATGTTGTCTGTTTTAAACATTATCTATATTTCTAATACACTTTTTAAAACACAGCGCTTGAAAGAAAAGTGTATACAATTGATGACATCGCGACACTCTCCGATGATGCCCTACAAAAGCGTAGCAAGCGGGGGAAAGAGCGTAAGGACCAAAACGCATTGCTGCTGTAATATATTTTAAACAATGTCTATAAGTCTAATACTTTTTTTTTTTTTAAATGCAGCGCTGAAAAGAAAAATGGCCACGACCGGTGTCTCCAAAGCGGTATCAAAGAAATCTAACACAACGGGTAAGGCTCCCTATACAGCAGCTCAAAAAACAATGTCTATAACTTTTAAGCGGGTATAAACAATGGTGTTTAATCAAACCTTGTAATTTAAAGTTTTTCAGCTGCCGGGTAGTAGCGCAAGGGTCAACAGAACTGTTTCATTCCCCGAACCACCAGAGTCGGTCACCAATGCCCGCGACAGTTGGCTGTCTGAAAATCCCGCAATGCCGATTATCCGCTGTCCTGATGCCCGTAAGTTAATATTACACGGCGCTCTGTTTTAATTAGAACCGCTTGATGTTCTTAATACTTACAGCGGGATGCTTGTCTTTAAATTTTTAATAAAAGACATAATGACATATCTATCTATCAATTTATCTACCTAGATATCCAGCTATCTATCAATTTATCTATCTATCTATCTATCTATCTATCTATCTATCTATCTATCTATCTATCTATCTATCTATCTATCTATCTATCTATCTATCTATCTATCTATCTATCCACTTATCTATCTATGTATCCATACAGCCAATAACCCCAACTATCTAAATTCTATCAATTTATCTATCTATCTATCTATCTATCTATCTATCTATCTATCTATCTATCTATATATCTATCCTATCTATCTATCTATCTATCTATCTAGCTATCTATCTTTTCCATCTATCTGTTAGCTATCTACCTATCTATCTATCTACCCATTTATCTATCGATGTCTCTATACATCCAAATAACCCAACTATATAAATTCTATCAATTTATCTATATATTTACAATAGCTGTTTTAATTAGCGAGCTTCAAAATTCTTAATACTTATATCTTAATGTTTGTCTTTAAATTTCAGCCAAAAGAAAAGAAAGCAACAAAGCCTGAATCGTTAAAGAGAGACGACGCTCGACCACAAAACAGCATCAGGAACAGTTCACACCGATAGCTGGAGTGCTAACAACGCCGCGACCGGTTCTGCAGAGTGGTGAGCCAACTAGCGTAATAAATGATATTACAGCTTTATGCGACATAACACCGGTACCCAATACACAGGATGTAATACCTTGTAAAAAGCGCATCACATTTGATGCGCCAGACACATGCAGCAACGTACAACAGATAAGCGAACCCCAACAGCGATACGCACCTCTTCTCCATTCCTGTTATTGTTGGGGTGGAGAGACGTACGACGCGTTGAGGGATATCGCGAAATGTAATGACAAAATGGCACGCGTGGCGTTGCATTTAAAATGTTACGTTAAAGACTATACGTCTCTTGCGTTTAACAGTCCCAACAAAAATACTGAGGGACAAATACACGCTACGCATAACAAATGCATACGCCTGATTACGCATCTTGACGCTCTTGAAAAAGAGCTGCTTTGCAGAGACTGACTAGTGATGACTGGTGGAGGTGGACGCACTTTTAAAAGCGCAAAAACAACTGTAAGTGCTAGGGTTATAAAGTTAAAAAAGGCTATAAAAATCAGTTTTTCAGTTAAACGTTCTAAAATAGGTAGAGAAAAAAGGCGTCGCTGACGTAACAATGGGCCGCCGGCGCGTCCGAACAAAATAGTTAGCAAAAAAAGACAGGATTGTCGTAACAAGACTGGTGCGTCGGCTCGTCTGAATGCTGGACAAACACATCAGCAACCGCAGACCGCGCAAGCGGGGCACAGTCGTCCAAACAGCTCGCGCACTAATAGACCTTCAAATACGCAATCAAAGCGTATTCATTCAGGCGACCCACAAAATGGCGACCGGCCCTATAACACGGCTATTACAGACGAACCCCCTGAACCACAAAATGTTAGATCCGTTTATCTAGAACGTGTATATCATCAACAGCGTGACTTAACGAATTTTAACAGTACCATGTACACGGAACACTTCAGATTCGCTAACCTCGAAGCCATTCGCTCATTTGTTGACGCTCTTGATGCAATACATGCTTCTATACAGACATTGTTAGATAGGGTTTTACAAGACGCCGATCCGGGTGATTTCATACAATTGCATTTAGACGGCGGCGAAACGTTTGATTCAATTTTTTCTAATAGGTATTCTAGAGATGGATTTAGAGCCGAAACATTTTTGGACAATATAGCTAACGCTTTACAGAGTAACGCGGAGTGCATAGCCGGTAATACACTTAAACTAGTTGTCATCATTGTTAGGGGCCGCCGTGGTGGGGCCAGAAGACGTTTGGGTGGTGTCGCGTATAGTCGGATTATTGATCGTAAAAAACAACATTTATACAATTTTAATAATTACGATAATAACGTCTGTCTGGCTGCTAGTGTTTACGCTATTTTGGAGGGTTCTGCTTTGAGCGACGTTGCCTTGTTAGAGAAAGCTCAACAACTGCATAGAGACTTACAAATACCCGAGGGGTATTTGGTGTCTTTTACTGACGTTGCTGAATTTGAAAAAAAATTAAACATCACAATTAAAATTTTGTACCACAATAGGGGACAGTGGCGTTATTATCACACAGCCCGCACAGCTAAAGAAAAGACCGTCTATATATTGCACCATGAAAAGCATTATTATGGCATAAAAAAATCTAAAAGCCTTTATCGGTTTCGATTATTTTTGCGACGTTTGTTGCACTGTATACAAACATAAATACCGACACGGGTGTATGCAGTTTTGTAAAGCGTGCCAGAGCCCGAATTGTGTTGAGCAGTCTAATAATACACGTTGCCTGATATGTAGGACGTATTGCCGTTCAGCGGCATGTTTTGAAACACATAGAAACCTGTCACTTAGTGATAAAGCTCTTTGTAAGAAAAAAACTTTTTGCAGATTTTGTTACAAATATATAGACTGCGGCGATGAGCACAACTGTAATGATTTAAAATGCACCATCTGCGGCGAGCAGGTGGACAAATTTGACGACCATGTTTGTTACATGCAGCCATACAACCCCAAAAAAATGACTGACAAGTATATCTTTTACGATTTTGAATGAATGCAAGAAACAGGCTTGCATATACCCAATTTCATTTACGCAACCACACTATACGGCCCCAACTCCTGGCATTTTAGCGGAAAATCCTGTACGCTTGACTTTGTGCGATTTTTTGCCGACGGTAAGTTTTCGGGTTACACGTTTATAGCGCACAATGCCGGACGCTACAACGCTTTTTTTGTTTTACAGGAGTTGATTAATGAAAAATTTAAAATTGTTTTTATAAATCAAGGTGGTCGGTTAATGTGCGTTACCCTGAAGGACTTAAAAATTAGGTTCATAGACTCGCTGAATTTCATGCCTATGAAGCTCAGCAAGATGCCCGAGGCTATGGGTTTTTCAGGCGCCAAGGGTCACTTCCCGCATTTTTTCAACACGGCAGAAAATCAAAGCTACATAGGCGCCCTACTGGCCGCTAGGGATTACGGCGTCGATTACATGATGCCCGGTGAGCAAAAACAATTCACAGATTGGTACGAGAAACATAAAAATGACACCTTTAATGTTCAGAAAGAGTTAAAAGCTTACTGTAAGCAGGATGTTGAGGTTTTGAGAAGGGCTTATGAGTGTTACAGGGACACGATAATGGCCATACACACGGATGCCAATGTGATAAGTTGGAGTGAATCAATACATTTAGTGACCGTTCTGTATTTCTTTTCACGTTTAATGTATTGCAGCACTTTTTGTTCCGTCATGGCCATTATCGTGTCCCTGTAACACTCACAAGCCCTTCTCAAAACCTCAACATCCTGCTTACAGTAAGCTTTTAACTCTTTCTGAAAATTAAAGGTGTCATTTTTATGTTTCTCGTACCAATCTGTGAATTGTTTTTGCTCACCGGGCATCATGTAATCGACGCCGTAATCCCTAGCGGCCGGTAGGGCGCCTATGTAGCTTTGATTTTCTGCCGTGTTGAAAAAATGCGGGAAGTGACCCTTGGCGCCTGAAAAACCCATAGCCTCGGGCATCTTGCTGAGCTTCATAGGCATGAAATTCAGCGAGTCTATGAACCTAATTTTTAAGTCCTTCAGGGTAACGCACATTAACCGACCACCTTGATTTATAAAAACAATTTTAAATTTTTCATTAATCAACTCCTGTAAAACAAAATAAGCGTCGTAGCGTCCGGCATTGTGCGCTATAAACGTGTAACCCGAAAACTTACCGTCGGCAAAAAATCGCACAAAGTCAAGCGTACAGGATTTTCCGCTAAAATGCCAGGAGTTGGGGCCGTATAGTGTGGTTGCGTAAATGAAATTGGGTATATGCAAGCCTGTTTCTTGCATTCATTCAAAATCGTAAAAGATATACTTGTCAGTCATTTTTTTGGGGTTGTATGGCTGCATGTAACAAACATGGTCGTCAAATTTGTCAACCTGCTCGCCGCAGATGGTGCATTTTAAACCATTACAGTTGTGCTCATCGCCGCAGTCTATATATTTGTAACAAAATCTGCAAAAAGTTTTTTTCTTACAAAGAGCTTTATCACTAATTGACAGGTTTCTATGTGTTTCAAAACATGCCGCTGAACGGCAATACGTCCTACATATCAGGCAACGTGTATTATTAGACTGCTCAACACAATTCGGGCTCTGGCACGCTTTACAAAACTGCATACACCCGTGTCGGTATTTATGTTTGTATACAGTGCAACAAACGTCGCAAAAATAATCGAAACCGATAAAGGCTTTTAGATTTTTTTATGCCATAATAATGCTTTTCATGGTGCAATATATAGACGGTCTTTTCTTTAGCTGTGCGGGCTGTGTGATAATAACGCCACTGTCCCCTATTGTGGTACAAAATTTTAATTGTGATGTTTAATTTTTTTTCAAATTCAGCAACGTCAGTAAAAGACACCAAATACCCCTCGGGTATTTGTAAGTCTCTATGCAGTTGTTGAGCTTTCTCTAACAAGGCAACGTCGCTCAAAGCAGAACCCTCCAAAATAGCGTAAACACTAGCGGCCAGACAGGCCTTATTATCGTAATTATTAAAATTGTATAAATGTTGTTTTTTACGATCAATAATCCGACTATACGCGACACCACCCAAACGTCTTCTGGCCCCACCACGGCGGCCCCTAACAATGATGACAACTAGTTTAAGTGTATTACCGGCTATGCACTCCGCGTTACTCTGTAAAGCGTTAGCTATATTGTCCAAAAATGTTTCGGCTCTAAATCCATCTCTAGAATACGTATTAGAAAAAATCGAATCAAACGTTTCGCCGCCGTCTAAATGCAATTGTATGAAATCACCCGGATCGGCGTCTTGTAAAACCCTATCTAACAATGTCTGTATAGAAGCATGTATTGCATCAAGAGCGTCAACAAATGAGCGAATGGCTTCGAGGTTAGCGAATCTGAAGTGTTCCGTGTACATGGTACTGTTAAAATTCGTTAAGTCACGCTGTTGATGATATACACGTTCTAGATAAACGGATCTAACATTTTGTGGTTCAGGGGGTTCGTCTGTAATAGCCGTGTTATAGGGCCGGTCGCCATTTTGTGGGTCGCCTGAATGAATACGCTTTGATTGCGTATTTGAAGGTCTATTAGTGCGCGAGCTGTTTGGACGACTGTGCCCCGCTTGCGCAGTCTGCGGTTGCTGATGTGTTTGTCCAGCATTCAGACGAGCCGACGCACCAGTCTTGTTACGACAATCCTGTCTTTTTTGCTAACTATTTTGTTCGGATGCGCCGGCGGCCCATTGTTACGCCGGCGACGCCTTTGTTCTCTAGCTATTTTAGAACGTTTAACTGAAAAACTGATTTTTATAGCCTTTTTTAACTTTATAACCCTAGCACTTACAGTTGTTTTTGCGCTTTTTAAAGGGCGTCCACCTCCACCAGTCATCACTAGTCAGTCTCTGCATAGCAGCTCTTTTTCAAGAGCGTCAAGATGCGTAATCAGGCGTATGCATTTGTTATGCGTAGCGTGTATTTGTCCCTCAGTATTTTTGTTGGGACTGTTAAACGTTAGAGACGTAGAGTCTTTAACGTAACATTTTAAATGCAACGCCACGCGTGCCATTTTGTCATTACATTTCGCAATATCCCTCAACGCGTCTTACGTTTCTCCACCCCGACAATAACAGGAATGGAGAAGAGGTGCGTATCGCTGTTGGGGTTCGCTTATCTGTTGTACGTTGCTGCATGTGTCTGGCGTATCAAATGTGATGCGCTTTTTACAAGGTTTTGCATCCTGTGTATTGGGTACCGGTGTTATGTCGCATAAAGCTGTAATATCATTTATTACGCTAGTTGGCTCACCACTCTGCAGAACCGGTCGCGGCGTTGTTAGAACTCCAGCTATCGGTGTGAAATGTTCCTGATGCTGTTTTGTGGTCGAGCGTCATCTCTCTTTAACGATTCGGGCTTTGTTGCTTTCTTTTCTTTTGGCTGAAATTTAAAGACAAACATTAAGATACAAGTATTAAGAATTTTGAAGCTCGCTAATTAAAACAGCTATTGTAAATATATAGATAAAGTGCTAGAATTTATATAGTTGGGTTATTTGGATGTATAGAGACATCGATAGATAAATGGGTAGATAGATAGATAGGTAGATAGCTAACAGATAGATGGAAAAGATAGATAGATAGATAGATAGATAGGATAGATAGATAGATAGATAGATAGATAGATAGATAGGATAGATAGATAGATAGATAGATAGATAGATAGATAGATAGATAGATAGATAGATAGATAGATAAATTGATAGAATTTAGATAGTTGGGGTATTTGGCTGTATGGATACATAGATAGATAAGTGGATAGATAGATAGATAGATAGATAGATAGATAGATAGATAGATAGATAGATAGATAGATAGATAGATAGATAGATAAATTGATAGATAGCTGAATATCTAGGTAGATAAATTGATAGATAGATATGTCATTATGTCTTTTATTAAAAATTTAAAGACAAGCATCCCGCTGTAAGTATTAAGAACATCAAGCGGTTCTAATTAAAACAGAGCGCCGTGTAATATTAACTTACGGGCATCAGGACAGCGGATAATCGGCATTGCAGGATTTTCAGACAGCCAACTGTCGCGGGCATTGGTGACCGACTCTGGTGGTTCGGGGAATGAAACAGTTCTGTTGACCCTTGCGCTACTACCCGGCAGCTGAAAAACTTTAAATTACAAGGTTTGATTAAACACCATTGTTTATACCCGCTTAAAAGTTATAGACATTGTTTTTTGAGCTGCTGTATAGGGAGCCTTACCCGTTGTGTTAGATTTCTTTGATACCGCTTTGGAGACACCGGTCGTGGCCATTTTTCTTTTCAGCGCTGCATTTAAAAAAAAAAAAAAAGTATTAGACTTATAGACATTGTTTAAAATATATTACAGCAGCAATGCGTTTTGGTCCTTACGCTCTTTCCCCCGCTTGCTACGCTTTTGTAGGGCATCATCGGAGAGTGTCGCGATGTCATCAATTGTATACACTTTTCTTTCAAGCGCTGTGTTTTAAAAAGTGTATTAGAAATATAGATAATGTTTAAAACAGACATCATTAAAGAAGTCGATCGATCCTTACGTGTTCTGGCTAGCCTGGTCTGTTTTATTTCATTTCGACCTGGGGTTGTGAGATCGATAACTCGCGATGGATCGTTCTCCTTTAGCTCGTCAGAATTGCTGTTGTTAGTAACTTCAATGCTTGAATGTTCTGTATTTTCAGTATCAACGGCTCTGTTCGC
Source organism: Bufo bufo (assembly GCF_905171765.1). NCBI lineage: Eukaryota > Metazoa > Chordata > Amphibia > Anura > Bufonidae > Bufo > Bufo bufo. Next base: position 26,417,570 of record NC_053392.1, on the reverse strand, counting down.
AATTCTTAAAATGTCTCGGATTTGCTCGTCTGTAATAAACGTGCATGAAATATAACTAGATCTAAAACTATATACGTAATAAAAGCCTAAGATGGTTATACTTACCGACCAGGCAAGGAGACGTCGGATTGTAATCGGGTTCGCTTGAAATGTCAGTATGAGATAGCGCTATACTGGGCGACGTGTCTGAAAGCAATTGGCCCCACCACCGCTAATGTACGACTCATAGAAAACATCGGCCGTGATAAGCATCTGCGCATTGGGTATATTGTCATCGCCCCATAAATTTTGGTAAGAATCCATCTAAACGAAATGTATATTGCTAGTTAAAATATAACAACATTTGTAGGGCCGCTTTAACCCCTATAAATAGGAAAGATAGATAGATAGATGGATAGATAGATAGATAGATAGAAAGATAGATAGGAGATATATAGATAGATAGATAGAAAGATAGATACATAGATAGATAGATAGATAGATAAGATAGATAGAAGAGATAGATACATAGATAGATAGACAGACAGACATATAGATAGCTAGCTAGATAGACAGATAGCTAGGAGATATATAGATAGTTAGATAGATAGCCAGATAGATAGATAGATAGATGGATAGATAGATAGAAGAGATAGATACATAGATAGATGGATAGATGGATAGATATATATATATAGATAGATTAATAGATAGATGATAGATAAATCGATAGATGATAGATAGATATATAGATAGCTAGATAGATAGACAGATAGATAGATAGATAGATAGATAGATAGAAGAGATAGATAATAGATAGATAGATGGATAGATAGATAGATAGATAGATTAATAGATAGATGATAGATAAATAGATAGATGATAGATAGATAGATAGACATTACATAGATTCAGATAACATAAGTCATATTCAATAAATAGTGAAAGATATTGATAGTTAAAATATTGCAACATTTGTATGTGGTAAAAGAAAAAGACATTTAGTGATGCATTACGAATTATAAATAATCAGAGTTACATAGATACAGATAACATAAGTCATATTCAAGAATAGTGAAAGATTTAAAAGCATAACAGACAAATGGTGCTTACTAGGGATGAGCGAACCCGAACTGTATAGTTCGGGTTCGTACCGAATTTTGGGGTGTCCGTGACACGGACCCGAACCCGAACATTTTCGTAAAAGTCCGGGTTCGGTGTTCGGCGCTTTCTTGGCGCTTTTTGAAAGGCTGCAAAGCAGCCAATCAACAAGCGTCATACTACTTGCCCCAAGAGGCCATCACAGCCATGCCTACTATTGGCATGGCTGTGATTGGCCAGTGCAGCATGTGACCCAGCCTCTATTTAAGCTGGAGTCACGTAGCGCCGCACGTCACTCTGCTATGATCAGTATAGGGAGAGGTTGCAGCTGCGATGTTAGGGCGAGATTAGGCAGATTAACTCCTCCAAAAGACTTCATTCTGTGATCGATCTGCAGCTGTGGATCATTGAAGTGCTATTATTGACTTGCTCACTTTTTTGAGGCTGCCCAGAGCGTTTTTAGATCACTTTTTTTCTGGGGTGATCGGCGGCCATTTTGTGACTTGTGGTGCGCCAGCACAAGCTATCACCAAGTGTATTTAACCATCGATAGTGTGGTTATTTTGTGCTATATCCTACATCAGCTGCAGGATGAGCCTGTGTCACCGAAGTGCATTTAACCATCAACAGTCTGGTTATTTTTTGGCCATATACTACATCAGCTGCAGGCAGAGCCTGTGTCACCGAAGTGCATTTACCCAACGACAGTCTGATTATTTTCTGGCCATATACTACATCTGGTTCAGGCTGAGCCTGTGTCACCCAAGTGCATTTAACCATCAACAGTGTGGTGATTTTTTGGCCATATATTACATCAGGGGCAAGTTGAGCCTGTCACCCAGCGCCTAAAAAATAGACCTGACATTTCTATTCAACCAAATCTGTACTGTTTTAGCTGGTCAAGTTATTTGTAGTGACCGTAAAAGCACACTTTTTTTCTGGGTTGAAAAACCATTCCCAAATTTGCCATTCTCAAAATAACTAGTTTCTGGTATTTGAGGCCTACTTGAAATCTATCCCAAAAAGAATATCTTACATTGAAGCTAGTGATAGTGTCATTCAGAAAAACCTAAGACACACGCTAGCGTGCAGATAGAAGTCTGATTCTGTGATTAAACCTATACCTGTCACACAGCGCAAAAAAAAACAGGCCTCACATCTCTATTTAACCAAATCTGTACTGTTTTAGCTGGTCAAGTTATTTGTAGTGACCGTAAAAGCACACTTTTTTTTCTGGGTTGAAAAACCATTCCCAAATTTGCCATTCTCAAAATAACTAGTTTCTGGTATTTGAGGCCTACTTGAAATCTATCCCAAAAAGAATATCTTACATTGAAGCTAGTGATAGTGTCATTCAGAAAAACCTAAGACACACGCTAGCGTGCTGATAGAAATCTGATTCTGTGATTAAACCTATACCTGTCACACAGCGCAAAAAAAAAACAGGCCTCACATCTCTATTTAACCAAATCTGTACTGTTTTAGCTGGTCAAGTTATTTGTAGTGACCGTAAAAGCACACTTTTTTTTCTGGGTTGAAAAACCATTCCCAAATTTGCCATTCTCAAAATAACTAGTTTCTGGTATTTGAGGCCTACTTGAAATCTATCCCAAAAAGAATATCTTACATTGAAGCTAGTGATAGTGTCATTCAGAAAAACCTAAGACACACGCTAGCGTGCTGATAGAAGTCTGATTTTGTGATTAAACCTATAACCTGTCACACAGCGCAAAAAAAAAACAGGCCTCACATCTCTATTTAACCAAATCTGTACTGTTTTAGCTGGTCAAGTTATTTGTAGTGACCGTAAAAGCACACTTTTTTTTCTGGGTTGAAAAACCATTCCCAAATTTGCCATTCTTAAAATTGTGGTGAACGGGAACAATGAGGAAAACATCTAATAAGGGACGCGGACGTGGACATGGTCGTGGTGGTGTTAGTAAACCCTCTGGTGCTGGGAGAGGACGTGGCCGTTCTGCCACAGCCACACGTCCTAGTGAACCAACTACCTCAGGTCCCAGTAGCCAGCAGAATTTACAGCGATATTTGGTGGGGCCCAATGCCGTTCTAAGGATGGTAAGGCCTGAGCAGGTGCAGGCATTAGTCAATTGGGTGGCCGACAGTGGATCCAGCACGTTCACATTATCTCCCACCCAGTCTTCTGCAGAAAGCGCACAGATGGCGCATCAAAACCAAGCCCATCGGTCTGTCACATCACCCCCATGCATATCAGGGAAACTGTCTGAGCCTCAAGTTATGCAGCAGTCTCTTATGCTGTTTGAAGACTCTGCTGCCAGGGTTTCCCAAGGGCATCCACCTAGCCCTTCCCCAGGGGTGGAAGAGATAGAATGCACTAAAGCACAACCACTTATTTTTCCTGATGATGAGGACATGGGAATACCACCTCAGCAAGTCTCTGATGATGACGAAACACAGGTGCCAACTGCTGCGTCTTTCTGCAGTGTGCAGACTGAACAGGAGGTCAGGGATCAAGACTGGGTGGAAAACGATGCAGGGGACGATTAGGTCCTAGACCCCACATGGAATGAAGGTCGTGCCACTGACTTTCACAGTTCGGAGGAAGAGGCAGTGGTGAGACCGAGCCAACAGCATAGCAAAAGAGGGAGCAGTGGGCAAAATCAGAAGACCCGCCGCCAAGAGACTCCGCCTGCTACTGACCGCCGCCATCTGGGACCGAGCACCCCAAAGGCAGCTTCAAGGAGTTCCCTGGCATGGCACTTCTTCAAACAATGTGCTGACGACAAGACCCGAGTGGTTTGCACGCTGTGCCATCAGAGCCTGAAGCGAGGCATTAACGTTCTGAACCTTAGCACAACCTGCATGACCAGGCACCTGCATGCAAAGCATGAACTGCAGTGGAGTAAACACCTTAAAAACAAAGAAGTCACTCAGGCTCCCCCTGCTACCTCTTCTGCTGCTGCTGCCTCAGCCTCTTCTGATGCTGCCGCCGCCTCGGCCTCTTCCTCCGCCTCTGGAGGAACGTTGGCACCTGCCGCCCAGCAAACATGGGATGTACCACCAACACCACCACCTGCGTCACCAAGCATCTCAACCATGTCACACGGCAGCGTTCAGCTCTCCATTTCACAAACATTTGAGAGAAAGCGTAAATTCCCACCTAGCCACCCTCGATCCCTGGCCCTGAATGCCAGCATTTCTAAACTACTGGCCTATGAAATGCTGTCATTTAGGCTGGTGGACACACACAGCTTCAAACAGCTCATGTCACTTGCTGTCCCACAGTATGTTGTTCCCAGCCGCCACTACTTCTCCAAGAGAGCCGTGCCTTCACTGCACAAACAAGTGTCCGATAAATTCAAGTGTGCACTGCGCAACGCCATCTGTGGCAAGGTCCATCTAACCACAGATACGTGGACCAGTAAGCACGGCCAGGGACGCTATATCTCCCTAACTGCACACTGGGTAAATGTAGTGGCGGCTGGGCCCCAGGCGGAGAGCTGTTTGGCGCACGTCCTTCCGCCGCCAAGGATCGGAGGGCAACATTCTTTGCCTCCTGTCTCCTCCTCCTCTTACTCAGCTTCCTCCTCCTCTTCTTCCACCTGCTCATCCAGTCAGCCACACACCTTCACCACCAACTTCAGCACAGCACGGGGTAAACGTCAGCAGGCCATTCTGAAACTCATATGTTTGGGGGACAGGCCCCACACCGCACAGGAGTTGTGGCGGGGTATAGAACAACAGACCAACGAGTGGTTTCTGCCGGTGAGCCTCAAGCCCGGCCTGGTGGTGTGAGATAATGGGCGAAATCTCGTTGCATCTCTGGGACTAGCCGGTTTGACGCACATCCCTTGCCTGGCGCATGTGCTGAATTTGGTGGTGCAGAAGTTCATTCGCATCTACCCCGACATGTCAGAGCTGCTGCATAAAGTGCGGGCCGTCTGTTTGCGCTTCCGGCGTTCACACCCTGCCGCTGCCCGCCTGTCTGCGCTACAGCGTAACTTCGGCCTTCCTGCTCACCGCCTCATATGCGACGTACCCACCAGGTGGAACTCCACCTTGCATATGCTGGACAGACTGTGCGAGCAGCAGCAGGCCATAGTGGAGTTTCAGCTGCAGCACGCACGGGTCAGTCGCACTGTGGATCAGACCCACTTCACCACCCATGACTGGGCCTCCATGCGAGACCTGTGTGCCCTGTTGCGCTGTTTCGAGTACCCCACCAACATGGCCAGTGGCGATGACGCCGTTATCAGCGTTACAATACCACTTCTATGTCTCCTTGAGAAAACACTTAGGGCGATGATGGAAGAGGAGGTGGCCCAGGAGGAAGAGGAGGAAGAGGGGTCATTTTTAGCACTTTCAGGCCAGTCTCTTCAAAGTGACTCAGAGGGAGGTTTTTTGCAACACCAGAGGCCAGATACAAATGTGGCCAGACAGGGCCCACTACTGGAGGACGAGGAGGACGAGGATGAGGAGGAGGTGGAGGAGGATGAGGATGAAGCATGTTCACAGCGGGGTGGCACCCAAAGCAGCTCGGGCCCATCACTGGTGCGTGGCTGGGGGGAAACACAGGACGATGACGATACGCCTCCCACAGAGGACAGCTTGTCCTTACCTCTGGGCAGCCTGGCACACATGAGTGACTACATGCTGCAGTGCCTGCGCAACGACAGCAGAGTTACCCACATTTTAACGTGTGCGGAATACTGGGTTGCCACCCTGCTGGATCCCCGGTACAAAGACAATGTGCCCACCATACTTCCTACACATGAGCATGATAGGAAGATGCGCGAGTACAAGCGCACGTTGGTAGACGCGCTACTGAGAGCATTCCCAAATGTCACAGGGGAACCAGTGGAAGCCCAAGGCAAAGGCAGAGGAGGAGCAAGAGGTCGCCAACGCAGCTGTGTCACGGCCAGCTCCTCTGAGGGCAGGGTTAGCATAGCAGAGATGTGGAAAAGTTTTGTCACCACGCCACAGCTAACTGCACCACCACCTGATACGGAACGTGTTAGCAGGAGGCAACATTTCACTAACATGGTGGAACAGTACCTGTGCACACCCCTCCACGTACTGACTGATGGTTCGGCCCCATTCAACTTCTGGGTCTCCAAATTGTCCACGTGGCCAGAGCTAGCCTTTTATGCCTTGGAGGTGCTGGCCTGCCCGGCGGCCAGCGTTTTGTCTGAACGTGTATTCAGCACGGCAGGGGGCGTCATTACAGACAAACGCAGCCGCCTGTCTACAGCCAATGTGGACAAGCTGACGTTCATAAAAATGAACCAGGCATGGATCCCACAGGACCTGTCCATCCCTTGTGCAGATTAGATATTAACTACCTCCCCTTAACAATATATTATTCTACTCCAGGGCACTTCCTCATTCAATACTATTTTTAATTTCATTTTAGCATTATATTGCGGGGCAACCCAAAGTTGAATGAACCTCTCCTCTGTCTGGGTGCCGGGGCCTAAATGTGTGACAGTGGCCTGTTCCAGTGGTGGGTGACGTGAAGCCTGATTCTCTGCTATGATAGAAGACTTATTCTGTGCTGACATGAAGCCAGATTCTCTGTTACGCGACCTCTCTCCTCTGCCTGGGTGCCTGTGCCTAAATATGTGACAGTGGCATGTTCCAGTGGTGGGTGACGTGAAGCCTGATTCTCTGCTATGACATGAAGACAGATTCTGCGCTGACATAAGGCCAGATTCTCTGTTACGGGACCTCTCTCCTCTGCCTGGGTGCCTGGGCCTAAATGTGTGACAGTGGCCTGTTCCAGTGGTGGGTGACGTGAAGCCTGATTCTCTGCTATGACATGAAGACAGATTCTGTGCTGACATAAGGCCAGATTCTCTGTTACGGGACCTCTCTCCTCTGCCTGGGTGCCTGGGCCTAAATGTGTGACAGTGGCCTGTTCCAGTGGTGGGTGACGTGAAGCCTGATTCTCTGCTATGACATGAAGACAGATTCTGCGCTGACATAAGGCCAGATTCTCTGTTACGGGACCGCTCTCCTCTGTCTGGGTGCCGGTGCCTAAATGTGTGACAGTGGCCTGTTCCAGTGGTGGGTGACGTGAAGCCTGATTCTCTGCTATGACATGAAGACAGATTCTGTGCTGACATCAGGCCAGATTCTCTGTTACGGGACCTCTCTCCTCTGCCTGGGTGCCGGGGCCTAAATGTGTGACAGTGGCCTTTTCCAGTGGTGGGTGACATGAAGCCTGATTCTCTACTATGACATGAAGACTGATTCTGCACTGACATGAAGCCAGATTCTCTGCTATGGCATGAAGAGACTGATTCTCTGCTGACATGAAGCCAGATTCTTTGCTATGGCATGAAGAGACTGATTCTCTGCTGACATGAAGCCAGATTCTCTGCTATGGGACCTCTGTCCAATTGATATTGGTTCATTTTTATTTTTTTTATTTTTATTTTAATTCATTTCCCTATCCACATTTGTTTCCAGGGGATTTACCTACATGTTGCTGCCTTTTGCAGCCCTCTAGCTCTTTCCTGGGCTGTTTTACAGCCTTTTTAGTGCCCAAAAGTTCGGGTCCCCATTGACTTCAATGGGGTTCGGGTTCGGGACGAAGTTCGGATCGGGTTCGGATCCCGAACCCGAACATTTCCGGGAAGTTCGGCCGAACTTCTCGAACCCGAACATCCAGGTGTTCGCTCAACTCTAGTGCTTACCTTTTAAGTGTCTTATGCCTTGTTGGTCTATGCTTCTATGTGCCCAAGTCTCTCTGTGATAGCAATGCAGAGACTGGGCCCTGTTTATATAGGCTGTTCACGTTGTAAAACGATACCCTGTGGTAGCGATTAGCATATTCATTATTTGCTGTAGATAGAATAGTTAGACTATGTTTTATAAGCTTTTATATGTTGATAGTGTGTATCTTTTATATCAAAAGCGTATCAACGGTCATGAATGGGCTTATCAATAAGATTTTATTTAAATGAAAGTTATGAATTGTATAAAATTTATATAAACTCATATCAAAGCCATATCAAAATGGGTAGCTTTTATATGAAAAGTTAAATGTTGTAAATGTGTTATGAAATGTTATAAAATGACAAAATGTATTTATAATACCTAGTTAAATTATGCTTTATAAGAATTTATATGTTTATTATAGGTCTTTTTATGCATGAATCTTAATTTTATATCAAAAGCTTATCAAGTGTTATAAATTGATATAAATTAATATCAAATTCATATCAAACTGGGTAAAACGAGTTATGAGATGATATAAAATTACAAAATTTATTTATAAAACAGCCATGTGGCAATGTCCAGATGTTTTAATGAGCATGTCTGTAGAAAAGTCATTTAGACCCGTATCGATTACAAGAATCCAGTCTGTGACCTGGGAAATCTTGAATTAAGCAATGTGTTTGCAAGAGGTCATCATGACCCGTGCATTAGAAAAGTCTTGATTACAACTATCGATTACAAGAATAAATACTGTGGCCGGTCCTAAAAGCTGTGCTTTGACGTCCTTGACAGGTGTCACGACCTTGTAGGGCAGCTCCGGGGACATGGGATCTGGGAAAATCGTGATTTAAGCAATGTGCTTGCAAGAGGTCATGACCCTTGCATTAGGAAAGTCTTGATTACATGAACACAGTCTGTGACAGATCTGGGAAACTTGATTTTAGCAATATGCCAATATGTTTTACAGATATTTGTGATCTGCAGTTTTAGCAGGCATCTGAGAAGTGCCAATATAAACCTAATATCATGCGATATAAACCTAATATCAAGCGATATAAAATTAATATCAAGCGATATAAAAAGGGGGCGTGTAAAAGGGGCGTGGTACCTGTCACTTTGACGAAACATATACCCTCCTACTACTGACAGTGGGTGGGTGGCTGGGTATTTCTGCTTGTGTTCAAATGCCTGGGGTAAAGATAATGGGACGCTGTGCTGGGACAGGGAAGTGGATGTATTTGCTGATGGTGCATGCGAAGGCCCAGGTGCAGTGCAAGGGGCATCCGAACCTGCGCCTTTGACAGGGGATTGGCCAGCAGTGCATAACACAGGGGAAGAGGAGGCAGTGGGGTGGCCAGCAGACCCATATTGTGGACCTAGCCATTTGGCCCACTGATTAGGGTGCTTCAATGCCCTGAGGCGGATCATGCTGGTGGTGGTGAGCTTGCTGGTGTTCGCGCCCTGGCTCATTTTGGTACGGCACAGGTTGAAAACTACCACTTTTTTGTCGTCTGCACTTTCCGCAAAAAAACGCCATACTGCGGAACACCTACCCCTTGGTAAGGGAGACTTACGCATGTGGGTGCTCGGTGTAACGGTTGCAGGCCTGTTTGGTGTGGGCGGACTTCTTCCTTTTGCCACCCCACTGCCTCTTACAGCTTGTTGCGGTGCTGCAGATCCCTCCCCATCTGTACTACTTTCCCCACTCGGCTTTTCACCTTCCCAAGTTGGGTCAGTGACCTCATTGTCCAACACCTCTTCTTCCACTTCCTCATCCCCATCCTCCTGACTTGACCTAAGCACAAGCAACTACCTGCCCACAATCTTGTTGTAAATAGTTATTACCTCCCAACAAAGAGTTGACAAGTAATACCTATGAGGGGTACCCCCTACAACATTGCAATATATAACACTAGATAGCACCTACCCCCGACTGATCCACCACCCAGTCATGTCAGACACAAATGGATCAATCCACAGGAGACCAACACCACTTCCTATGCTGTTGGACCCAATATAGTATATTGCCTACAGTCATGGGACCCCTGCAGGTGATTTAACCCCAAAAAACACAAAAACATAAAAAATACGAAAAATTTGAATCCTAAAAAAAATGCTAAAAGAAACTCTACATAAACGCATTATGTGCACAAACTAAGCCACAAAATTGGGAAATGCATCTCCCTGCTACTAATAACATACAAGACTTTCTAAGACATCAATACATCACTAGAAACATCTTTGACTTATTCCTCCACATGATACCAATGGCATCCTTTTGGAGTGAAATATGTTTATGGGTCACGGGACTTCTCCCACCACTATAATGAACCCCAAAAAAAAGGAAAAGAAAAAATCGCACTCGAAAAAATCGCACCTAAAAAACGCATTCAAAATAATCGCAACATCAAGACTCTCTAAATTAGAGGGAAATATGTTCATGTATTACGGGACCCTCACCACTATATGAACCCCCAGAATAAAGGAGAAGAAATCACATCCAGAAAAAATTGCATCCGAAAAAACAAACACATCCGAAAAAACACATAAAAAAATAACAACATTCAAAATAACCGCAACATCAAGACTCTCTTGATTAAAGGGAAATAAAAAGCCCATTCGATACCCATACTATACTACGTAATCTATTTTAACATGTCTCAAAAAGAACATTCTGATAAACAATAAAATGAAAAAATCCACCCCGGATTTTGGAAGTTGTCAGGTGTCAGTATAAAAATCCTGGGAGATCGGAACAGATTACCACTGATGAAGAAGTCAGCTCAAGACTTCAAAACGCGTTTGGAAAAATCTGCACAGAGAGAAACATTCTACATTGCTTCGGAAGCGCTTCCAGCAGAGAAGGATCTCCCAAGAACATTTACCCGATCGTGAACGGCAGAAGCCCGCGCATTATCGGCGCGCATCCAACGCCTTACATGTGGGACGCCGTCCAGAGGATGGCCCGCCCGACCCTGCAGAACGTACACTCACTCCAACATCGGCCACAGCCTTTGCAAGGAGGAGACTGGAGACAAGCAAGACGTACAGCAGACATCAAGTAAGGTAATACGGGCCAGTACTTCCAAATCGGGTGGGACGCCACCCGATCCTGGCCCCACATTATTAATTAATTATTAATTTTTGTATTATCAGAATTTTTGTACCATCCGAATTTTTACTATCCGAATTTTTTTTTTTATCAAATCTTTATTTATTGAGATTCCTTCATATGACAAGTACAAGTGAAAACCACAAAAACAATAATTGCTCCATAACGAAACATATCTGGTTTCATGAATAATGCAGACTTTAAAGTGAATAAAGTGCATAAATTAACACCTGTATAAAAGTTAACACATGTATAAAGGCACTTGAAGTTCGCCCACCATCTAAAGTACAATGCACACTGTGGTATACCCTATGTGAACCACTTTATCTACCCGTACTGGTATAGCTTTCACATCTAACTCCTCTGATTAGCCTTTTCCCTACTGGACCACAATCTTTCCCATTTCTATTAGACTCAGATTTATGGTCATTTTATTCTTTCTACGAATCAGACACAGAAGCGGAATTATACCATTCTTTCCAATTACTCCAATTCACCAGGAACCTATCATGAGATAATGATTCCCAGCTTGTCATTTCTTCTAACTGGCATATCTCCTGAACTTTGTACATCCATTCCCGTAATGTCGGGTCTTCCTTAGATAACCAATATTTAGTATTAGTAATTTAGCGGCTGCTATTAGTTGTACCACCAAAGAATGTGCTGCCAATTTATAATTGCCGTCCGGCAGATTTAGTATCGCTACTGAGGGGGTGATAGGAAAATTAATCTTACATATACTTTGCACCTTCTCCGACACCATGTCCCAGAACTTCTTGATTTTTGGACAGGCCCACCAAATGTGGAACATGGTCCCTCTGGCTTCCCCACATCTCCAACAGTCAGCAGAATAGGCGGGCGAAATGGTATGTAACTTATCAGGAGTTTTATACCATCTAATGACTATTTTAAAAGCATTCTCTTGTATTTTTATGCAGCATGAGTAGCCGTGCGAGTGTTTAAGTATTCTCGCTAAGGTATCATCGCTAATCGTGAGGTCCATCTCAGAAGCCCATTGATCAATAAATCTAGGTCTAGCACCAGAACCTATCTCCAGAACTTTATTATAAATCCGGGAAATTGCCCCCTTCCTGCCGACTGCCGGAGACCATATCCCATCATACCACGAAGGGATATAATTACTGGGGGTAGTGCACAAATATTGTCGACATATGTTGTTAAATTGCGAGTATTGTGACAAGGTCCAGGGTACTCGCCGAAAGGTGTCCTTCATAGATGACAGATCTGGGATCTTGCGATTTACTAACAAATCTCCTATTGCTACGTCCCCTAAAACAGCCCACATTCCCATATCATCTCTGAAGTCCGCCTTAATCAGGTAGGGTAGAAATTTGATGGGCGTCAAGGGGGAGATGCAACTAGTGGGATGCAAAAATTCTGACAATTTGTGCCAAGAGTCAACCACACCTTTAAGCATTGTAGGAACATTATGACCCTTATGGTGTTTTTGACCAACGGCCCACAAATTAGCTAGTCCTCTGGGTCCTAACAGCTTCCTCGCTATTTGACAGCCCATCTTTTCCACTTTTAGATTTATGATCTCAGAATGTAACCTTATTTGAATTGCTATATAATAACTATTCCCATCCGGTAATCCAAACCCACCCTTATGTTTGGGAAGTATTAATTGCTTATATGCAATCCTGGGCTTAGCCTGATTCCACACAAACGAGGTAAAGGTTCTTCTTATCTGACCTAAAAATTGACAGGGTAGTGCTATTGGTAAAGTCTGCATTAAATATAATAATTTGGGCAAGATATAAGTTTTAATAACATTTTTCCTCCCTAACCATGTCAGAAAAGGTATTTTAAGTTCTTTTAGTTGCAGCTTAATACTCTCCAGTAATTTGGGGTAATTTTGGGAGAAGAGTTGATCCGGGTGCTTCGTTATTTGAACTCCAAGGTAATCTATACTCTCCACTTTCCACTGGAAGGGGTAATGTGCTTTAAGATGAGTTATAGTCGACTGCGGAGTGTTAACCCCTAATGCGACACATTTAGCTAAGTTTATTTTAAAGTTAGACATATTCCCAAAATTATCTAATTGCCTTAATAGTGCAGGGAATGCAGCTCTAGTATTTGACAACAACAGGAGCATGTCGTCTGCGAACGCCGCAACTTTATGCATCTGGTGGCCTACCTTAAGTCCCTGTATCTCATTATCCTGTCTAATCGCTTGTAGGAAGGTTTCCAAACAAAGGATGAACAGAGTCGGTGACAATGGGCAGCCCTGCCGTGTCCCATTCCTGATATCAAAATGGGCGGAAAGATTACCATTTACGCGGATTTTTGTCGTGGGGGAGGAGTACAGGGATAGCACAGCGGTCACAAATTGGGGAGGAAAACCAAACCTGTGAAGGGAGGCCGCCATAAACGGCCAGTCCACTCTGTCAAACGCTTTTTCAGCGTCAGTGCTTAACAAAGTGATACTATGTCCATGTGACAAAGCATATTGTTGTGCCATTATAACCCGAAAGGTGCTATCCCTGCACTCCCTTCCACCCACGAAGCCCGACTGCTCTGGTGAGACCAAGTTCCTGAGAAGTGGAGAGATTCTGTAGGCCAGAACCTTTGCCCATAACTTAACATCAGCGTTAAGCAATGAAATTGGCCTGTAGCTAGATGGCAGGTTAGGGTCCTTCCCTGGCTTCGTCAAGACTGAAATATGGGCTTCTAGTGCCTGCTTAGGTAGTGGGGTTCCATTTAACAGTGAGTTAAAGAGAGAGACAATATAAGGGCCTAATATTGGAAAGAACTTTTTGTAGTATGCTACCGTCAACCCGTCAGGTCCCGGGTTTTTCCCTTTAGGTGTTGATTTTAGGACTTTCTCTACCTCTTGAAGCGTTATTGGAGCAATTAAATTCTCACTTTCCTCTGCCGACAACGATGGTAATCCTAATTCCTGTAAAAAGGTATCTGTCTTCCCTTGCTGCTCCTCATTAGTCTCCCCCTTCCGCAGGTTGTACAGATTGTGGTAGTATTTAGTAAACACATTAGAAATTTCTCCAGGGTCCACTGTGATCTTCCCTGTTTGAGTCACCATTTGCTTAATAAAGGTCTGCTCATTTCGTTTTTTGATCATGGCGGACAAGACTTTACTGCCTCTATTCCCATGTATGTAGTGTTTGTGCTTCACCCTTAAATAGGCTTTTGCCGCTTTAACATTAAGCAGTGTCTTAAGTTCCTGTCTGAGCCTTACAAGTGTCTCTAGATCCCTAATTGCCATTGATCTTTTATGGGTTCTCTCAACTTGGGAGATACAGGCCAGTAGCTCAGTCAGTTGCTTTGTCCTTTCTCTTTTAAGATGCGCCCCTAAAGCAATAAATTCACCTCGTATAACCGCCTTATGTGCTTCCCACGTAATAGCAGGTGTGGTTGCGGTGTTTACATTGAGATCAAAGTACTCCTGCAGTTTCTTAGTGATAGTATTTACCTCAGATTGGGTGTCCAATAACGTATGGTTCAATCTCCATGACCATTCCTTCCCTCTTGTGTTAGGGACCTGTAAGGCACATTGTACCATTGCATGATCAGAAATCGCTATGCAATCTATATCAGCCGATTGTACCAATGTCAGACTGGTGTCCTGGATCATAATATAATCCAGTCTCTGGTACGATTTATGAGGATTTGAATAGAAGGTGTAATCTCTTTTATCCCCATGAATCGACCTCCAAACATCCACTACATGAATATCCCGCAGGCGAGTCTGTAACGACTTCAGTGCCCTGAACGATATAGCCGATTTCTTGGATAAGGAGTCCAATAACGGATTCAGGGTCAAATTAAAGTCTCCTCCAATAATTAACCCACCAGAGGCAAACGCGGCTACTTTATCCAAGGTTTCTATGAGCCAGTGGACTGTTTTTATATTCGGTGCATATAGATTGCATATCGTATATTTAGTATGCCCTATCTCGCAGTTCAGCAGGAGGTATCTGCCTCCAGGATCCGCCAATTGTGAGTAGAGAGTGAATGGAACATTCTTATTAATCCCTATGCTCACTCCCCTGGAAGCGGCATTATCGGAGCAAGAATGGTACCAATGATGAAAGGAAGTGTTACTCAGGTTTGGAATATGACGGGCCGTAAAATGAGTTTCTTGCAGCATAATAACATCAATCGCTGCCTTTTTAATACTCCGGAACACACGGCTCCTTTTAATTGGGTTGTTGCAGCCGTGCACATTGTATGTGGCGATATTTAAAACTAAAGGTGCCATTCATGTGCCAATATAATGATATAAAATCCCTTGCAAGCATAAGTATGACCAGAAGGTGGAGCACAAAACATTAGTTGAGTATAATTATTAACTGAACATGAAACCTGCATACATGAAACAGGGTAAGAAACCCTTAATGAGTTCCTAGTACTAGTAGGGGGAAGGGAACTAAGTAACATTCGTAAACCCTGATCGGCCTAGACTCTCCTACTAGCCTATTTTACAGATAGTAAAGGTGAATTTATCTACCCAATCATAGTACTGCCATGAGGGCAACATCACTGCCTAGTAAACGATTACATTAGTGAAATAATGAATAGTAGATTCATAAGCATATGCGCACATATTAAGATATAAAGAGCATAAGGGAGAAGAAAAGGGGGGGGAGGGGGGGGAGAAGGGAATTGCATTGATGAAGTATCTTAATAAACACTGTCCCCTTATGCTTACTGGATCGTAAGCGTCTGCTTCACGTCTTCAGCATCAGGTGTCCATATCTCTGTTCACCATCTTCCTGCTGCGGCCGGTTCTCTGTTGCTTCGGCTTCTGCCAGGGAGAGGCTTGAGGTAATGGTGGAAGCTCTTCCTCTGAGGGCACGGGTAGCCAAGAAGGAACATCCACCGGTGTCAGGTCTAACATCTCCCAAACTGGTGTTAAGTCTGCAGGTGTCCTGACCGTGAACCGGCGGTTACCTGCCGTGATCAAAATGCCAAATGGGAACAACCACCTATAAGGCAGTTTAGAGGACCGGAGAAGGTCAGTTAGCGGTTTAAGTAGTCTTCTCTTCTGAAGTGTGGAGGCCGCTAGATCTTGGTAGATTTGAATGCTTCTCCCTTGCAGGTGTATTTCTCCTTTAGCCCTTGCTTTTTGCAGGATATCCTCTGTGTCCCTATAGCTCAGCAAACCACAGATAATATCTCTAGGGTTTTCCGCTGATCCAGGTTTTGGCCGCAAGGCTCTGTGTACTCTTTCTACTATGACACCTTTGGCCCTCTCAGGCCCCAGCAGTGAAGTGAAGAGCAGGCCCATGGAGCTCATCAGATCCTCCTTCTCCTCAGCCTCTGGCAATCCTCTAATTCTGATGTTGCACCGTCTGCTCCTATTCTCTTGATCTTCCATCTGTAGGAGTAAACTATTCATAGCTCTAGTATGTGCCCCCAGGGTGTCTCTAACCGCCGTATTGAAAGTCAGCATGGTCTCCTGCAACTGCTCTAAGGACTCCACTCTATCTCCAATATGGCGTACATCCGACTTGATGGTAGCGAGGTCAGCTTTGTGAAGTGCTTCCTCCAGAAAGTTTCGGGTAAGTAATGCTGAATCGTCTCCAGGACATGCCCCACATACCTCTCCCATTTCTGTATGTTGAGCCGCATGACTCAGATCCCCAGATGCGCCGTCTTCCCCATGCGGCTTCTGCGCCATCTTGCCTGAGCGTGCGGGTGTCTGGGGAGTCGATTTTTGGAAGTATTTCTCCATATCGGGTTGCTGCGGAGGATCCCGCTTCTGGTCTGTGGTGGTTCTAGCAGAGTCCTTAGGTTGGATCTTCATTTCTGCTCACGGGTAGTGCTATTAAATAGGCTGTAGGGAATCTAGTGGCGGGAGCTCCGCTCTCAAGCAGCCGCCATCTAGCTCGGTCAGGCCACGCCCCCAACTCCCGAATTTTTATACTATCCGAACTGCTGTACCATCCAAACTTCTGTACCACACGAAGTCTGCAGTATTGCTCATCATTATTGGGCACCTCCCGCTGTATGAATCCGCCGGGACACACCTCTGGCAGTCATTAGACACTGCAACAAAGTTACCACAAACTTACCATTAGCAAACAGTGACACCCTGTGACCTGTGGGATCTCTAGCTATTATTGCCAGCTACATCATATCAGCTACCCCACAGAGTAACTTAACCACCTCCCGTCACACTAACGCCGAAAGGCGTGACTGCGGCGGCAACCTCAGGTCCGATCGGCGTCATCTAGTGAGACTAAAGATTTCGTGTGAACGCGTGCTCACAGGAGCGCGCGTTCACAGGATCGCGCAGTTCAGAAGTTCATCTACAGCCTGCCGGCCGCGATCATTGGCTGGCAGGCTGTAGATTTTTGAAATGACCAATGAAATGGGTATGTCAGACGCTATTTTGAAAATAGCGTCTGATATACCTGCTACCTGCTCCTCTGGTGGTCCCTTTTGCTTGGATCGACTACCAGAGGACACAGGCAGCTCTGTAAGTAGCACCAATCACCACACATACACTACACCCCCCCCCTGTCACTTATTAACCCCTTATTAACCCCTGATCACCCATATTAGACTCCCTGATCACCCCCCTTTCACCCCCCTGTCATTGATCACCCCCCCTGTAAGGGTCCCTCATCACCGCCAGGTAGTTAGCTACTTGCTAGGTAGTTAGCGCCCAGCCGACCGCACCGCAGTCACTGATTAGTCGCTGATTAGCGTCATCGCTGTCGCTAATCAGCACTAGTACTATATAGTATCTGTAAGTGATCAAGACTGATCGCAATCAGATCTATATCAGTACATTAGGGTAACCTTAGGCTCTACAAAAAATGCAGTGTTCGCCCGATCAGGCCTGATCTTGTGCGCACACTTGCGTTCAGTCTGCCCCACCGCAGTAACATAGTAACATAGTACATAAGCCCGAAAAAAGACATTTGTCCATCCAGTTCGGCCTGTTATCCTGCAAGTTGATCCAGAGGAAGGCAAAAAAAACCTGTGAGGTAGAAGCCAATTTTCCCCACTTTAGGGGAATAAAAAATTCCTTCCCTACTCCAATCAGGCAATCAGAATAACTCCCTGGATCAACGACCCCTCTCTAGTAGCTATATCCTGTAATATTATTACGCTCCAGAAATACATCCAGGCCCCTCTTGAATTCCTTTATTGTACTCACCATCACCACCTCCTCAGGCAGAGAGCTCCATAATCTTACTGCTCTTACCGATGTCCCCTCGTCACAGTCCTGGGGATAAATAGATGATGGGAGAGATCTCTATACTGACCCCTGATATATTTATACATAGTTATTAGATCTCGCCTCAGTCGTCTTTTTTCTAAAGTGAATAACCCTAATGTTGATAATCTTTCAGGGTACTGTAGTTGCCCCATTCCAGTTATTACTTTAGTTGCCCTCCTCTGGACCCTCTCCAGCTCTGCTATGTCTGCCTTGTTCACTGGAGCCCAGAACTGTACACAGTACTCCATGTGTGGTCTGACTAGTGATTTGTAAAGTAGTAGGAATATGTTCTCATCACGGGCATTTATGCCCCTTTTGATGCAACCCATTATCTTATTGGCCTTGGCAGCAGCTGCCTGACACTGGTTTTTGCAGCTTAGTTTGCTGTTTATTAAAATTCCTAGATCCTTTTCCATGTCAGTGTTATCGAGTGTTTTACCATTTAGTATGTACCATTTAGTATGCAGTGACAGATAAAAAAAATTTTGATTACTGCAAAAACACAGTAAAATTGCTGCGCCGCTATAAAGATCACTTTTGAGCTTTTTGGATCTTTATTAGCGATCGCAGCTTTACTTCGCAAGCACTCGTTTTTACTAGGTAGGTTTGCTCTTTTTCCTGGGTAGTCTCAGAGGAATACCCCCTAAATTTAGTGAGCCCAAAATGTCAAAAAAGGGGTATTCCGCTGAAGAGGCCTACAGGATTCTGGCCGTGATGGATGAAAGCGATGGGGACACCTCACCCGCTGAATCCAGTGGTTCAGAATATGAACCTGTAGACAGCAGTGGCACTCTAATTGCTAGCGAAGATGACGAGGTTGAGGTCGCTGCTACGGTCAGGCGTACCCAATCCCATGTCAGTGTTCTGCATACCCCGCGTGATGAGCCTCATTTGCAGCAGAGTGGTGCTAGCGCTGATCTTGTTTATGGTGCGGCATACACCAGCAGCGCAGCACATCCTGGACCTTCTACCAGCACTGCCGTATTCCCTGGTGAAGTGGTGAGCACCAGAAGGGCAGTTCAAGCTGATACGGTGGCACGTGCAGTAACTCCCCCCGTCGCAGCCACCGCGTTCACAGGCCCGTAGAACCGTTAGTCTCCCAGAGTTGCTGGCAAATCCTAATTGGCACTCTCCTGCTTCCTCCGCACCTGTATTGCCCCCTTTCACCGCCCAGTCTGGAGTTCGTGTGGAGACAGCTCATTTAGGATCAGCCCTCGAGTTTTTTGAGCTGTTCTTCACCGCGGATCTCTATGACATAGTTGTGGCAGAAACCAACCGCTACGCCACACAGTTTATTACCGCCAATCCGGAAAGCTTCTATGCCCAGCCTTACCAGTGGAAATTAGTCACAGTTTCCGAATTAATTTTTTTTTTGGGCCTTATCCTCAGCATGGGTCTAACTAAAAAAAAATGTATTGCGGTTCTATTGGTCTAAAGACCCAATACATTACATTCCCATGTTCTCTGCTGCAATGTCCAGGGCACGTTTTGAGGTCATCATGTGCTTTATGCATTTCGCTGACAATAACACCTGTCATCCAAGAGGCCACCCTGCTTATGACCGGCTCCACAAAATTCGGCCCCTTATAGACCATTTGTCATCCAGATTTGCAGATGCGTATACCCCAACATCTGCATAGACGAGTCCCTAGTACATTTTACCGGGCGCCTTGGCATCAAACAGTACATCCCCAGCAAGCGCACCCGGTATGGGGTCAAACTGTATAAGCTCTGTGAAAGGGCCACAGGCTATACACTCACCTAAAGAATTATTAGGAACACCTGTTCTATTTCTCATTAATGCAATTATCTAGTCAACCAATCACATGGCAGTTGCTTCAATGCATTTAGGGGGGTGGTCCTGGTCAAGACAATCTCCTGAACTCCAAACTGAATGTCAGAATGGGAGAGAAAGGTGATTTAAGCAATTTTGAGCGTGGCATGGTTGTTGGTGCCAGACGGGCCGGTCTGAGTATTTCACAATCTGCTCAGTTACTGGGATTTTCACGCACAACCATTTCTAGGGTTTACAAAGAATGGTGTGAAAAAGGAAAAAACATCCAGTATGCGGCAGTCCTGTGGGCGAAAATGCCTTGTGGATGCTAGAGGTCAGAGGAGAATGGGCCGACTGATTCAAGCTGATAGAAGAGCAACGTTGACTGAAATAACCACTCGTTACAACCGAGGTATGCAGCAAAGCATTTGTGAAGCCACAACACGCACAACCTTGAGGCGGATGGGCTACAACAGCAGAAGACCCCACGGGTACCACTCATCTCCACTACAAATAGGAAAAAGAGGCTACAATTTGCACGAGCTCACCAAAATTGGACTGTTGAAGACTGGAAAAATGTTGCCTGGTCTGATGAGTCTCGATTTCTGTTGAGACATTCAAATGGTAGAGTCCGAATTTGGCGTAAACAGAATGAGAACATGTATCCATCCTCTGATGGCTACTTCCAGCAGGATAATGCACCATGTCACAAAGCTCGAATCATTTCAAATTGGTTTCTTGAACATGACAATGAGTTCACTGTATTAAAATGGCCCCCACAGTCACCAGATCTCAACCCAGAGATCTGGTGACTGGAACGGGAGCTTCGAGCCTTGGATGTGCATCCCTCAAATCTCCATCAACTGCAAGATGCTATCCTATCAATATGGGCCAACATTTCTAAAGAATGCTATCAGCACCTGGTTGAATCAATGCCACGTAGAATTAAGGCAGTTCTGAAGTCAAAAGGGGGTCCAACACCATATTAGTATGGTGTTCCTAATAATTCTTTAGGTGAGTGTACATATCGTTTTAGGGTCTATGAGGGAAAAGACTCAAAACTGGAGCCGGTCGGATGTCCTGACTACCTGGGGAGCAGTGGCAAGATTGTCTGGGACTTGGTGTCACCCTTACTCCAAAAGGGGTACCACTTATACGTGGACAATTTTTACTCAAGCGTGGCCCTCTTTCGGCACTTACATCTAGTCGGAATTCAATGCTGTGGCATCGCGCGACCTAGTCGCCGGGGCTTCCTCCAATGGCTCGTTAATACCCGACTTGCACGGGGGGAAAGGGCTGCATTGTGTGACCAAGAACTGTTTGCGGTGAAGTGGAGGGACAAGAAGGACGTTTACCTTCTGTCCACCATTCAGGCAGACAGGACAGTGCAAATTGAAAAGGCAACTGGAGTCATTGTGAAACCCCTCTCTGTCCACGACTATAACCTTCACATGGGAGGGGTGGACTTCAATGACCAGATGTTGGCTCCCTATTTAGTGTCATGCCGCACCAGACACTGGTATAAGAAGGTGTCTGTATATTTAATTCAATTGGCTGTATATAATAGTTTTGTTCTCTACAGTAAGGCTGGGAGAACAGGATCCTTCCTAAAATTCCAGGAAGAGATCATTTCGGAAATCCTGTATCCAGGAGGGTCCGTGCCCCATGTCCCTGATGTAGTGAGCCGGCTACATGGCAGACACTTCCCCATTGTCTATCCTGGTACCCCAACTCAGCGTTCCCCAAGAAAAAGATGTTGTGTCTGTAGCAGGGGTGGAATAAGGCGTGACACCACCTTTTTTTGTCCTGACTGTCCTGACTGTCCTGTTTCCGCAAGTACCACACACAGGTACACTATTAGTGTAGGGATTGCGTGACATAGGACAGACACACAGGGGCCTTAGGGCCCTTTCACACAGTGCTGCCACAAACCTCTCCTTTCACCTGGGACAAAGTGCATAATGTACTTCGCCACATCTCTGGGCGATTTGCGTTTTGCACATTGTCCCATGGGGAAGGAGCGGTTTGTCCTCTAAAGGTAAAAAAAAAAAAAAAAAAAAAACACAGGTAAGCAAAAAAGTTAATGTTCTGTTTCAAATGTTCAATAAAGTTTATAAAAGTTAATGTTCTGTTCAAATGTTATATAAAGTTAATGTTAATAAATTTATAGCGTTGCGGCCTGTTTTTTTTTTTTTACCTTCTAGGTGGACCAAGCGATCAAGCAGCTGCAGCACTGATGTGCATTCTGACAGAAGCTTTGCGCTGCTGTCAGATTACACAAAAGTCGGCATATGCGGCGCTGCAAGACGAGATTTCTCCTCTGCAGTAAAAAAGATACGTTTGCCGAGGCTTATGAGCTGAGGGGCGGTGTTCATATGCTTTGGCAAACACTTTGTATTAAAAAAAAATGTAAAAAAAAATTCCGGCAATGATTTATTCATCCACATCGATTGATGTGAATGGAGAAATCGGGTTTGCCAGGGCATACGAGCTGAGTGGGTTTGGATGTTGGGCGGAGCTCCTATGTCCTGGCAGACGCCTTTCACCTCCTTTTTTTTTTTGCACATTTTTTGGCAGTGATTTTTTCATCCACATTGATCGATGCAAATGAAGAAATCTGTGCCGTTCATTTTATCTTTCAGCCCAGAGGCTGAACGGAAAAAAAAATCTCATTACCCGTATGCTCAATATAAGGAGAATAGCAGAAACTCCTAATGCTGGCCATACATGTAATGATTGTGGAGACCCTCAAATTCCAGGGCAGTACAAACACCCCACAAATGACCCCATTTTGGAAAGAAGACACCCCAAGGTATTCGCTGAGGGGCATATTGAGTCCATGAAATATTGAACTTTTTGTCCCAAGTTAGCGGAAAGGGAGAATTTGTGAGAAAAAAAAATAAAATATCAATTTCCGCTAACTTGTGCCAAAAAAAATCTTCAATGAACTCCCCATGCCCCTCACGGAATACCTTGGGGTGTCTTCTTTCCAAAATGGGGTCACATGTGGGGTATTTATACTGCCCTGGCATTTTAGGGGCCCTAAAGTGTGAGAAGAAGTCTGGAATCCAAATGTCTAAAAATGCCCTCCTAAAAGGTACTCATTGGAATGTGGGCCCCTTTGCGCACCTAGGCTGCAAAAAAGTCACACATGTGGTATCGCCGTACTCAGGAGAAGTAGGGCAATGTGTTTTGGGGTGTCTTTTTACATATACCCATGCTGGGTGAGAGAAATATCTCTGTAAAATGACAACTTTGTATAAAAAAATGGGAAAAGTTGTCTTTTACAGAGATATTTCTCTCACCCTGCATGGGTATATGTAAAAATACACCCCAAAACACATTTACCTACTTCTTCTGAGTACGGTGATACCACATGTGTGACACTTTTTTGCAGCATAGGTGCGCAAAGGGGCCCAAATTCCAATGAGTACCTTTAGGATTTCACAGGTCATTTTTTACGCATTTGGATTCCAAACTACTTTTCACGCTTTAGGGTCCCTAAAATGCCAGGGCAGTATAAATACCCCACAAGTGACCCCATTTTGGAAAGAAGACACCCCAAGGTATTTCGTGAGGGGTATGGTGAGTTCATGTAAAATTTTATTTTTTTGTCACAAGTTAGTGGAATATGAGACTTTGTAAGAAAAAATAAAATAAAAATAAAATAAATCATTTTCCGCTAACTTGTGCCACAAAAAAAATATTCTTGGAACTCGCAATGCCCCTCACGGAATACCTTGGGGTGTCTTCTTTCCAAAATGGGGTCACTTGTGGGGTATTTATACTATCCTGGCATTCTAGAACCTCAAGAAACATGACAGGTGCTCAGAAAGTCAGAGCTGCTTCAAAATGCAGAAATTCACATTTTTGTACCATAGTTTGTAAACGATATAACTTTTGCGCAAACCAAAAAATATACACTTATTGGATTTTTTTTTTATCAAAGACATGTAGCACAATAAATTCTGACACAAACTTGTATAGAAATGTAATTATATTTGAACAATTTAACCAGAGAAATTTAAAAATACACTTTTTTTGAGAAAATTGCGGCCTATTTTGATTAATATCGGAAAAATGAAAAATCTTAGCAGCACTCAAATAAAACCAAAAGAAAGCTGTATTTGTGAGAAGAAAAGGAGGTAAAATTCATTTGGGTGCCAAGTTGCATGACCGAGCAATAAACCGTTAAAGTTGTGAAGTGCCGATTTGTAAAAAATGGCCTGGTCACTATGGGGGTATAAACCTGTGGTCCTTAAGTGGTTAAAGGGTCACTCTGCTTTTTATTTTGTTTTTACTTTGCTTTTATTACCCTAATTATTACCTTATCGTAATAAAGTTTTATATATTTGCACATTGCACCCACCCCCACTTGTCCATTTTTTAGCTTTAAATACTTCTTTTTTCTATATATTTGAGTGCCGGTCTATACTTTCATTTGCATTTCCTTTCTTCTGACTGGGTGAATCAGATCAGACCCAGAGCACCTCACATATTGCAATATTAGGTGAGCCACTCCTTCTCCTCAGCCTGATTGACAACTGTGTCTCATACTCATCCACCTTGTGAACAAATAATTGACTTTCACCACCCTCATTTCTTGACCCTGTGATAGGTCAAGAGGTTGTGAATCATGGTACAAGATCTGTGCCTTTTCAAGCGTGCTTGGCGAGAGTGCAAAATCTAGTGAAGGCGATGAAAATAGGTCCTGGGAATGTCCGAGTGCGTTATCAACGGTTTGTCCGACTCCTGACTCTACATGGTGGGAGGAAGGAGGATGAGGGTTAGGATTCTGTGGACCAGACTTTTCGCTAATGAGACTGGTTTTGGTGAAAGAGGGGGTGCAAGAATAATCTTCTGTCATCCAACCGACCACCTGATTGCACTGGTCCGACTTGGACAGTGTTATCCTGCGACGCCACGTTAACTGAAATGAAACTGGGTACAGTGTTTTTTTTCTTTTTTCCAGTTTCACCATTTTTATTGTGTAGATGTTGGACAACTTTGTTAAATTTGCCACCAGCAAAATTTCTTCTCTGTTGACTAACTGTATATATGGTTGCAGCCTAAATGCAGACACAGATGTGACTTAAACCAGTGAAATTTGTCACAAATATAAATAATTCTCTGATGAAATACTGTATATAACGGTTGCGGCCTAAATTCACGCACAGATGTGACCAAAACTAGTGAAATTTGTCACAAATAGAAATAATTCTCTGTTGACTAACTGTACAGTCGTGGCCAAATGTTTTGAGAATTACATAAATATTGGAAATTGGAAAAGTTGCTGCTTAAGTTTTTCTAATAGCAATTTGCATATACTCCAGAATGTTATGAAGAGTGATCAGATGAATTGCATAGTCCTTCTTTGCCATGAAAATTAACTTAATCCCCAAAAAAACTTTCCACTGCATTTCATTGCTGTCATTATAGGACCTGCTGAGATCATTTCAGTAATCGTCTTGTTAACTCAGGTGAGAATGTTGACGAGCACAAGGCTGGAGATAATTATGTCAGGCTGATTGGGTTAAAATGGCAGACTTGACATGTTAAAAGGAGGGTGATGCTTGAAATCATTGTTCTTCCATTGTTAACCATGGTGACCTGCAAAGAAACGCGTGCAGCCATCATTGCGTTGCATAAAAATGGCTTCACAGGCAAGGATATTGTGGCTACTAAGATTGCACCTCAATCAACAATTTATAGGATCATCAAGAACTTCAAGGAAAGAGGTTCAATTCTTGTTAAGAAGGCTTCAGGGCGTCCAAGAAAGTCCAGCAAGCGCCAGGATCGTATCCTAAAGAGGATTCAGCTGCGGGATCGGAGTGCCACCAGTGCAGAGCTTGCTCAGGAATGACAGCAGGCAGGTGTGAGCGCCTCTGCACGCACAGTGAGGCGAAGACTTTTGGAAGATGGCCTGGTGTCAAGAAGGGCAGCAAAGAAGCCACTTCTCTCCAAAAAAAACATCAGGGACAGATTGATCTTCTGCAGAAAGCATGGTGAATGGACTGCTGAGGACTGGGGCAAAGTCATGTTCTCCGATGAAGCCTCTTTCCGATTGTTTGGAGCATCTGGAAAAAGGCTTGTCCGGAGAAGAAGAGGTGAGCGCTACCATCAGTCCTGTGTCATGCCAACAGTAAAGCATCCTGAGACCATTCATGTGTGGGGTTGCTTCTCATCCAAGGGAGTGGGCTCACTCACAATTTTGCCCAAAAACACAGCCATAAATAAAGAATGGTACCAAAACACCCTCCAACAGCAACTTCTTCCAACAATCCAACAACAGTTTTGTGAAGAACAATGCATTTTCCAGCACGATGGAGCACCGTGCCATAAGGCAAAAGTGATAACTAAGTGGCTCGGGGACCAAAACGTTGACATTTTGGGTCCATGGCCTGGAAACTCCCCAGATCTTAATCCCATTGAGAACTTGTTGTCAATCCTCAAGAGGCGGGTGGACAAACAAAAAACCACTAGTTCTGACAAACTCCAAGAAGTGATTATGAAAGAATGGGTTGCTATCAGTCAGGAATTGGCCCAGAAGTTGATTGAGAGCATGCCCAGTCGAATTGCAGAGGTCCTGAAAAAGAAGGGCCAACACTGCAAATACTGACTCTTTGCATAAATGTCATGTAATTGTCGATAAAAGCCTTTGAAACGTATAAAGTGCGTGAAATTATATTTCACTACATCACAGAAACAACTGAAACAAAGATCTAAAAGCAGTTTAGCAGCAAACTTTGTGAAAACTAATATTTGTGTCATTCTCAAAACTTTTGTCCACGACTGTACATACTGTTGCGGACTAAATTCACGCACAGAAGTCACCCAAACTAGTGAAACTTGTCACAAATAGAAATAATTCTAGGCTGGAATACTGTATATAACGTTTGTGGATTGAGCGCGCACACAGATGTGGCACAAATTAGGTTAATTTCCCCAGAAAAATAAATATCTATGATGGAGCGGTGTGTATCTCACTAGCAGGCACGCTCTAGTGAATAAGACCTTTTTAGAATTTCTGCTAAACACACTGCTTTCTGATGGTGTACTGTAGATCTCACTGATATGTAATATTTCTTTCTTTTGAAAGCTTTTTGGTACTGAACACAGCGATTTTCCAGCCCTGCACTATCTGTCCCTTCCTGCAGACGCCAGTCCCTAATACTGCTGAATTTAACCCTTGCTAAAAAATAAATAAAAAATGCTGCACTGCTGTCAAACACACACCTTAGTCCTGAAGAGGACTGTTTTGTCTTTCAAGAGCTTTTTGGGAGTTCAATTGTTGTAATTTCAGCAAACCGCTATATGTCCCTGCCTACTGTCGGCTCTCCCTGACGATCCGAGCTCGGGACGTTGGCTCCTATATAAACTAGTACCACGTGTTCCAGCCAACCAGTGTAAGGCTTATAGCTAACATGGCTATGGCATTACACTGGAGGGAATTAATGACCTGAACGCTGATTGGATGCTTCAGGAGCAGAGTTGAGCGAACAGTGTGAAGTTCGGGTTCGCCGGGTTCGGCCGAACTTCAGGTCAAAGTTCGGGTTCGGGACCCGAACTTGACCTGAACTTCACCCCGAACCCGGACCCCATTAAAGTGAATGGGGACCCGAACTTCACATTATTATTTTCCGTTATAACATGGTTATAACGGAAAATAATAGCATTCTTAAGTCAAAATGCTAAATAAAATGTGGCTTGAGGGGTTAAAAAAACCTCACCTGATCCATTTGAGCGCGCAGTCGCTCTCCTTTCTGTTCTTTCTTCTTAAGGACCTGCAAAATGACCTTCCGTGACGTCATCCCGTTCATCACGTGATGACCACAATGACGTCGCGGAAGGTCATTTAGCAGGTCCTTAGAAAGAAAGAACAGAAAGGAGAGCGGTTGTGCGCTCAAATGGATCAGGTGAGGTTTTTTTTAACCCCTCAAGCCACATTTTAATTCTATTATTTTCCGTTATAACCATGTTATAATGGAAAATAATAAAATCACACGAACACCGAACCCGAACCCGGACTTCAGTGAAAAAGTCCGGGTTTGGGTCCGGGTACAAAAAAACGCAAAGTTTGGTACGAACCCGAACTTTGCGGTTTGGGTTCGCTCAACTCTATTCAGGAGGCGCCAAACGTGCCGGGCGGAGGCTCGAGCAATGTGACGAGCACACGTGGTATTCGGCCGGGTACCACCACGAGCCGAGCATAGCGATGATTGAGCCGAACTGGTACTGGGCCAAGTATGCTCGCTCAGGGGCATAGCGTGGGGGGCCGTTGCCCCGGGCGCCAAATTGCTGGGGGTGCAGGGAGCGGCCTAAAGCCTATAAGGCAGTAGAGCGACGCAGGACTCGGTCATGATTACCTCAATGTGACCTCCTGCATCAGATCTCGCGAGATGACGCGATGACGCGGCGCGGGAAGGCACAGTGAGGCGTTCGTGACCGCCTGCGCCGGGATGCCACAAGCTGTGATGGTAGTATAATTTTTTTTTTTTATGTACCCTACCCTAATTGCAGAGGCACTGGCGGCACTATAGGGGTGGGGGAGGAGCAGAAAGAGGAGGACCACTGACTGGACATCATAGTAATAGGATTGGAGAGGCGGCCATTACATTAATAACAAAGAGGGGGACATTATATTAATAATAAAGAGGGGGCCATTATATTAATAATAAAGAGGGGGCCATTATATTATTATTGTTATTATAATGGCCCCCTCTTTATTATTAATATAATGGTCCCCTCTTTAATCTTAATATAATGGCCCCCTCTTTATTATTAATATAATGGCCCCCTCTTTAATCTTAATATAATGCCCCCTCTTTATTATTAATATAATGGCCCCCACAATTATTGTCTTGCTCCGGGTGCTGGCAACCCACGCTACGCCCCTGTTCAGAACTCATTGGACGGCGCTTCACAGTGCAGATGGACAATGACCCAAAGCATACTGCAAAAGCAACCAAAGAGTTTTTTAAGGGAAAGAAGTGGAATGTTCTGCAATGGTCAAGTCAATCACCTAAACTGAATCCGATTGAGCATGCATTTCACTTGCTGAAGACAAAACTGAAGGGAAAATGCCCCAAGAACAAGCAGGAACTGAAGACAGTTGCAGTAGAGGCCTGGCAGAGCATCACCAGGGATGAAACCCAGCGTCTGGTGATGTCTATGTGTGGGAGGCACATATGCAAACTGTTGTAATTCCTACACCGTTCACCTAATTTGGATGTAAATACCCTCAAATTAAAGCTCACAGTCTGCAGTTAAAGCACATCTAGTTTGTTTCATTTCAATTCATCCATTGTGGTGGTGTATAGAGCCAAAAATGTTAGAATTGTGTCCATGTCCCAATATTTATGGACCTGACTGTATGACTCGTCTTCATATCACTCCTCACATACAGGCACACGCCGCCAACTTTTCTATTGGCCCTACCTTTCCTAAAGAGTGTAAAACCCTGAATATTAACAGTAGAGATGAGCAAACATTAAAAAAATTCACCAAAGGTAGCCAAGAAATTGTACTTGTTGCGAATTTATTTGCCACAAAACACTATAACTAGGGTAGACCCAGAGCACTCTGCCTTAGGGTATGGCCACACCCAGCGACCATGCTGCGAGCAGGTTGGGGTCATGCTGCTATGATAAAGCATGCTGCCAATTAGCCCACAGCTGCTTTTCATTCAATAATGAAGGCCGCACTGTATAGACCTTCTTCATTGTTAATGGCCGCGCGGCATCTTTAAACAGGGGCTGTTACTGGTATGGGGTTTGGTTCGGTAGGTGCATATTATTGCTCTTCTTTCCTGCAGTTTCCTGAAGGTGGCGATCTGGGCTGTTTAATCCCTAACATGATGCAGGCAATGTCGCACATCAAAAATCACTGGAAAGTTAAACCTACTTTAAAACTTAACTTTTATATAGGATATTCAATAAAATAAATCCCACAAAACAAAATATATGTTTCAGATGACTGCAGATGATTACCTAGCGGAGTGTTTTTGTAGGGTATAGAGCACCTAGGAACAAGTAATAATGTTAATTATTACACTAAATTGCTTACAACCACTCATGGTTTTGATGCGCAATGTTTAGGATGTCTGTGCTGGATCCACGGTCTCGGATTCCAAAGCTGCTGGTTCCTTTTTCAAGCTATAGGCATGGTCCTTCCACTGCAGAGAATATTCCAAAGAAATTCAAGATGGAAACAGGGAAAAGGGAGATAATAACCCTATACTGCTATACTGGCCCTGCCTAAAAGTGGAGAAGTCCCCCGCCTAACTGCGGGAGAATCACCCCCTAATGGAGCGACCCCACTTATCGGTGGCTGACCCTAGATAACTGACCCTTTAAAACTTCTTTCTCCCAAAACAAGCAATTCCCAACGCGTTTCCTCTGTCACATGTGTTGTGGCAGAATCATCAGGGGATAAACAGATGAAAAATGGACTAATAGCCACTAGCTAGATAGCTTATGCTGGTCCTCCCAGATGTAAAAGTGCAGTCCAGATCGATGTCCGGCACTGCTGCTTTAAATACCCCAAGTTATTAAGATAAACCCCATACCGGTGTGTAGGATTGGCATGCGTTCCACTGAAGAGAAAGATCAGAGGCCATCTTCCACCGGGAAAATAAAAAGACCGCAGTGGATATTGATTCATAATTGGTACATTATTCCAATAAACAATTCTCTGTTTATACACTGCTCAAAAAAAATAAAGGGAACACTTAAACAACACAATGTAACTCCAAGTCAATCACACTTCTGTGAAATCAAACTGTCCACTTAGGAAGCAACACTGAGTGACAATCAATTTCACATGCTGTTGTGCAAATGGGATAGACAACAGGTGGAAATTATAGACAATTAGCAAGACACCCCCAATAAAGGAGTGGTTCTGCAGGTGGTAACCACAGACCACTTCTCAGTTCCTATGCTTCCTGGCTGATGTTTTGGTCACTTTTGAATGCTGGCGGTGCTTTCACTCTAGTGGTAGTAGCATGAGACGGAGTCTACAACCCACACAAGTGGCTCAGGTAGTGCAGCCTATCCAGAATGGAACATCAATGCGAGCTGTGGCAAGAAGGTTTGCTGTGTCTGTCAGCGTAGTGTCCAGAGCATGGAGGCACTACCAGGAGACAGGCCAGTACATCAGGAGACGTGGAGGAGGCCGTAGAAGGGCAACAACCCAGCAGCAGGACCGCTACCTCCGCCTTTGTGCAAGGAGGAACAGGAGGAGCACTGCCAGAGCCCTGCAAAATGACCTCCAGCAAACCACAAATGTGCATGTGTCTGCTCAAACGGTCAGAAACAGACTCCATGAGGGTGATATGAGGGCCCGACGTCCACAGGTGGGGTTGTGCTTACAGCCCAACACCATGCAGGACATTTGGCATTTGCCAGAGAACACCAAGATTGGCAAATTCGCCACTGGCGCCCTGTGCTCTTCACAGATGAAAGCAGGTTCACACTGAGCACATGTGACAGACGTGACAGAGTCTGGAGACGCCGTGGAGAACGTTCTGCTGCCTGCAACATCCTCCAGCATGACCAGTTTGGCATTGGGTAAGTAATGGTGCGGGGTGGCATTTCTTTGGAGGGCCGCACAGCCCTCCATGTGCTCGCCAGAGGTAGCCTGACTGCCATTAGGTACCGAGATGAGATCCTCAGACCCCTTGTGAGACCATATGCTGGTGCGGTTGGCCCTGGGTTCCTTCTAATGCAAGACAATGCTAGACCTCATGTGGCTGGAGTGTGTCAGCAGTTCCTGCAAGACGAAGGCATTGATGCTATGGACTGGCCCGCCCGTTCCCCAGACCTGAATCCAATTGAGCACATCTGGGACATCATGTCT
Organism: Bufo bufo; assembly: GCF_905171765.1. NCBI lineage: Eukaryota > Metazoa > Chordata > Amphibia > Anura > Bufonidae > Bufo > Bufo bufo. The sequence goes on along the minus strand of NC_053392.1, from coordinate 26,385,830 downwards.
CGCTCTATCCACCAACGTCACGTTGCACCACAGACTGTCCAGGAGTTGGCAGATGCTTTAGTCCAGGTCTGGGAGGAGATCTCTCAGGAGACCGTCCGCCACCTCATCAGGAGCATGCACAGGCATTGTAGGGAGGTCATACAGGCACGTTGAGGCCACACACACTACTGGCACAAAAATACTATAGCTAGGTGTAAGAGGTACACGTCCCTCATTAGCAAACAGAACAAATATTGGAAAAGGGACGTTAAAAAGAGCAAAAATAATAAAAATGTATTAGTGCTAAAGGGATGGGGGTGAATGCCTACAATAATCATAGGACATGGATACAAAACCGTCTATCCAGTTGGTACAACCTGTAATTGTATTGACAGGGATCCTTCCAACTAGTTTATTATGGAGGCCCACTACGGTGTAACCAACAGATCGACGGACTAATATGTTAAAATGTATAGACCCACCGCACAGAGAACCACATGTAACCCTATGAGATGTAGTGTTAGTGTCACTCAATAGTAATGTGTGCTGGTGGACTACCATAGGAGTGGTATGATCACTGGAATAGTCTCTGTGTTAAATAGCTCAACAACCATATGAGGCATACCACACGCAGCACACATCTAACACTGGCCAGTGACAGTAGTATCGCTGGGCAGTAAAGGCTAGTGCAGGGAGCGGCTGGGTGTTGTGCCGTAACTCCAAACACTATCCCCAGTGTAGGTGCGTCTAAATCACAAGTGAAGGCTTCCGCTGCAGAGGTGCGTGCAGCAGACAGCCCACCCGTATAAGCTGAACTACGGCTCTACGCGTTTCCGTGCACCTTATCAGTGCACTTCTTCAAGAGCCTGCGTAGCTGTAACACCTTCGCTGCCTAAGCCGATACCCTAGTCTGGGGATCGGCGAACTATATGAAGCTGTTAGTGAGTGACACCTAATCCTAGTGTAGATCACGGTGCACTGCTTTTGACAAACAAAGTCTCGGCATTGTAATGGCCGCGATGCGGCCACACAAACGCCGTGATTTAAAGGGCAAAACCCCACGCCCCTTGGACACACCTCCTATCGGTAGCCAATCCACCGCAGAAGTCATTCATAATGGGCTGGTTAACTACCAACAACGGAGGAAACAGGATGTATCCAGGGGGTCAGCGCACAAGTGCTGCATGGTAAGAATATAACAGGGAATATCAACGGCGGCCTTATATATGAACAGGTAGCAATATTTAATAAGCAAATCGACGATCAACAAGCAAGTAATAATCAGCTATTTTAAAGAAAATAAGTAAATAAACAAACAAAGTAACCACATATGACATATAGTGGCAACCAGGTTACAGACAAATACCCTATAACAATACATATACCTCATATAGATAGAACAATGAGTATGTATGTATAATTACCCATAGGTAGTGGATCATATCTATCCTGATACTATGTATCCATAGGTAAGTATATAAATACGGTATCCACTATACCTAGTAAATCTCATGAAAAACCATTTAACATGTATATAGGGTAGGTCTGACAGGGACATCCATGGCAAAGTATTAAAAGGGGGCAAGGAATAACCTCAAGTATACAACAATGGAACCTGGATATCTCATATAAATGGGACAAAAGAGATAGCATCATTCAAACCATTGGGTTTGGTGGTCACAATCTAAAGATCCATTGTGCCTCCTTCTGTAGGAGAATACGGTCTAAATCCCCTCCTCGCGGTGTTCTCTTCACCATGTCAATGCCCTGAAATTTGATGGCTGAAGCATGGCCACTGTGGCATTCATCCACATGACGAGCGATCGGAGTATCTTGAGAGTTGTTAATATCAGATACATGTTCCCCAATACGCCGTCTTAGCTCGCGTATCGTTTTGCACACATATTTTAGGCCACACCTACATGTCATCAAATAGACCACACCAGTGGATTTAAAGTTCACAAATGGTCTGATGAAAAAAGTTCTGTCAGATAAATAGCCGGTGAATGATTTGTTTTTATTAATGTATCCACAGAACTTACAATTTCCACATGGAAAAGTACCTGAGACAGGATTGTGCAACCAGGTGTGTTGCCTGGGACTCTGGTACAGACTGTGAACCAAAATGTCACGTAAGTTCTGACTACGCCGGAAAGTGATTACTGGTTTCTCAGGGATAAGATGGCCTATATCCGAATCGGATTTGAGAATATCCCAAAATTCTGATAGTACGTGACATACTTGGTCATGCGCACCATCAAAAGTCCCAATGATCCGCACATCATCACCCCCTTGAGGATTTTGTTTTGGGGATAATAGCGAATCTCTATTGAGGCTCAGAGAGTGTTGATAGGCCTGTTTGAGTAGATTAGACGGATATCCTCGAGATCGACATCTATCTCGAAGATCACCCGCAGCCTTTCTGAAATCAGTCAACTGTGAGCAATTCCTACGGGCTCTTAAATATTGCCCCTAAGGAATGCCTCTCTTGATTGCTTTTGGATGACCACTTTCCCATCTTAATAAACTGTTCGTAGCAGTAGATTTTCTATACATGCTGGTCACAATGTCACCCGTAGTATTAAGTGCAATGGTTAGGTCCAAAAATGAGATCTGACTCTCATTGATCTCTGAGGTAAAAAATAAACCCAGCTCATTGGTATTCAACACAGCCACAAAGTCTTGGAACAAACTGGCGCTGGCCCCCCATAGGATCAGCACATCATCAATGTACCTAATCCATAGGGGGACAGCACCAGTGAATTGCTCCATATCCTCTGAGAAAACCAGTTCTCTTTCCCACCAGCCCAGGAAGAGATTCGCAAAGGTTGGGGCACAAGGACTGCCCATAGCGACTCCCCTGAGCTGGTGGAAAATCTTCCCGTCAAATAGAAACACATTGTGTGTTAGGATAAATTCCAAAAGCTCCATGATGAATGCATTATGCCCCAGAAGATGTTCGCCCCTCTGTTGTAAAAATGAGAGGACCACTCTACATCCAAGATGGTGAGGGCCTCAACATCTAAACTGGCTAGCTGTGTACCTTCGTCTGGTATTGTGTACCTTCGTCTGGTATGCCTCATATGGTTGTTGAGCTATTTAACACAGAGACTATTCCAGTGATCATACCACTCCTATGGTAGTCCACCAGCACAGATTACTATTGAGTGACACTAACACTACATCTCATAGGGTTACATGTGGTTCTCTGTGCGGTGGGTCTATACATTTTAACATATTAGTCCGTCGATCTGTTGGTTACACCGTAGTGGGCCTCCATAATAAACTAGTTGGAAGGATCCCTGTCAATACAATTATAGGTTGTACCAACTGGATAGACGGTTTTGTATCCATGTCCTATGATTATTGTAGGCATTCACCCCCATCCCTTTAGCACTAATAAACTTTTATTATTTTTGCTCTTTTTAACGTCCCTTTTCCAATATTTGTTCCACACACACTACTGAGCCTCATTTTGACTTGTTTTAAGGACATTACATCAAAGTTGGATCAGCCTGTAGTGTGTTTTTCCACTTTAATTTTGAGTGTGACTCCAAATCCAGACCTCCATGGGTTGAAAAATTTGATTTCCATTCTTAATTTTTGTGTGATTTTGTTGTCAGCACATTCAACTATGTAAAGAACAAAGTATTTCAGAAGAATATTTAATTAATTCAGATCTAGGATGTGTTATTTTTGTGTTCCCTTTATTTTTTTGAGCAGTGTATAATATTATTCCGGATTTATCACCGAGGGTTATTTTCAGTTATTAAAAAACATGGGATGGCCATTATCTAAATACATATAAATGGGGAATGGTGTTTTTGAAAGGAAAGGATGATTTATTACTAAATTTCATCAATCAATCCATTGATAGCCTTATTCACCACAGTTCAGATCATATTTATTAGACCTTTTACGGTCAGATATTACTCATTTTTCTGACGGATCGGTTCATATTGTATACACAGGGGTCTCTTGGTATGCCCCGCAAAAATATTGATGCACTGAGGAATCAAATAAAGCATCCAAAAGAAAGCATCTCATTGAGGCCCAGCGGGCTCAGTTTTTAGTCTGTGAGTCCACTCCGCCTCCTTTTGTAAAATCCTCTTGTTTAGATCCCCACCTTTAGGTGAGGGATGCACAAATTTATTGCCTTTTCATTTCCATCATGGAAGAATTGAATATGTCTAGCCAATGCTGTATCTCTTTTATTTCTTATATCTCCCAAATGGTCCCCAATCCTTCTTCTTAACTCTCTTTTTGTTTTTTCTACGTATTGAAGTCCGCAGGTGCAGCTGGCCAAATATACCACTCCTGTAGTTTTACAGTTGGCAAAATCCCTACTTGTTTATATCTTATTGGTTGTATTACTTCTAAATCTTTTGGCTTGACAGATGAAGGGACAGGCTATACATGTTCCACATCGAAAATTGCCAAGGGGCCTTCTGTCTAACCATGTGCCTAGTTTTTTGATGGGTGTATAATGGCTTTGGATAAACCTTTCTCCTAGCGATCTTCCCTTTCTATATGTGATGGCTGGATATGTGGGAAGCATATCCTTTTCATCTGGATCTAGACGGAGCATTTCCCAATATTTTTTCAAAATATCTCTGACCTCTTTGTTACAGTTATCAAAAGTTCCTATTATACGGAAGATTGGATCTATTTCTTTTTCCCTCCCTTTCCTTGGATTAAGCAAATCCACTCTCGAAGCATTTTCTGCTGATTTAAAAGCTCTATGTAATGGTTGATCGGGAAATCCCCTCTGGTTAAATCTAACCTTTAGATCTCGTGCCTGGTCATAGAAATCATTTTTGGTACTGCAATTTCTACGGATCCGTAAATACTGACCCTTTGGGATTCCACATTTTAAGTTATGGGGATGAAAGCTGTGGGCTTTCTATATGTTTTAGTGCTAATGCTACCATTATTAAGGGAGATATACAGATCCAGAAAAGCCAGGCCTCTATCGTTTATCTCTGATATAAAGTGCATACAATCCGTTTTTTATTTAGATCTGCCAGAAAGGCCGAGAATAGCCCCCTGGGGCCGCTCCAAAATATAAGAATGTCATCAATATAGCGGCCCCAGAAGGCCATCCTAGGTGTCCAGACACTTTCCTCGGTGAAGATCACCGTCTCCTCCCACCAGCCCAGGAACAAATTAGAATAAGTGGGGGCACAGGCGCTCCCCATTGCTGTGCCCCTGAGCTGGTGGAAGAACTTAGAATCAAACAAAAAAGAATTGTGTCGTAGGACAAAATCCATAAGTCCAAGTACAACACGATTATGCGCTGTGTATTGGGTGCCCCTGCTTTTCAAAAAGTGATTCACAGCACATAAACCCAAATCATGGGGAATATTACTATAGAGTGCTTCTACATCTATAGATGCTAGTAGAGTACCCTCCTCAAGGTGTAATCCATAAATTTTAGTCAACAGGTCAGTTGTATCCCTTATATATGATGGGAGTGCTGTAACAAAATATCTTAAAATTCGGTCGAGATATATACACCTACATTTTGTGTCAAAGAATTTATGCCAGCCACTATTGGGCGACCCTTAAGTGGAACTAGGCCCTTATGGATTTTAGGTATGGTATAGAAGGTTGGAATTTGTGGGTATGGTTTCAGCATAAATTTCATCTCATCGCTAGATATCAGTTTCTCCTCAAAGGCCTCCAGAAGCAAGGTTTCTAATTCCGCATAGAAACTTGATGTGGGGTCTGATCTAAGTGTGTTATATCCTTTGTCATTATTCAAGATGGCATAACACATACGTTTATACTCATGGTGGTCCATAATCACTAAATTTCCTCCTTTGTCCGAGGATTTTATTATAATATTATGATCCTGTCACGGATGGTGTACAGGAAACAAGACAATGCAATACAATAATGACTCACTGGATCCACAACTAAGGAACAAAAGGGAGACCCCTACATGAGACCTGCCACTCTCCCTAATTGCTCAGCCTATGCGAACACCCCAAAGGTGGATGGGCGCATATCCACGTACCTCGGCTATCTAATACCTGAAGACCCTACAATAGTGAGGGGACATGACAACCGGCTCCCTACACTAGACACGGAGGGAGTCAGGGTCACCTGAAAATCCAGCAGACAGAAAATCACAAATAAAGGAACAGCACTTATCTTGCAGAGGACTGGGAAATAGAAACAGCAAGCACACACACTCCAGGAAGTTGTATAAGCCACAACCTAATGCATCATGGGGAGGAACTTAAAGGGAAGCAATCAGTCCAACTGCATGACAGCTGAGATAGACTAACGAGATGAGGAACTTAACCAAAACAAAGAAACTCAAGGAGGAGGATCAGGAAAGCTCCTGTCAGAGCTTCTCAACTGTCTGGTTGTGACAGTACCCCTCCCTCTACGAGTGGACTCCGGACACTCAGGGCCCACCTTCTCAGGATGGGACCTATGGAAAGCCCTGATGAGACGAGTGGCCTTAATGTCCGTCACTGGGACCCACATGCTCTCCTCAGGACCATAACCCTCCCAATGAACGAGGTACTGGAGGGAACTGCGGACAAGACGAGAATCCACAATCCTAGAGACCTGAAATTCAAGATTTCCATCAACCATAATCGGAGGAGGCGGCAAAGGCGAGGGTACAATAGGTTGAACATAAGGTTTCAATAAGGACTTATGAAAAACATTATGGATCTTCCAAGTCTGAGGAAGATCAAGATGGTAGGCAACAGGATTGATGACAGACAGGATCTTGTAAGGCCCAATAAACCTAGGACCCAACTTCCAGGAGGGAACCTTCAATTTGATATTCTTGGTAGACAACCACACCAGATCACCAACATTCAGGTCCGGACCAGGCACACGTCTCTTATCTGCCACACGCTTATATCTCTCACTCATGCTCTTTAGATTATCCTGAATCTTTTGCCAAATAGATGACAAAGACGAGGAGAATCTGTCCTCATCAGGTAAACCAGAAGACCCCTCTCCCGAGAAAGTCCCAAACTGCGGATGAAACCCATATGCACCAAAAAATGGTGACTTATCAGAGGACTCCTGACGACGGTTATTTAAAGCAAACTCAGCAAGGGACAAAAAAGAACACCAATCCTCCTGATTCTCCGCCACAAAACAGCGCAGATATGTCTCCAGATTCTGATTGACGCGCTCTGTCTGGCCATTCGACTGCGGGTGGAAAGCAGAAGAGAATGACAACCGAACCCCCAAGCGAGAACAGAAAGCCTTCCAGAATCTGGAAACAAACTGCGTGCCCCTATCAGAGACTATGTCTGAAGGAATACCATGCAATTTGACAATGTGGTCAATAAATGCCTGCGCCAGCGTCTTAGCATTGGGCAAACCAGGAAAAGGGATGAAATGCACCATTTTGCTAAAACGGTCCACCACCACCAGAATCACAGTCTTCCCCGAGGAACGAGGCAAGTCCGTTATGAAGTCCATGGACAGATGTGTCCAAGGACGGGAAGGAATGGGTAAGGGAAGGAGAGGACCTGATGGCCGTGAATGAGGGACTTTGGCACGAGCGCAAGTCTCGCAAGCTGCCACAAAACCCTCAACCGACTTACGAAGCGCAGGCCACCAGAATCTCCGAGCGATGAGATCCAGTGTGGCTCTTGCCCCCGGGTGCCCAGCAAGGACCGTATTGTGGTGTTACTTAAAAATCTTGTGTCTCAAAGCGAGAGGCACAAACAACCTCCCAGGAGGACAAAGATCAGGAGCCTCTGACTGGGCTGCCTGCACCTCTGCCTCCAATTCAGGAAAAAGAGCAGAGACCACCACACCTTCAGCCAAAATGGGACCCGGGTCTTCAAAATTCCCACCTCCCGGAAAACAACGTGACAGGGCATCTGCCTTCACATTCTTAACCCCAGGGTGGAACGTGACAACAAAATTAAACCTTGAAAAGAACAAGGACCATCTGGCCTGTCTCGGGTTCAGACGCTTGGCTGACTCCAAGTAGGCCAGATTTTTATGGTCAGTAAACACGGTAATAGGGTGTCTGGCTCCCTCTAGCCAATGGCGCCATTCCTCAAAAGCCAACTTGATGGCCAACAATTCCCTATCTCCCACATCATAATTTCTCTCTGCGGAGGAGAGTTTCTTCGAGAAAAAGGCACATGGTTGCCATTTGGCAGGAGAGGAACCCTGAGACAAGACCGCACCCACCCCTACCTCAGAAGCATCAACCTCAACTATGAAGGGTAACGAAATATCAGTTTGTACCAGGATGGGAGCGGAAGCAAAACTCTCCTTGATATTAGAAAAGGCCTTACGCGCCTCTACCGACCAGGAAGAAAAATCTACCCCCTTTCTGGTCATATCAGTGAGTGGTTTAACAACAGAGGAATAATTCAAAATAAATTTCCTGTAATAATTGGCAAAGCCCAAAAAACGCATCAGCGCCTTCTGATTCTCAGGAAGCTCCCACTCAAGCACAGCGCGGACCTTCTCGGGGTCCATGCGAAAACCAGAAGCGGAGAGAAGAAACCCCAGAAATTGAATTTCTGGAACCGCAAACACACATTTTTCCAGTCTCGCGTATAATTTATTCTCCCGTAGGATGAGCAAGACCTGACGTAAATGTTCCTTATGAGTCTTGAAATCAGGAGAAAAAATCAAAATGTCATCCAAATACACTAATACAAATAGTCCCATTAAATGATAAAAAATGCTGTTCACGAAATGCTGAAAAACGGCTGGGGCATTCATCAAACCAAAAGGCATAACCAAATTCTCAAAATGGCCCTCAGGGGTATTGAAAGCCATCTTCCATTCGTCTCCTTCTCTGACCCTGACCAGGTTGTATGCCCCTCTTAGGTCTAATTTGGAAAAGACTTTAGCCCCAACAACCTGGTTAAACAGGTCCGGGATCAGAGGAAGCGGATAAGGGTCACGAATAGTGATACTGTTCAGCTCCCTGAAATCCAGACAAGGTCTTAAAGAACCATCTTTTTTCTTAACAAAGAAAAAACCAGCGGCAACAGGTGACTTTGAGGGTCGTATGTGTCCTTTTCTCAGACTCTCAGAGATATAAGCACGCATAGCGACCCTCTCAGGTTGGGAAAGATTGTATAAACGAGATTTAGGCAGCTTGGCGCCTGGGATGAGATTAATAGGGCAATCGTACTCCCTGTGCGGGGGCAAATCCTGAACTCCACTCTCAGAGAAGACATCCGAAAATTCAGAGAGGAAAGGTGGTACAGTCTTAGTAGAAACCTCAGAAACAGATGTCATGAGGCAATTCTCTCTGCAAAAGTCACTCCAACCATTTATTTGCCTCGCTTGCCAATCAATGGTGGGGTTATGTTTAGTGAGCCAGGGTAGCCCCAACACTAGAGGAGTAGGCAAACCGCTAAGGACGAAACATGACACATCCTCAACATGAGCATCACTCACAATTAAACGGATATTGTGAACTATACCCTTTAATGATTTCTGAGAAAGTGGAGCGGAATCAATAGCAAAAACAGGAATATCCTTTCCCAAAGTGCATACCTGGAAACCATGAGTTATTGCAAATTGATTATCAATGAGATTGACAGCTGCTCCACTATCCACAAAAATCTCACAAAAAATGCTTTTGCTCTCTAGCGCCACCCTAGCAGGCAGGACTAAACGGGAACTACAAGCAAACGGAAAACCTTCAATTTAAGCCTCAACCCTGACAATAGTAACAGACGGAACATTTTTAAAAGATTTTTTCCTTTTTGTTTCTTTATTACTCCCAGAAAACTGCCTGAATCTCCTAGAGGGACAAACATTTGCCAAATGATAGTATACCTCCACAACAAAAACAAACCCTCCCATGCGGGCTGAATCTTCTATTGTCAGAGGCAATCAACCCCAGTTGCATGGGCTCCGGCTCAGAAGGGGCTGACAGCGACTGAGACCCCTGCGCACAGAAAGAGACCGCTGCACTGTCCCGGGACTGAGTATGACAGGAAGGAGAGATCTCTCCTCTCTCTCTAAGACGCCTGCCAATACGAACGGCCTGAGACATAGCAGCATCCAAGGAGGTAGGTCTCTCATGAAAGGCAAATGCATCTTTCAATCCCTCTGAAAGACCATGGCAAAATTGACTTCGGAGTGCAGCATCATTCCAACCAGTATCAGCTGCCCATCTCCGAAATTCTGAGCAGTATAACTCTGCGGATTGTTTACCCTGGCATAACAGATGTAGTCTAGACTCAGCCAGAGCAATACGATCCGGATCATCATATATCTGACCCAGGGCTAAAAAGAATTCATCCACTGAACGGAGGGGCCGTGCCCCCTCCGGCAGCGAAAAGGCCCAGGATTGAGCAGCGATATAATGATCCCCACCCTCCGTTCTTCATCACCAGAGGAATGGAGAAGAAGGCGAAAATGGAGTTTGCAAGCCTCTCTAAAACACACAAAATACTCACTACCCCCGGAGAACGTATCCGGGAGCGAGATCTTAGGTTCAGAACAAACTCCATAACCGCAAGCTGAACCGGTCACTTGAAACTGAGAAAAAGTCTTACGGAGATCAGCTACCTCCAATGAAAGACCCTGGAAGCGCTCAGCCAAAAGTGAAACCGGATCCATGCTTGAGACGGTTTTGGCGGCTTATAATGTCACGGATGGTGTACAGGAAACAAGACAATGCAATACAATAATGACTCACTGGATCCACAACTAAGGAACAAAAGGGAGACCCCTACATGAGACCTGCCACTCTCCCTAATTGCTCAGCCTATGCGAACACCTTAAAGGTGGATGGGCGCATATCCACGTACCTCGGCTATCTAATACCTGAAGACCCTACAATAGTGAGGGGACACGACCACCGGCTCCCTACACTAGACACGGAGGGAGTCAGGGTCACCTGAAAATCCAGCAGACAGAAAATCACAAATAAAGGAACAGCACTTATCTTGCAGAGGACTGGGAAATAGAAACAGCAAGCACACACACTCCAGGAAGTTGTATAAGCCGCAACCTAATGCATCATGGGGAGGAACTTAAAGGGAAGCAATCAGTCCAACTGCATGACAGCTGAGATAGACTAACGAGATGAGGAACTTAACCAAAACAAAGAAACTCAAGGAGGAGGATCTGGAAAGCTCCTGTCAGAGCTTCTCAACTGTCTGGTTGTGACAGATCCCTTTCGATTCTAACCATGGCTTCTATTTCGTCTTTTCCTAAATTAGATATTTTGTTACCCCTGCTCTGTTTTTCTTCTAGTTTGTCCAATTCTTTGGTGACTATATTTAGAAACAAGTCTATGCTATTTGTCTCCATTTGAGGAGGGGGTTTGGTGCTTTTTAGTTTAAGGTCCGTATGAGGGACCTCTCCGGGCTTCCTTTCTCCTTCCCAATGTCGCACATCGAATTTAAGCCATTACAGAAGGAGCAGACTCCGTCTGTATCCCAATCGGCACCCCACAAATAATATTGCGGGGGTGAAGATGCCATTGACATCAGGCCGAGACCTATCGTAGGCCTCAAGCCTTTCTCTAGTGTTTCCCAGCAGGCTGCGCCTCTGGTCAATGTCAGTATAAGGCCTCATGCACACGACAGTTGTTTTTCTCGGCCTCTGTTCCATTTTTTTTGCGGATAGGATGGGGACCCATTCATTTCAATGGGTCAGCAAAAAAATGCTGATAGTTCATCCGTTTGTGTTCCGCGTCCGTTGTCCGTGTTTCCCTTCAGCAAAATTTGCGGACAAGGATAGGCATTTATTACAAGGGATCTGTGGAAAAAACAGATCCTCCAAAAAAACCGGATGCCGCATCAGTTTTTTTGCGGACGCAAAAAACAACTGTCGTGTGCATGAGGCCTAACACTGACATTAAAGTACAATGCACTATAGAAATTTTATAAGCAATCGAAAGATTAAATGGTAGAAAAGTTAAGAAAACCACATTAAATAAAAAAAATACAATGAAAGAAAATATGCTTTTTTACACAAAAATAACTTTTCAATGAAAAAAAGGATGAAAATAAAATCTCCCCCACATGTTTGGGATCACTGCATCCATAATCACCTGCACTACACAAATACCATGCAAATCATCACGTACCGTACGGTGAACACCTAAAAAAAACAATTTTTCTGGAATGGAATTAAAAGTGATCAAAAAGCATTATGTACTCAAAAATGAAAATTACGAGACATCCTGTAAAAATTAAGCCTTCACACAGCTCCGTAGAAGGAAAAATAAAAAAGTCATTTTATTTTTTTTTTAAATGTGTTTTTGTTGATCAAAAGTAGTAAAACACTATACACCATACTGTATGTATTTGGTGTCGCTGTAATTGTACTGATCCAGAGAATGAAGTAATTTTATTTATGTTATTTGTTTTATTTATTTTTATTTGTTTATGTTATTTATGCTGAAAAATGAACACCACAAAATTTATATTTTAAAAACTCATTGTTACGTTGCTTTTTTTTTTCCAACCCCCCTCCCAGAAATAGTTATGACGACAAATTTTGGGACATGTTTTTGGCAGGAGGCACAGCAGTGGAAAAAACAGTTCCTTTGTGTAACAACTAACAATCTGAACTGAATGATGCGGCTTCCGCTACTTGTAGCAGAGGCAGCTGGAAAATGGCTGCTAAAAATTGTGTGAAGACGCAGGAGTGAACCACATTTTCATAACAACGAGACAATTTATACTTTTGCTTGCCTGACCAGAAGTCCAAGACACCGCATGGGGCACAGGCCATGGAATTTTAATTTGGGTGATGGTGCGGAATGCACCACATCTGCAGAACAACAAAACAGTTTACACTTTTTCTTGCCTGGCCAAACGTCCAACACACCACACAGGCCAGAAAAATAAAATTCAGGCAAAGTGCACCACAATTTCCACAGCTAAGTAGTACAGCAGCAACTGAACCTCCAACAACTTGGACAGATTAGAGTTCAGCTGGTTGTTGGTCGAGAATAGTTTTCTCATGGCCACACATTGTCTTATAGATGTCTTATGAAGGACAAGCAGGAGAAGAGGCAGTAACTGATGATGAGGACAAGGACCCTGTACTGCTCGGGGATGTGGACTGTCTGTCACAAAGAATACCAGGAGAAGAAAGACAGACTTACTCTGATTGGAAATGCTGGCCAGATCTATTTTCCACAGGATCCGATGAAGCCGCCTCATGGGCTGCAATAGAGCCCGGTACCTATTTTTGAACACCCACGGCTTATATTAATCCTGCAGATTTTGCACACGTCTGTGGCTTTGTGTCAGCGATGTAAAGAAAAAATGCCACACGGGAACTGCTGGCACAGAGCTGGAGGCCCACCAGTGAAGAGAAGTTCAGGCCAGATGTTGCTGTGCTCTTTAGTGCCACTGCAGCCACCACTCTCCTCCTCCGGTCATCTACTGCCCTCAGCACCCTGACCTGTATGCGTGGTCCTGTCCTACATACAACACTCCTCATAGTCCTCACCCTGCCCACCACTGTTAGCAGCCTGTGATATGTCATCATAGGTTTCTTGTCTGTATTTGCAGCACGTGCCACCATCACTACCACTGTCACCTCCATGGCTACAAGTACCACTACTACTGGCCACGTGGCTGTTGCTGCTACTAAACACATTCTGAAGAGGCCTATGCCTTTCATTTCCACTCTTCAGTTTTCCAGACATTTTATTATGAGGCCTTTAAATAAAAACTTACCAGTTTCCTATAAAGGAAAAGTCAAGGGTTTCCGAAATGGAAAATCATAAGTTTTGTACACAGATTACTGAATGGTACAAGCAAAATAGCAAGTGTTTTTTTTTGTAATTTAAAGATAGAAGTGCATTGAAAAGTCCTTAATCTCCTCTCTCAGCCAGTGAGCCGGTCAGGGCACCTCCTGCCAGCGTCATGTTAGCCGCCTTCTTCCCTCCATCTGGTTTCTCCTGCCAATTCTCATAGCAAAAAGGAGCTGTTCACTGTTTTATGTGATTCTTCCAAAACTTATATAAAATTCAAAAAAAATCATTTTGTGGACAAGTTTTTGTGTAATTCACAACAAATCTGGTTCATTTTGAACCAAATCGCTCTTTCTTACCATTAACCCTTGTTTTTCACATTTTTTTTTATTGTGGTGGCTATTTGTATCTAATTATTTTATGTCTTAAAGTGTCCTTGGCGGTACTTACTGCTGGTGTTTACCATCACTGTGTTATTGGACTGGTATATCAGTAACAGGTGAATGGGTTTTTATTGGTCCCTGTTACCGATTGATATGGAGGTAGATGTTTGGTTGGTCTGCATTTCATGGTCCCTCTGCCTTCCTCCCTATAATCTGGTCCTGGTCAGAAATCCTATGGTCATTGATTAGTGAACGGTCATGTTTAGATCCTCCTTACAATTAGATATGAATTACTTCTTCTTACATCATCTTTACTACAAGAAGTCATTAGAAAGTCAGAAGAAATGCAGAATACTTACGAATGACACTCAAATGTATTTGGATTCTTTAGAAATGTAGGCCAGTGATATCTGGAAATAGAGGACGCTAGTTGTATTATCCCTCCAACTATCAGGTCCCCTGGGCTTTGGGTGAAAGAAGTATCATCAGTCATTTCCAGTCTGCATGGAGAAGCCCCGGAACAGGTTCTGTCAATGATAATAAGCATCAGGGTGAAGAACTGTATGAGGCTCCTCATGATTTCCTAAAATAACAGAAACATATCCCAAGTTAAGACATTGTCAGTCTGGTCCTTCATGCTACATATGATGTATCTTATTAGAGCAGTAGATGAGAGTCACAGTGAAAAAGCTCCTCTTACATTCTAGAGAAAGAACAGCATGGTGGCATAGATGGCCTAATGTGTAATAAGGATTATACTGAGAAAGAGCCCCAGCAGGAAAAAGGAGTGATATGTCATAGAAAGCAAAGTATTTCTTCCTGATCGCTGTGGAGATGACACTGGATGAACATTCAGACAAGGATTTTACTATATAAACGCTTATGTAAGACAGGACTGCAGGTAATCAACAATTCCAATTACTACATGTATACTGCTGATGAGTGCAGAAAGCTTCCAGAAATCATGACTTACAATGTTATATATCACACCTGGCTAAGGGGCTAGGAATGTCATTACTGATAGATATGTCTGAGTGAGGGGTGTCAGGGTCCATGTGATGTCTGAGTGAAGAGTGTCAGGGTCCATGTGATGTCTGAGTGAGGGGTGTCAGGGTCCATGTGATGTCTGAGTGAGGAGTGTCAGGGTCCATGTGATGTCTGAGTGAGGGGCGTCAGGGTCCATGTGATGTCTGAGTGAGGGGCGTCAGGGTCCATGTGATGTCTGAGTGAGGGGCGTCAGGGTCCATGTGATGTCTGAGTGAGGGGTGTCAGGGTCCATGTGATGTCTGAGTGAGGGGTGTCAGGGTCCATGTGATGTCTGAGTGAGGGGTGTCAGGGTCCATGTGATGTGTGAGTGAGGGGCGTCAGGGTCCATGTGATGTCTGAGTGAGGGGTGTCAGGGTCCATGTGATGTCTGAGTGAGGAGTGTCAGGGTCCATGTGATGTCTGAGTGAGGGGCGTCAGGGTCCATGTGATGTCTGAGAGAGGGGTGTCAGGGTCCATGTGATGTCTGAGTGAGGGGTGTCAGGGTCCATGTGATGTCTGAGTGAGGGGTGTCAGGGTCCATGTGATGTCTGAGTGAGGGTCGTCAGGGTCCATGTGATGTCTGAGAGAGGGGCGTCAGGGTCTATGTGATGTCTGAGTGAGGAGTGTCAGGGTCCATGTGATGTCTGAGTGAGGGACGTCAGGGTCTTTGTGATATCTAAGTGAGGAGTGTCAGGGTCCATGTGATGTCTGAGAGAGGAGTGTCAGGGTCCATGTGATGTCTGAGTGAGGGGTGTCAGGGTCCATTTGATGTCTGAGTGAGGGCGTCAGGGTCCATGTGATGTCTGAGTGAGGGGTGTCAGGGTCCATTTGATGTCTGAGTGAGGGGCGTCAGGGTCCATGTAATGTCTGAGTGAGGGGTGTCAGGGTCAATGTGATGTCTGAGTGAGGGGCGTCGGGGTCCATTTGATATCTGAGTGAGGGGTTGTCAGGGTCCATGTGATGTTTGAGTGAGGAGTGTCAGGGTCCATGTGATATCTGAGTGAGGGGTTGTCAGGGTCCATGTGATGTTTGAGTGAGGAGTGTCAAGGTCCATGTGATGTCTGAGTGAGGGGCGTCAGGGTCCATGTGATGTCTGAGTGAGGGGTGTCAGGGTATATGTGATGTCTGAGTGAGGGGCGTCAGGGTCCCTGTGTTGTCAGACTGAGGGGTGTCCTGGTCCATGTAATGTCTGAGTGAGGGGTTGTCAGGGCCCATGTGATGTCTGAGTGAGGGGCGTCAGGCTCCATGTGATGAGTAGAAGTGGTGGTCACTTACCTGTTAGTATGGAGATCCTGGCTGTACAGTGACAGGTGAAGATGATTCCAGGTCCTCTTCTTCCCAGAGTCTGTCTCTGACCCTCACATTTATCTTCTCCTTACATCAGCACTGGCTCATCTGTGGAGAGATCAGGTAGAAATAGAAGAGTTTGGGGAATTATGAGACATTTTTAAATATGTTTTTCCAGAAGATGCAATATTCTTATTTAGTCCCCTGTGTCTTGATTATAAAATTATACTTTTTTTTCTGAAGTTTTATCACATCTGCTCACTGTAAACTTTGTTATAACTTAGAAGTGCCACAGTAACATCAAACCATTGTGCACCAGTAGAAATAAGTGAATTGTAAAAGGCTCATTCGTGAGGTCTGGTGAAAAGTGACCAGTAGAGGCGAGGTCACCGTACCTACCCTGTAATTATCCAAGTGGGTGTGTAGGGCCCTGGAGCAGGGAGTACTTTGACGTTTTGACATTTGTCTATTTCCCCAATGCAGGGTTATAGACTTCTTACTTTGTTTCACTTGAAAGGGCTAACTTGCACAGTTTAATACTGTGTAACTGCATTTTATATGTTGTAACATATATATATATATATATATATTGTGGCAATGTGAACATTGAGGTGTTGTTTCCCCAGGTTCCAGTCCGGGACTTGAGGCATGCTCATGTCCAGGGATCCTATTTAATCCTGCTACTGGATCTTGGGTGTGTCTCACTCTGGAGTGTCTTGTGAAGCAGAGTCCTAGTGAGGCTCTGTGTGAGTGGTCTCAGCCGGGTGGGCTGTGGGGCACGAGGCTAGGCGATAGCTTGAACTTTGGGGGATGCGGTGACGCCTGTGAAACAAGGATCACGAGGCCAGAGTCGGGAGGACTACTGGGCCACAATCCCCCAAAAGGTATCGAAGTGTCACAGCCTAGAGGTTGCTGGACTGAATGGCTGAGGAAAGCCGATTTGTGTTCCATGTGTGAACAGGGCTCTCTAGGTGAGTCAGGGATACACTTATGTGTTTAGTTAGAGCCTAGCCGGGCAAGGGTTTGTTATTTTGTGTGGATGTCACACGTGATAAGTTGAAGCTGCGACTTCTTAACCTGTGTTTTTGCTAAAGTGTCTGAAATAAAGCAAGAGTTTGGACGTTATAATCATGTCTGCGAAGATATCTGTGAGTGTGACCCCCTGAAAAGGGACGATCCCTTACAATATATATATATATATATATATATATATATATATATCCTGTTCATTATCACTGTATTTGCAAGGCTCTGTGGAAAGGGTTAATGAATATTCCAGACAAAAACAAGTTTCCAAACATTACACCAGGGGAGGGTGGGAACAGCATGAGAAGTCCACAGAGTGGCCCTATTACATAGTTGTGACGTAGAAGCAGCAAGAGGACATCACAGAGTGGCCCAATGACAGTCTGGAGGTGGCGGCAGCATCAGGAGGAGGCCAGAGAGTGGCACAATGACATAGTGTTGAGGTGGCGGCAGCAGCAGCATCAGGAGGAGGCCAAAGAGTGGCATAATTATAGTGTGGAGGTGGCAGCAGCATCAGGAGGCCACAGAGTGGCAAGGTGACATAGTGCGGAAGTGGCAGCAGCATGAGGAGATGACAGAGTGGCAAGGTGACATAGTGTGGAGGTGGCAGCAGCAGCAGGAGACCACAGAGGGGCACAATGACAGTGTGGAGATGGCAGCAGCATCAGGAGGCCATATTGTGGCAAGTTGAGATAGTGTGGAGGTGGCAGCAGCATGAGGAGACACCAGAGTGGCAAGGTGACATAGTGTGGAGGTGGCAGCAGCATCAGGAGACCACAGAGTGGCAAGGTGACATAGTGCGGAGGTGGTAACAGCATCAGGATACCACAGAGTGGCAAGGTGACATAGTGTGGAGGTGGCAGCAGCATCAGGAGGCCACAGAGTGGCAAGGTGACATAGTGTGGAGGTGGCAGCAGCATGAGGAGATGACAGAGTGGCAAGGTGACATAGTGCGGAGGTGGCAGCAGCATCAGGAGACCACAGAATGGCACAATGACAGTGTGGAGATGGCAGCAGCATCAGGAGGCCACAGAGTAGCAAGGTGAGATAGTGTGGAGGTGGCAGCAGCATGAGGAGACGACAGAGTGGCAAGGTGACATAGTGTGGAGGTGGCATCAGCATTTGGAGACCACAAAGTGGCAAGGTGACATAGTGTGGAGGTGATAGCACTATGAGGAGACCAAAGAGTGGCAAGGTGACATAGTCTAGAGGTGAAAGCAGCATCAGGAGACCACAGAGTGACCCGGCAACAGAGTGGCGGGGTGGGTGGCAATATAAGTTCCAGCTGAAGATGGTGGGTGAAAGAAGGAGCACTTGGCATCAGATGTGTGGCATCATTCATTCAAGAACTGCTGGGTTGCTGTTCAAGCTGACACTGGGAGCTCAGGCCTCTCGAAGTGACCCATGCTGCCATGGCCCCTTATTCTGCTGCGACCTGTGCCAGTGCCAGAAACATTTAGGCCTCTGCCACTCCCCTGTGCAGGGCCTGGCACTTCTGTCTGACATACTGTTAGATCAAATAAATGAATAAAAAGGAAATTAAAACACCCCAAGAACATCTGTAATTTTCTCACTTCACCACACAATGGCTAATAAGCCTCCCCCACTAATACACACAAAACAGGGCTTTAGAACATATAACTAAACCGCTGAACGGCATATAGGCCATTATTTTTTTCCACTTATACACGCCACAAAAGGCTTTAGAACATATAACTGCACTGCTGAATGGCAAATATATTTTACTTTTGCCACTAATACACAGCAAAAAGGGCTTTTGAACATGTGCTGATGTGCACAGTATAAGTGCTAGGAGTGTATATCCCACCCAGATACCTCAGCTGGGTGAGATAACTGAAATCCAGAAAGCTGTATAGACCTATGGGCAACTAAGCCAGTTCTACTTCACACCAGTTTGATAAATCTCCCCCTGTGTCCTCATAAAGTATACTAGTGACTTGGAAGGCTGTCAGGAAGATCTACAGGCTACCCATGTATCTCACCCCATTTATGCCCCTGTGGTCCCTGCCGTCCTTTCCACAAGGCAGACAATCCAAGATTTACAG
Organism: Bufo bufo; assembly: GCF_905171765.1. Taxonomy (NCBI): domain Eukaryota; kingdom Metazoa; phylum Chordata; class Amphibia; order Anura; family Bufonidae; genus Bufo; species Bufo bufo. Next base: position 26,366,376 of record NC_053392.1, on the reverse strand, counting down.
TATATGGTGGGAAAGGGGTATTAATACATTGGGAGAGATGCTACCTACCTCAGAGCATGAGTTGTTATCTTGGAGAAATTTCCAGACTATAAGTTGGGCGAATCTTGTCGGATATTTATTATAGAATACAACATACACATTCTATCCCACTGGGGGTCGAAGTTTTCCACAAATGGGAATGGAAGTTGGGAGGCACAGCTTTAACAGGTAACATAAGGGAGGGTATGGAAAAAGTTAGGCAAGCCATCAGTAGTGAACTATCTTTGACCTATCATATTGTGACGCTCATGCACAGTACCTTAGGTGGTGTCCAAGTTGTCACTTACAAAAAGCAGGCTTGCTTTATGGACTTTGGGAGTGTTCTAACTTATACCAGCTGTGTCAGCAAGCGATTAATTATACTAAAGAAGTGTGGGACATAGTGGTACACTCTACACCACAACACTGTATTTTCCATTTTATCCCTATAGAACGAAATGGTGATTCCTCTAATATAGTGGGCACAAAGGGTGTACATTTGTTTTAACTAGCAGTTAAAAAATTTATACTGAGGCATTGGCTGTATCCCACCGTCCCCACTTTACCAGGGATGAGAGGTACTGTGAAGCATCTTTTATATAAGGATAGACTGGACACGGAACAACATAAGGAAAGAGCAATAGAACGTTTTTTTTTCCATAAATGTGGTAACTTTGCGATACATCCACTGACGGAGGCAGAATTGAAGGACTTACTACTGTAATTCCTTTTTACAACACCAAGTGGTAAATTGAAGCACAGCTTAAGGGAACATTGGGTGGACTGATCCTGGCTGGAGATGGGAGCGTGTTAAGATTGTATTTCAGGATTGGGTGAAGTTTTAGGGGAGAAAAAAGAAAATGTAGAATGGAGGAAAGTAATGGGAGTTCTCTATACGTTTTATTTAATTTTTTATTTTTAAAAACATTTTATTAGTGATACAAGTGAAACAACACAATACACTGCGTGCAGAATTATTAGGCAAATGAGTATTTTGACCACATCATCCTCTTTATGCATGTTGTCTTACTCCAAGCTGTATAGGCTCGAAAGCCTACTACCAATTAAGCATATTAGGTGATGTGCATCTCTGTAATGAGAAGGGGTGTGGTCTAATGACATCAACACCCTATATTAGGTGTGCATAATTATTAGGCAAAATGGGTCAAAAGAAGGACTTGACAGGCTCAGAAAAGTCCAAAATAGTGAGATATCTTGCAGAGGGATGCAGCACTCTTAAAATTGCAAAGCTTCTGAAGCTTGATCATCGAACAATCAAGCGTTTCATTCAAAATAGTCAACAGGGTCGCAAGAAGCGTGTGGAAAAACCAAGGCGCAAAATAACTGCCCATGAACTGAGAAAAGTCAAGCGTGCAGCTGCCAAGATGCCACTTGCCACCAGTTTGGCCATATTTCAGAGCTGCAACATCACTGGAGTGCCCAAAAGCACAAGGTGTGCAATACTCAGAGACATGGCCAAGGTAAGAAAGGCTGAAAGACGACCACCACTGAACAAGACACACAAGCTGAAACGTCAAGACTGGGCCAAGAAATATCTCAAGACTGATTTTTCTAAGGTTTTATGGACTGATGAAATGAGAGTGAGTCTTGATGGGCCAGATGGATGGGCCCGTGGCTGGATTGGTAAAGGGCAGAGAGCTCCAGTCCGACTCAGACGCCAGCAAGGTGGAGGTGGAGTACTGGTTTGGGCTGGTATCATCAAAGATGAGCTTGTGGGGCCTTTTCGGGTTGAGGATGGAGTCAAGCTCAACTCCCAGTCCTACTGCCAGTTTCTGGAAGACACCTTCTTCAAGCAGTGGTACAGGAAGAAGTCTGCATCCTTCAAGAAAAACATGATTTTCATGCAGGACAATGCTCCATCACACGCGTCCAAGTACTCCACAGCGTGGCTGGCAAGAAAGGGTATAAAAGAAGAAAATCTAATGACATGGCCTCCTTTTTCACCTGATCTGAACCCCATTGAGAACCTGTGGTCCATTATCAAATGTGAGATTTACAAGGAGGGAAAACAGTACACCTCTCTGAACAGTGTCTGGGAGGCTGTGGTTGCTGCTGCACGCAATGTTGATGGTGAACAGATCAAAACACTAACAGAATCCATGGATGGCAGGATTTTGAGTGTCCTTGCAAAGAAAGGTGGCTATATTGGTCACTGATTTGTTTTTGTTTTGTTTTTGAATGTCAGAAATGTATATTTGTGAATGTTGAGATGTTATATTGGTTTCACTGGTAAAAATAAATAATTGAAATGGGTATATATTTGTTTTTTGTTATGTTGCCTAATAATTATGCACAGTAATAGTCACCTGCACACACAGATATCCCCTTAAAATAGCTAAAACTAAAAACAAACTAAAAACTACTTCCAAAAATATTCAGCTTTGATATTAATGAGTTTTTTGGGTTCATTGAGAACATGGTTGTTGTTCAATAATAAAATTAATCCTCAAAAATACAACTTGCCTAATAATTCTGCACTCCCTGTATGTTCTATGCTTTTCAATAAAGCCATACTTTTCTTTTAATACTAAAGATCTTGAGTTTTGACTTAAATAAGTATGTCTGAACGAGTTAATAATAACTGCTAACACAGCTGAGAAACAGAAAGGAGTGGTTAAATCTAGTAGGGTCTCTGATTTATTATCTGAGATGTCTGTATAACCTCCAAGACCCCCATATACGTTCAAACAAGTGTGCAGTGTTGGTAGCCCAATGAGCAAGCTGCTCCATTCGGTATATCTGATCACATTTAATTAACCATTGCGATATTGCCGGGGATGCTGTTACCTTCCAATTCGCAGCTATTAATAACCTTGCTACCGCCAACAAGTGTTGGCTCAAGCACTCCTCCTGTTTGGTATATGTGGTCAGTGACAACATCCCTAGGAGACATATCTGTGGTGTTTGCTGTGTTGCCTTGTGGCAGATTTTGGCCAGCGTCTCACAAACTCTGGTCCAAAAAGGGACTATTAATGGGCATGTCCACCAAATATGCAGGAAGGTGCCCTTTTCTTGGAGGCATCTCCAGAAAACCTGCGAAGTGGAAGGGAACATCTTATGTAATTTCTCTGTAGTGTAATACCATCTGGTGAGTATTTTGTAGTAGTTCTCCTGGAGGCGTGCGCATCTGGAAACGTTAGGGGTACTTGCTAGTAGGGATCTCACTTCATCATCAGTGAATGTAACTTTTAGATTTCTCTCCCAGTTGGTAAGAAACAGGGGCTTCTTTAGCGTGTCATTAGGGAGGATGGAGATATGTAGCCTAGATATCTTCTTGAGAGGCTCTTTATTTCTCATAACCATCTGCTCAAAGCACGTGGGAGTGGTGTTTCTGGGGATCTGTGTTTTTTGAGAACCCGAAGAAGGTACGACTGTTAAAAACTAGTAAGATTTGAGAACAGGAAAGCCTCCGTATTAGTATCTGCATTGATATAGTTTTCCCTCACTATATGCTAAATTGCTGTTGCATTACTTTTTCCGGCCTCAGTTAGTGTGGACCTGAACTCTGAATTGGAGTCCCATAGTACGTCCTTGACTTGTAGTAAGGGGGTTAAAAGGTTTGTGATCAGGTGGTCAGCTAACCATTGTGCCATAGCTTAACTGTATTACGTGTCATTGGGTTGGAGATAGTCCTAAGGATATCTGGTAAATGTTGTTTGGCTAAAACTAGGGAACGCAGAGGTGACATAGATTGTTCTGTAGATATATCTAGTCTACCTGGTGTGTTGCGCAGCCATTCTAGAACTCTTAAGCTCTGGACTGGTTTATAATATAGGAGAAATTCTGGAACTCCTAGGTCACCTCCTCTAGTTGACTTTATTATTTTAGAGTGTGAGAGTCTAGATCTGGAACCGTTCCAGAGAAAGTGGGTAAGTATTTTTTCCAAGTGTGTGAAAAAGTTCTTAGGTAGGGGTATAGGCAGCACTTGTAGATAATAAAGTATTTTTGATAGAAGGACTGTTTTAATTAAGGATTTAAGCATCCTATGCTTTGATGAGCGTATCAATGTAATGTGGAAGATTTTTATAGTTTGCCTGATACAAATCAGTAGGTCAGGGAGTAAGGTTAATACCCAGAAAATGGATACTCTGTGACGCCCATTTAAATGGCGTACACCTTTCAAGTGTTATCTGTGTTAATGGGTCTAAAGTGATTTTTAGGACTTGCGATTTGGAAAGGTTTAGTAAGGATGAACAAAAGCGGGGACAACGGGCACCCCTGCCTAGTTCTATTACTTATTTTGAAAGTTGGTGAGAGTGTGCAATTCACTAGGACATGGGCACTTGGGTCTCTGTACATTGCCATTACTACCTTTATAAAGGCTTCAGGTATTTGAAAGCTAAGCATGGCTTTCTCCATATATGCCCAGTCTACCCTATCAAAAGCCTTCTCGGCATCTGTGCCAAGAAGGACCATGGGTGTAGAGGTGTCATGGGCATATTGGATCAAGTTGATGATCCAGCTAGTGTTCATTCTACCCTCCCAGCCACTTTTGAATCCTATTTGCTCGGCATGTATCAACCTGGGAAGAAGGGATTGCAGCCTCAGGGCAAAGATCTTTGTCAGCAATTTCAGGTCATTGTTAAGTAATGAAATTGGCCAGTAATTGGAGCAGGAGATTGGGTCCTTACCCTATTTCGGTATGATGGTAATTTGAGCTGACAACATGTGCGAGTGTAGAGGTTTTCCTTCCCAGGTTGAATTACATACTAGTAGCAGTTTGGGTAGCAATATACTTTGGAAGGAATCATAGTACTTCATAGATAGGCAATCTGGGCCTGGGCTTTTGTTTAGTGGTGAGGATTTCAGTGCCCTTCTCAGTTCTGTGAGTGTGAATGGTCTAACCAATGTCTCTGCCTGTTCTTTGCTGAGTTTAGGTAGATTAAGGGAGTTGAGCCAGTCCTCCAGTCCTGACTTCTTCTTCCCACTCGCTTGCTGCTGACCTAATATTATATAATTGGGAGTAATATTCAGTGAACCTTCTGGCTATCTGGTCTCTCTGGAGGAGTGTCTGAGCTGAGGATGATTGAATGCTATGTATGTATCAGTGAAGTTTCCTTTTCTTCAATTGGGGGAACATAAACTTGGAGGCTTTATCGCCATGTGCATAATATCGAAATTTAGCTGAGAGATACAACTTAGCTGTCCTCTCATTAAGTATATTTTTTAGTTGAGATCTAAGAATGTCCAGTTGATGAAGCACATCTGGTGTGAGTTGCCTTTTGTGTAATGATTCCAGTGCCTGGATTTGAGTCTGCAATTTTAAGATCTCTGCTTCTCTCCTCTTTTTAATATATGTTCCTAACGATATGAAGTGCCCTCTCACCACCGCCTTATGCGCCTCCCAAACCACACTTGGTGAGATGTCCTGAGACTCATTTACTGTGAATTATTCTACAATCTTTTTCTCTATATGCTTGACATTATCAGGGTTATGTACGAGTATTTCATTTAGTCTCCAGATCATCTCTCTTTTGTGGACGCTAGCCAAAAAGAACTGCAAGTAAACGGGAGCATGGTATGATAATACAATCAAGCACCTTTACAATATGGCAGAAGTGAGGTGGAAACGAATATATAATCTAATCTCTGATACGAGGTGTGTGCTGAGGAGTAGAATCTGAAGTCCTTCTCACCTGGATGTAAGGCTCTCCATCCATTTACCAAACCCACTTTAGCAATATTATTACGAATTTGTCTAAGTGTGGACTACGACTGCAAAGAGGTGCCCTTAGATGTGTCCACTTCAGGGACGAGTGCTACGTTCAGGTCTCATGACATTACAGTTATTCCCTCAGCAAATCTATGAAATGCCTCTAGTGCTGCTTTCAGCCAGGGTGCTTGGGAGGAGTTAGGTACGTACACATCTCCAATAGTATATAATTGGGATCCCAGTATACCTTTAATAAATACGTATCTGCCCTCGCTGTACACAAGTGTCGAGCGCTCCACCCAGGGGAGCTGTTTATGCATTGCTATGCTGACTCCTTTAGATGCAGAGTCTGGAGATGTACTGTGATATCATTGACTATATATAAGATGTAATAGAAATGTAGGAGGGCACTCGGCAATTAGAGTCACAAGGAGTAAGGCAACACTCCGAAACGCGTTTGGTGCTCAATTTATGGACTTGCATAGTGGGATTATAATCATAATCTACAGCTCTTGGAACAGGATCAAAAACCAACAAATTATAAAGACCTGAAAGAAACAGCACCTGGAGAGGAACACCCACAGGATCGAGGAACAGGCAAGCACTTAATCTTGCTGCAACCAAACAAGGTCCATTGAATGTGAATGTGCGTGACTCGATAATTACAGTGCCTGGGTCAACTATTAAATCCTGTGTATGAACAATACGAACACGTGGTACGAAAATTTAAGTTCGACTTATGTTACATTATCGATCAACAGAAGGCCGCAAATAGGCCATACCACGTGGGACGCTGAATTCAGATCCAATACGTCACAGTGGAAAATTCCATATACACTCTAGTGCTGGCTACGAATAAGTTTAGTAAAAGTTTGTGATTATTTATTCATCGAATATTTTTTCCTCTTATCGATTGATGCCATTCGAAAACGTGGGACGCCACTGGTTTTAATCGAGAGAGTGCAAGTTGACTATTAAACCGAAAAATTTATTCAAAAAACCCCCATTATTGCATATACAATATCTATATTATTTTAATCCTTTGTGATATTGGACATTTTATTGGATATTTTATTGAAAGTTTAGTCTCCATTTTATGTACTATATTGTATAACATTGCCTTTTATAGTGTGTAGTAGAGTATTCATATATTATAGTTGCTTTTTATATGCTTTTATTGCTATAGAGGTGATAAATAAATTGTACTGTTTCAACTTTCATGATTCTTTGTGACTCTAATTGCCGAGTGCCCTCCTACATTTCTATTACAAATTTCCTTCTTGATTTGGGTGCATCAATTGCAGTAGGTGCACCGTACCATTCCTAGAGCAGCGTGAGTCGCCCCATCCAGATTTTTTGCATTTATATATAAGATGTCCCGACCTCAGTACATGTCGTGTCTGAAAGTGAGTCTCCTGCAATAACAGGATATCCACTTTTTGCTTATTTAGCATGTTACATATCTAGCTCCTCTTGGCAGGCACATTCATGCCCCGGACATTAAAAGAGCATATTTTAATTGTAGCCATCAGTATAAGCGTCTAGGGTACTGAAAGGCAGTTGTGGGTGATGTGATAATTCCTTAACACTCTACCACCCAGACCGCTTTCTTCTTTGGAAACATTGCCCATCACAGCTGCTTTATGAACTGTTAAAAAAACATTTAACCTGGTAGTAACATATGTAGCTCTTGCCGATAACACATTTCAATTGACTAAGGCTTACATTGTCAGATAAATGACATTTAGGTGTTAGAGCATACACTAAATATGGATAACATTGAATAAACCAGTACTGAACAAAGCTCCAGGGAGGAGCTGAAACTGAGCCACATAGATGTGGATGATTTTGATGGGCGTAGACTGCCACCTAGAGGATCTCGTGCAGGGATCGGGCAACTACTATTACATAGACAATTCCCTTAAAGAGGAAAATAACTCTCTTACATTTAGAATAATTGAGGGAAAGAAGATTTGAAGGGAAGAGAGAAAGTAAGGCAAAGAAAAGCTGATGCTAATAATCATCTCACCCTTCCCGGTTTTTCCTGAGGTAGACACATACTATTAGGACACATAGAGTCTCATTCAGGTTCAAGGACAATCTTCCGTGGTGTGAGTTTCCCTGATTTTCTTTTTTGCCTTTGGTATCTCCCTGTTCCCGCCGGTGTCCAGGGTGTTTTCATAGGTAGGACCGGGAGCGATGTTAACTCTTGAACTGGGTTCCAGTCGGCGATTTGAAGGTTAAGGATGTGGAGGTATTCATATAATCTTTTTAGATCAGCATGCGCTCTCACCACCATTTTCCTCTGTGGCGTATTAACAATTAGGGATAAAGCCATCTGTAAATAAACTTGCTGTCTCTCAACACATCCAACAGTGGTTTTAGCGCCCGTCTTTTCTTTAAAGTCATCGGGTAAAGATCTTGGTAAATAGGTATGGTGGAACTTGCGTACCTTACAGATGCTCAAGTTCTGGCGCCTTTTAGAATTTTGTCCTTAATCTGGAAGCTTGTAAGCTTGCATATAATATCCCTCGGCTGCTCTGTGTGGCTTGGCGAGGGGCAGTGCACGATGTGCTCTTTCTAACTTTAGCGGCCATGTCTGCGCCTAGGAGGTCTGTGGAAAAGTCATGTAGCACTTGAATAATGGCATCTGCTTGTATGGATTCAGGGAAACCTTTCTACCTCATATTATTTCACCTACCATGGTTGTCTTGATCCTCTAGCTGGTTATATAGGTAGTTTAGGTGTGCATGCGTATGATCCATGTTACGTGAGATCGCCGTTTCAAAGTCCACCATGGCTGACTGTGAGGCCTCCACTGATTCTACTCGGTCCCCAAGTAACTTTACAGATGTGTCATCGCTACAGCTCCCTTATTTCGCAATTCGTTACTAAGTAAACGCAATTTTATCTCCTCCAGTGTATCAATACACACCAATGCCAGTAGATGGCGGTGTTGAGTTAAAGTACTAGATTAATCAGTAGTACCGTACTTTATGTGAATTTCTAGTAGTGTAACTGGATGGACTGAGCTGCATGTGCTGTGTACTAATATTGCTATCCGGCTCGTGATACAGCCCGTAGTCATCCCGACACTGTACAGGAGTTGGGCGCTATAGGGGATGGCACCTGAACAGTCAATAATAAAATAAAATGTAAAAAATGGGTGATCGGAAGCACACAGACCTACAGTACATCGGGTTGGGGAGCCACAGGTATGGTACTGTACCCCACTGCACCCGACTGTACTGTTCTGTACTAGAGATGTCACAAACATAAAATTTTCCCTTTCGTGAACGGCGAGCGCGAATTTCTGCAAATGTTCGCGAACGGGCGAACCGCCATAGACTTCAAAAGGCAGGTGAATTTTAAAACCCACAGGGACTCTTTCTAGCCACAGTAGTGATGGAAAAGTTGTTTCAAGGGGACTAACACCTGGACTGTGGCATGCTGGAGGGGGATCCATGGCAAAACTCCGATGGAAAATTACATAGTTAACGCAGAGTTGGATTTTAATCCAAGGGCATATATCACCTAACAATCAAATTTCTTTTTGAACAACATGGTTTAAAGCATCTAGTGTGTGTATACGATCAGATATGATGTTGTATCGATCAGGTAGTGTAAGGGTTACGCCCGCTTCACAGACATTGACAGACCAAACTCCCCTTTTAATGCACCGCAAAAAAACGCAAACAGTCCATTTGCCAAACCGCAAACTCCCCATTTGTACAAGGTTGGATACCAAGCTAGCCATGTTCCGTTGATGTCATTGAAGGTTTCTTCCTCCACCCAGCCCCGTACAACACCAAGGGTCCCGGAAAGGTGAATTGAATTGATTTTTCGAACGGGGAGATGGTTAAAAAAACGCTGGTTCCCTCCCCTTTGTTTGAATCCACTATCACTGTGTCTGTGCCGTGCAATTTACTGTCCCACCCAATATGAGTGGTATTTTCTGTAGTTCTCTCTTCTCATCAGTTTAATCCCTGTTACGTCCCCAATCTGGGGTCCATTTATTAAATAGATTTTTCGAACGGGGAGATGGTTAAAAAAATGCTGGCTCCCTCCCCTTTGTTTGAATCCACGCCACGGTCACTGCGTCTGCGCCGTGCAATTTACTGTCACACCCGATATGAGTGCTATTTTCTGTAGTACTATTCTCATCAGTTTAATCCCTGTTACGTCCCATATCAGGGTGGGATTGCCTTTTGTGAAAAAATTTTTTAGGCCGGGTACCTTCGACTGCCTTCACAGTGACAGACCAAACTCTGATACACCAAACTGAATTGATTTTAGGAACCGAGAGATGGAAAAAGCAGCTTGGTCGGTCCTCTTACTCCCAAGTTGGGGCACTGCGCGTGCACGGAGCAATGTGCTGTGACACCCTATATGAGTGGTGTCTTAACTAGTACTATTCCTATCAGTTTAATCCCTGTTACGTTCCCTATCTGGGGACGTGTGTCGAATTGATTAACCATTGTCGAATTAACGAACCATTACGACATCCTGGAATAATTTAGTTCTGAGCTTTGTACTTGCTTTGTATTGGAATTGATGGGGATTTTTTAAATTGTCTGCATTATTTCTAATAAACTATTAAGAGACTTTATTATAATTTTTTTATTTTATGTATTAAAAACCCACCCATACAAATTAAAAAAAATATATAAAAAAATGTAAGTTTTTTCTATGAAAAATTATCCAGCCGATCGCTTTTGGTCTGATCATAATGAAGCAACGGCCTTATCATCTGGGGTGTGGCAACATTGCCAACACACTCATAGAGGTGATGATCGCTTCATTGTGATATGCAAGCCCCTTCACCACAACAAGGTAACGATCACGAAGGGGAATTCACACTTGTATGTGCCTTTTTTTTTTTTTTTGCAGCCACAGTGCAGCACCAGAGGCCAGAAAAATAAGGCATGTACACATGCCTGAAAAATAATGTTATTGTTGCAGCCGCTGTTGTAGCAGCGGCCAGAAAGATTGATGTTTTCAAGGCAGTAAGGTGACTAAAACATTGCGGCTTGAACCCTAGTTGGTGGCGGAGAATTCACGAAAGTCATCCGGCATGCAGACATTAAATACAGCAGCGTGGGGACCATTTTGAGGCCAAGGCATGTCATCAGGCCTTTTGTTAATCAAACGTATCCCCCACTGTCAGTTCCTTCAGGATCCATGCCTCATTCATCTTAATGAAGGTGAAGTAATCAACACTTTTTTGACCGAGGCGACTTCTTTTGTCAGTGACAATGCCTCCTGCTGCACTGAAGGTCCTTTCTGACAGGACACTTGAAGCGGGGCAGGCCAGAAGTTCTATCGCAAACTGGGATAGCTCAGGCCACAGGTCAAGCCTGCACACCCAGTAGTCAAGGGGTTCATCGCTCCTCAGAGTGTCGATATCTGCAGTTAAGGCGAGTTAGTCTGCTACCTGTCGGTCGAGTCGTTCTCTAAGGCTGGATCCCGAAGGGCTGTGGCGATGTGTAGGACTAAAAAAGCTCTGCATGTCCTCCATCAACAACACATCTGGAAAGCGTCCTGTCCTTGCCACCGTGGTCGTGGTAGGAGGAGGATTACTTTCACCTCTTCCCCTGTTAGATTCCCGTTGTGCTGTGACATCCCCCTTATAAGCTGTGTAAAGCATATTCTTTAGTTTTGTTTTGAACTGCTGCATCCTTTCTGACTTTAGGTAATTTGGTAACATTTCCGTCACTTTCTGCTTATACCAGGGGTCTAGTAGCGTGGCCACCCAGTACAGGTCGTTCTCCTTCATCCTTTTTATACGAGGGTCCCTCAACAGACATGACAGCATGAAAGACCCCATTTGCACAAGGTTGGATGCCGAGCTACTCATTTCCCGTTCCTCGTCCTCACTGATGTCATTGACGGTCTGTTCTTCACCCCAGCCACGTACAACACCACGGGTCCCAGATAGGTGACAACAACGAGCACCCTAGGATGCCTGCTGTGGTTGGTATTCCTCCTCCTCAAAGCGACATTCCTCCTCTGACTCCTCTTCCTCATACTCCTCTTCCAGCGTTGCCGCAGGTCCGGCAAGCGATGATGACAAGGCTGTTTCTGGTGGTAATGGTAACCACAAATCTTCCTTTTCCTCTTCACGTTCATCTACAGCCTGATCCAGCACTCTTCGCAGGGCACGCTCCAGGAAGAAAACAAATGGGATGAGGTCGCTGATGGTGCCTTCGGTGCGACTGACTAGGTTTGTCACCTCCTCAAAAGGACGCATGAGCCTACAGGCATTGCGCATGAGCGTTCAGTAACGTGGCAAAAAAATTCCCAGCTCCGCAGAGGCTGTCCTAGCACCCCGGTCATACAAATACTCGTTGACGGCTTTTTCTTGTTGGAACAGGCGTTCGAACATTAGGAGTGTTGAATTCCAAAGTGTCGGGCTGTCGCAAATCAAGCACCTCACTGGCATGTTGTTTCGGCGCTGAATGTCTGAAAAGTGTGCCATGGCCGTGTAGGAACGCCTTAAATGGCCACACACCTTGCTGGCCTGCTTGAGGACGTCCTGTAAGCCTGGGTACTTAGACAAAAAGCGTTGTACGATGAGATTCAACACATGTGCCATGCACGGCACATGTGACAACTTGCCCAAATTCAATGCCGCCAACAAATTGTTTCCATTGTCACACACCACTTTGCCGATCTCCATTGGTGCGGGGTCAGCCACTGATCCACCTGTGCGTTCAGGGCAGACAGGAGTGCTGGTCCGGTGTGGCTCTCTGCTTTCAGGCAAGTCAACCCCAAGACAGCGTGACACTGTCGTATCCGGGATGTGGAATAGCCCCTGGGGAGCTGGGGGGATTCAGTTGATGTGCAGCTAGACACCGCAGCAGAAGAGGACTCAGCCGAGGAGGTTATGGAAGAGGATGGAGTAGGAGGAGTAGAGGAGGTAGCAGTAAACCTGCCTGCAAGTCGTGTCGGTGTCACCAACTCCGCTGCAGAGCCACGCATTCCATGCTTGTCAGCCGTCAGCAGGTTGACCCAATGCGCAGTGTAGGTGATATACCTGCCCTGACCGTGCTTTGCAGACCAGGTATCAGTGGTCAGATGGACCCTTGCCCCAACACTGTATGCCAGAGATGCCATGACTTCCTTTTCAATCACTGAGTAGAGGTTTGAAAAAAAAAATTCATCCGGGTACCTTCCACTGTGGTGTCCTAATAGCGACAAATTTTTTGAAGGCCTCAGACTCCACCAGCTTGTATGGTAAAAGCTGGTGGGCTAAGAGTTCCGTCAAGCCAGCTGTCAGAGGCCGGGCAAGGGGGTGACTCTGTGACATTGGCTTCCTACGATCAAACATTTCCTTTACAGACACCTGACTGTGGGCAGATGAGATGGAACTGCTGAAGGTGAGAGGCGGAGTGGCGGGTGGTTGAGAGGGGGCAAGGAGGACAGCAGTGGTTGACGTGGCTGAAGACGCTGGACCAGGAGGAGGATGGTGGCTTTGAGCTTGTGTGCTGCCTATGCAGCACGCCAGACCCGCAGGGTATTGCGATAGTGAGGTCACGGTTATGGGCAATCGAGGGCTACTCACTGTATTGGAGAACCCTGTGCAGGCATGCGGCAGTGAAGGAGAGGTAGACACAAGTTCCTCTGGGGCACACTCCGTATGTAGGGACCAGGCCTGATGGTGGATGAGGTGCCCTGGATGTTACAGGTATTTTGAGTGCCTGAAGCAAGATCCCATTTGGAATCGTGACGCCAGTGCCTGTAACGGTGGCACACCGATTTATAGTAGTAATAAGTGAGGTACACAGGTGGTATAGTGAACCAAACGTTGCTTTACTTAAAACAGTCCAACTTTATACATCAAGATGGTAATGCAGTCCCTTATATTAAATGCTTCACAAGCAGGCTTATTCCACAAGATGGCAGGTATCAATCATGCAAGATACATGGAGGGCAATCAACAACACACTCAGAATCAGGTTGCACCTTCTCCTCAGAAATAGTGTACACTGTTCTTTAGAACTCCTGTCTGGTTTCAATCCCAAGGCCCGGATGCCTAAATGCTGGCTTAAATCCCTGGTTCAAATAATCATCCTCCAGTATTGCCACTTGCTTTGCTTTATAGATCCTCTGCTCATCAGGGTACTTATCTGACTGGTAATATCCTTTCTTGGCTTGAGGGTAACTGCAGGTTTCTCCCAGGAGGTGCTGTCCTACAACTGGGGTATCTCAACTGAGCTAATCCTAGCCTCAGGAGCTTCAGGTAGACGAAGTGACTCCTCTAGTCCCCTGGAATACACTAACTCTCCCCTGTCTTGGCCTACCTATATATAACTAGGGCTCTCTAGCTCCCTCTAACGTCTGGGAGGCTAAACTGCACCCTGACAGACCTGACACCCAGTTAACACAGGGAAATGCATACACATGACATTAAATGTAATAAGGCACATTAACCCTTGTGTAGTGCCCACCTTTACCTAGTGGGACACTACACTTCTATTCGTCATCATGTGTTGATCCCATAGGCATTTGTGATGTGCGATCATGTGCCTTCGCAAAGCAGATGTACCTAGGTGGGTGTTGGATTTCCCACGACTCCGTTTCTTTTGGCACAGGTTGCAAATGGCATCGCTGTTGACAGAGGCAGACACACAAAAAAAATGCCACACTGCTGAGCTTTGCAATGACGGCATTCTGGTGGTGGCAGCACCATGTGTTGATTGGCGTGCTGTCTGGCTGACCCCGGGTGCCGATACATGCTGTCTGACTGTGCCACTAGCTCCTTGCGATGACCTCCCCCTGCTTCCAACTTGTCTCCTCCTTCTCTCTGTCTCCCCTTCTGAACTTTCCCCCTCTTCTTCTTCTCTTCGAGCAGGCACCCACGTGGCATCCACGGACACATCGTCATCATCAACCACTTCACTTGTATCTGACACCTCAGCAAAGGAAGCAGCAGCGGGTACAACATCATCATCATCATCACACTGTACGTCCATGTGTGTAATGCTGCCTGACTGAGACATATCCCTGTTATCTCCATCCTCTGGCAATAATGGTTGCGCATCACTAATTTCATCCAAATGATGTGTAAATAACTCCTCTGAGGGATCAAGAGAAGCGGCTGTGGTGGCTGTGGTGGTAGTGGTGGTGGTGGCGGCGGGCGGGAGAGTGGTAACTTGAGAGCAGGTGACCAAAGCTGAGCTGGAGGAGGATGGTGCGTCAAGGTTCTTAGCGGAAGCTGTTGAAGATTGGGTGTCCTGTGTAAGCCAGTCAACTATTTTCTCAGAATTTTTTGAGTTCAGGGTACGTGGCCTCTGAACACTGGGCATTATTCCAGGGCCAGTGGAAATCACAGCACCACGAACACGACGGCCCCTGCGGCATGGCCTGCCTCTGCCTGTCATTTTTTATTAGATAAGTGTTACTATGCGTGCAAGGTACTGTGCCACCCTATATAAGTGGTGGGCAGTGGGCACAGTACAGTCTGTGTGGGCCTGACACACACTGGCTTGCAACTGTGATTATATGACAGAAAAATATTAAATAGAATTTTTATTTATCTGCGAGATATTTGTCAGTAAGTGACACCCTGTAACGGTATGAGTGGAGGTCTAGCCACTAGCCAGTGGCCACAATACAGTCTGTGTGGGCCTGACACACACTGGCTTGCAAATGTGATTAGACCACAGAAAAATATTAAATAGATTTTTTTTTTATCTGAAAGGTATTTGAGTGAGTGACACCCTGTAACGGTATGAGTGGTGGGCTAGCCAGTGGCCACAATACAGTCTGTGTGGGACTGACACACACGGGCTTGCAACTGGGATTAGATCACAGAAAAAGATTAAATAGAATTTTTTTTATCTGCGAGGTATTTTCTGTCACACCCTGTTTGAATGGTGTGCACACAGTACTGTCTGTGACTGAGCCTGCAGCCTCTCACACACGGGCAGGCAACTGCAATATATGTATATATATATATATATATATATAAAAAAAAAGCAGACTGATGTACCAGCCCTGAAAAGGGCTTTTTGGGATGCTGTCAGGACGCTGTCCTTACAGCAGATTAGTCTGTGGACACAGAACATTGCACTAGCTAACGCTTCCCCTATTAGATCAGCAGCAGCAGCACTGTCCCTCCTCTCACTGAGAATGCAGATTCCGAATGAATCTAAAATGGATGCTGTCCAGGAGGTGGGAGGGTCTGGGAGAGAGGGTCTGCTGCTGATTGGCTGGAATGTGTCTGCTGACTGTGAGGTACAGGGTCAAAGTTTACTCAATGATGATGTATAGGGAGCGGATCGAACATCGCATATGTTCGCCCGCCGCGGCGAACAAGCTATGTTCGCCGGGAACTATTCGCCGGCGAACTATTCGGTCCATCACTATCCTGTACCCCACTGCACCCGACTGTACTGTCCTGTGCCCCACTGCATCTTATTGTCTACTGTATGTACAGTACTGTACATGTGCTGTGTATTAATATCGCTATTCGGCTCCTGATACAGACCGTAGTCATCCCGACACTGTACAGGAGCCGGGCGCTGTAAGGGATGGCACTAGGGTTGAGCGAACCCGAACCTTACGGTGTTCGGAACCCGAACATTTCAGTAAAAGTTCGGGTTCGGTGTTCGGGTAATATTAATATACCATCGGATCGGAGTTTTCTCCAATCCGATGGTATATTTTAACTTGAAGCTTCCCCATCACCATGGGAGCGCCTCTATGTTAGAATATAACATAGGATTTGAGTTAGATTGTGAAAACTCAGATCCGACAATATATTCTAACACAGAGGCATTCCCATAGTGATGGGGACGCTTCAAGTTAGAATATACTGAGAACTGTGGACATAACGGCCCCCTGCTGCCTGGCAGCACCTGATCTCTTACAGGGGGCTGTGATCCGCACAATTAACACCTCCTCAGTATTAAAATCATTGGTGGCCAGTGCGGCCCCCCTCCCTCCCCCTATTAAAATCATTGGTGTCCAGTTCGGCCTCCCCTCCCCCGTCCCTAAATAAAATCATTGGTTAACAACCCCCCTCTACCCCATTATTGGTGGTAGTGGAGCGGCAGTTCCGATTGGAGATCTAGTTTAAACGCTGGGGCTCCGATCGGTTACCATGGCGCCAGGACGCTACTGCAGTCCTGGCTGCCATGGTTACTTAGCACTTTTAGCAGCATTATATTATAAAGTAAAACTTTTTGGTGTGCACACCTTCTGCTGGTCTTGCATCTAAGTTTATTTAACAAATAGCACTGTGAGATAACATACTCCTAATGATTAAAATTTTTAAAATAAAATAAAAAAATAAGCATAGAAAGATAGCCTAATCGCCTAATTAAATAAAAAAAATACTTACAGTACAAATATATATTACTGTATATGGTGTTACTTTACACCCTACCCCCCACTCTCAGTATGGCTACATTAGGATCTAAGGCCACTTTTACACGGGCAAGGAGGGGCTGGAGGGGTTAATAAAAGGGCTGGAGGGGTTAAAAATAAAAAAATAATAATAAACTACTGTACAATGGACTAACTGTACATTGATATATTTATGTATCGATCACAATTATGATTCAGTACATCGAGAATATTAGACTATATATTTGCATATGCAGCTCTATAATATATCTGTATACACCGCTCCATTATGTCTTTAGATCTGTGATACAAGTGGATTCGATTTGGATAACACCTGGTGATACATTGTACCGTACCAGATTTTTTGCAGTCTACTGCATACAGATATACACTGCTCAAAATAAAGGGAACACAAAAATAACACATCCTAAATCTGAATTAATTAAATATTCTTCTGAAATACTTTGTTCTTTACATAGTTTAATGTGCTGACAACAAAATCACACAAAAATAAAAAAATGGAAATCTAATTTTTCAACCCATGGAGGTCTGGATTTGGAGTCACACTCAAAATTAAAGTGGAAAAACACACTACAGGCTGATCCAACTTTAATGTAATGTCCTTAAAACAAGTCAAAATGAGGCTCAGTAGTGTGTGTGGCCTCCACGTGCCTGTATGACCTCCCTACAACGCCTGTGCATGCTCCTGATGAGGTGGCAGATGGTCTCCTGAGGGATCTCCTCCCAGACCTGGACTAAAGCATCTGCCAACTCCTGGACAGTCTGTGGTGCAACGTGACGTTGGTGGATAGAGCGAGACATGATGTCCCAGATGTGCTCAATTGGATTCAGGTCTGGGGAACGGGCGGGCCAGTCCATAGCATTAATGCCTTCGTCTTGCAGAAACTGCTGACACACTCCAGCCACATGAGGTCTAGCATTGTCTTGAATTAGGAGGAACCCAGGGCCAACCGCACCAGCATATGGTCTCACAAGGGGTCTGAGGATCTCATCTCGGTATCTAATGGCAGTCAGGCTACCTCTGGCGAGCACATGGAGGGCTGTGCGGCCCTCCAAAGAAATGCCATCCCACACCATTACTGACCCAATACCAAACCGGTCATGCTGGAGGATGTTGCAGGCAGCAGAACGTTCTCCACGGCGTCTCAAGACTCTGTCACGTCTGTCACATGTGCTCAGTGTGAACCTGCTTTCATCTGTGAAGAGCACAAGGCGCCAGTGAAGAATTTGCCAATCTTGGTGTTCTCTGGCAAATGCCAAACGTCCTGCACGGTGTTGGGCTGTAAGCACAACCCCCACCTGTGGACGTCGGGCCCTCATATCACCCTCATGGAGTCTGTTTCTGACCGTTTGAGCAGACACATGCACATTTGTGGCCTGCTGGAGGTCATTTTGCAGGGCTCTGGCAGTGCTCCTCCTGTTCCTCCTTGCACAAAGGCGGAGGTAGCGGTCCTGCTGCTGGGTTGTTGCCCTCCTATGGCCTCCTCCACGTCTCCTGATGTACTGGCCTGTCTCCTGGTAGCGCCTCCATGCTCTGGACACTACGCTGACAGACACAGCAAACCTTCTTGCCACAGCTCGCATTGATGTGCCATCCTGGATAAGCTGCACTACCTGAGCCACTTATATGGGTTGTAGACTCCGTCTCATGCTACCACTAGAGTGAAAGCACCGCCGGCATTCAAAAGTGACCAAAACATCAGCCAGGAAGCATAGGAACTGAGAAGTGGTCTGTGGTGACCACCTGCAGAACCACTCCTTTATTGGCGGAGTCTTGCTAATTGCCTATAATTTCCACCTGTTGTCTATCCCATTTGCACAACAGCATGTGAAATTGATTGTCACTCAGTGTTGCTTCCTAAGAGGACAGTTTGATTTCACAGAAGTGTGATTGACTTGGAGTTACATTGTGTTGTTTAAATGTTCCCTTTATTTTTTTGAGCAGTGTATAATAGAGCGGTGTGTGCAGATATACACTCACCTAAAGAATTATTAGGAACACCATACTAATACGGTGTTGGACCCCCTTTTGCCTTGAGAACTGCCTTAATTCTACGTGGCATTGATTCAACAAGGTGCTGATAGCATTCTTTAGAAATGTTGGCCCATATTGATAGGATAGCATCTTACAGTTGATGGAGATTTGAGGGATGCACATCCAGGGCACGAAGCTCCCGTTCCACCACATCCCAAAGATGCTCTATTGGGTTGAGATCTGGTGACTGTGGGGGCCATTTTAGTACAGTGAACTCATTGTCATGTTCAAGAAACCAATTTGAAATTATTTGAGCTTTGGGACATGGTGCATTATCCTGCTGGAAGTAGCCATCAGAGGATGGATACATGTTCTCATTCTGTTTACGCCAAATTCGGGCTCTACCATTTGAATGTCTCAACAGAAATCGAGACTCATCAGACCAGGCAACATTTTTCCAGTCTTCAACAGTCCAATTTTGGTGAGCTTGTGCAAATTGTAGCCTCTTTTTCCTATTTGTAGTGGAGATGAGTGGTACCCGGTGGGGTCTTCTGCTGTTGTAGCCCATTCGCCTCAAGGTTGTGCGTGTTGTGGCTTCACAAATGCTTTGCTGCATACCTCGGTTGTAACAAGTGGTTATTTCAGTCAACGTTGCTCTTCTATCAGCTTGAATCAGTCGGCCCATTCTCCTCTGACCTCTAGCATCCACAAGGCATTTTTGCCCACAGGACGGCCGCATACTGGATGTTTTTCCCTTTTCACACCATTCTTTGTAAACCCTAGAAATGGTTGTGCGTGAAAATCCCAGTAACTGAGCAGATTGTGAAATACTCAGACCGGCCCGTCTGGCACCAACAACCATGCCACGCTCAAAATGGCTTAAATCACCTTTCTTTCCCATTCTGACATTCAGTTTGGAGTTCAGGAGATTGTCTTGACCAGGACCAAACCCCTAAATGCATCGAAGCAACTGCCATGTGATTGGTTGACTAGATAATTGCATTAATGAGAAATAGAACAGGTGTTCCTAATAATTCTTTAGGTGAGTGTATATGCTAACCCATAGGCATTTTTAAGGACAGAGAGGAATTCACGGGGACTCTGATTGGGCCTACATGTAAGCTTATATATCTCACATTTTGCAGCAGTAATGGTTCGGTAAGGTCCGAATTCTAGTTTATTTCATGCAAAACATCTTGCCAATTTTGAATTCCTCTATCCCTAAAGGAAATAAAATAATGACGGTACCTATCATCAAATGCCCATGGTAGGAATCTGATCCTGTCAACATCAGAGTACAACTTTAAAGAATCCATAGTGGACTCATACAGTTCTAAGTGGTTTGCTATTTGAGGAGAACCTTTCTTAGAGAACTTGGGTACAGTGGCATTCAGAAACTTAATGATGCTTGAGGAACTCTGATCCTTTTCGGAATACTGAGGATTTTTCTTCCTAGAGACCACTTCAGCATATGTTGGTCGCCTGGGACCCTGATCTTTCTTATGGGCAAACTCATGCCTGCCTGGTAGGGAATAAGACACACGTTTTCCTGTATCACTGTCAGAATCACATGCACATTGATCACTTCCATAAGACACATATGGAGCAGGGGATTTAACCCTTACATCTCTCTCCAGGGGAATATGTGGAGAGACACTTCTAGGGGCTTCTGTGTTGCTGGCACCTAGTAAGGTGGTTACAGTTTGGAATGCCCGACTTAATTGGGTTAATGCCTCTTGTGTAATCATGCCATCACTTCTGGGTGGCTTGTGGTCTGGAATGGAGTCTGCTTTAAGAGCATGTGGAGACATGTCTAGATGTTGGGGCGTAAGATTTGGGGGTCTGGAAATCCCTTAGTATCAGATGGATCTTGATCAATATTGTGGCGAAACCAACCTCGCCGCTGGGTTTTGGAGAGGCCTGTTTAAAAGCCTCTTGCCTCAGGATTATGGCCCATACTAACTTTTAAACCCCTGAACCTATTCAAGTGAATTTTGGATAGGTTTGTCCCCAAGTTATACTGTTTAAATTGATGTAAGTTATATGTATGGACAATGTAAACTCACAAAGTTGTAACAATTTATAATAAGTGTAACTTGTCAGCTTGGGAGGAATATGCTGGGTGTGTTTCTATTGTGCTATTGTCCCATTGTGTGTTTAAATGGTGATGTCTGTCCTGTTGTATCCACATGTGTATTGGCGATTTCCCTTTGTCCTGTGTCTCAGTCTCCCTTCTGGTCCTCTGGGGGCGTGAACGATTGGTTGCTGTACTTACATTGTATGTGTTGTAAATTACTGATTGGTTGTATTTCAAAACCCTGTGGGCAGTACTATGTTTGTGGTTTATGAATAAAAGAGGCTGTACTTGAAGTACAGTCAGACCACTGCTTGACCCTCAACACGGAACCTTGTCTCGTTCTTGGGGGGATTTACTGTATGCTGTTAGAGACTGATTGCCAGGAGTGTAAGCTGATTGTCTGATTTTCCTGTTCGTCTGCTAGCAGCTATTCGTGAGGTTCCAGTTTGGAGTGCTATTTTGTATCCAGTTCGGGAGTTTGGTGTCCTGCAGTAGCTGTGCCTGTCTCTCAGAAAGGGGCATATTGCCTAAACGGATTTTAACCCCTTGTCTGCTGAAACGGTCCGTTACAAATATCAATTATGGTATGGCTTGATTTGCCTGTCTGATGAATTTTGGAATACCGGAGATGTAACTCCTCTAAGTCACTTTTTGCCCATTGATATGCATCATGGCTGTGATCAAGGTTGTATTTTAAGTCCTTAATCTCGGCGTCTGTGACTCTGAGATTTGCTTCTAGCTGGGCTATATGGATCTCCATTCCTTGTACAGACTCGCGTCTCTTTTGTGAAAGAGTACTGACCGCCAGTAATGCATACAAAACAGGTGGCAATGTGCATAAAAGGTGTTGGTCCTTTTTGTTTTTATCTTGCAACACATCAATATATGTCAGGTATCTTTCAACCATGCCACCTAACTGCCATATCTCCCCACGTTCTTCCTTGGCTTTTTCCTGCAGTTCATTAATCCATTCATTTATATCTTTATCAATTTTATTCCATGAGTGTATATATTCAACAACATTATGTATCAGCTGCATTGGGCTACGTGGACTGCCTTCTGTAACATAGCCACTACCCAGGTGTCACGCTGGGTAGGATACAAGATACAATAGAAAAACAGAAAACCAAGAAATAAGTGTCTAGGCCAGAAGCTGTGAATAAAGGTCACCTCCTAGTAAATCCCTACCAACTCTCCCTAGACTTCTGTGCCCACGTTCAGACCCTGAAGGTGGGAATAAACGTGCCCCCGTGCCTAAGACTGAAGAAACCCTAAGATAGGGGAAAAGGGGAAAAGAGACAGCCTGCTTCCTCAAGCAAGGAGGGAGCAGGTGTCTCCCTAACAGCCAAGACAGAACACAAGAGAGAAACAAAACCAACTTATCTGTAGCTGAGCAGAAACAGCAATTCCTTCCTTCCACAGAGGAAGATAGAAGCTATAACCCGCACAGGACACTGGTAAAAGGGAGTAATTTTAACTCATACAAACGACCCCACCCAGTGCACCTGGAAGGAGGCGGATACAGCTCAAATCCAAACCCAAAACAAAACAAACTACACATGTGCTGCTAGCCTGGCAGAGCTCCGCACATAACCTGAGCAGGGCATGACAGTACCCCCCCCTTCTACGGGTGACCTCCGGACACCCCGTCCCAACTTTATCCGGGTGGGCCCTGTGAAAGGCCCTCACCAGTCGGCTGGCACTAACATCCACAGCCGGAACCCACATCCTCTCCTCGGGGCCGTATCCCCTCCATTGCACCAGGTACTGAAGGGAACCCCAAAGAACACGTGAGTCGAGAACCCTAGAGATCTCGAACTCTAAATTTCCATCAACCAGAACAGGGGGAGGGGGCAATGGCGATGGTTCCACCGGTTTCACATATTTGTTCAGTAAAGACCTGTGGAACACATCATGGATCCTCCAGATCTGCGGAAGATCCAGACGAAACGCAACTGGATTGACAACCGCAGATATTTTGTAAGGTCCAATAAATCTTGGACCCAGTTTCCAAGATGGCACTCTCAGTTTAATTTTTTTTGTAGATAACCACACCAGATCACCCACACACAGGTCTGGACCAGTCATACGTCTCTTGTCAGCCATTCGCTTATACCTCTCACCCATCTTCTCCAAATTCACTTGTATTCTCCGCCAGATAGAAGACAAGGCAGAAGAAAATCTCTCCTCCTCTGGCATCCCAGAGGAACTAGTCCCAGAAAAGGTACCAAACTGAGGATGAAAACTGTATGCGCCAAAAAATGGCGACTTACCCGTGGACACCTGCCTACGGTTATTTAAAGCAAATTCTGCTAGGGATAAGAATGAGGACCAGTCCTCCTGGTTCTCAGCCACAAAGCACCTCAAGTAGGTCTCCAGGTTTTGATTAGTACGCTCTGTCTGCCCATTCGACTGCGGATGAAAAGCCGAAGAGAGCGAAAGTTGAATGCCAAGCCGAGAGCAGAACGCCCTCCAAAACCTGGAAACAAACTGCGTGCCCCTATCAGAAACCACATCCGAGCGAATGCCATGTAATTTCATGATATTATCAACAAAAACCTGATCAAGAGTCTTGGCATTGGGCAAATTAGCTAATGATACAAAGTGAGCCATTTTACTAAAACGGTCAACAACCACCAGAATCGTCGTTTTCCCGGAGGAACTCGGCAGATCCGTAATAAAGTCCATAGACAAGTGCGTCCAAGGACGAGATGGAATAGGCAAAGGAAGAAGTGAACCAGAAGGTCGAGTGTGAGCAACCTTTGACCGTGCACAGGTCTCACAAGCTGCTACGTAATCCTCAACACTCTTACGTAACCCGGGCCACCAGAACCTCCGGGAAATAAGGGTGGACTTGCCACTAGGATGTCCAGCAAGGACAGTATTGTGATGTTCCTTGAATACCTTGTATCTCAGTCCATAAGGAACAAACAACCTCCCTGGGGGACAAGAATCAGGGGCCCCCTCCTGGACTCCCAACACCTCCATCTCCAATTCGGGGTACAGAGCGGAGACCACCACCCCATCAGCCAAAATCGGAGCAGGATCCTCTGAATCACCTCCCCCAGGAAAACTACCAGACAATGCATCTGCCTTGACGCTTTTAACCCCCGTGCTCAAAGTAACCACAAAATTTAACCTAGTAAAGAACAGTGATTATCTAGCCTGTCTAGGATTCAGACGCTTGGCAGATTGCAGGTAAGGCAAATTCTTATGATCAGTATATACCGTAACGGGATGAGACGCCCCCTCCAACCAGTGACGCCATTCCTCAAAGGCCAATTTGATGGCCAGCAATTCGCTATCTCCTACATCATAATTCCTCTCGGCGACCGAGAACTTCTTGGAAAAAAAAGCACACGGAACCCATTTGCCAGGAGATGAAGCCTGCGACAACACTGCTCCAACCCCCACCTCTGACGCATCCACCTCCACCACAAATGGCTGAGACACATCGGGCTGCATCAGAATGGGAGCAGACGCAAAACACTCCTTAGTCATATCGGTCAGAGGTTTTACAATGGTAGAATAGTTCAAGATACATTTTCTATAATAATTGGTAAACTCCAAAAACCCCATCAAAGCTTTCTGATTCTCCGGTTGGTCCCATTCCAGAACCGCCCGGACCTTTTCGGGGTCCATACGAAAACCAGAGTCAGAAAGCAGATATCCCAGAAACTGAAGCTCCTGCACAGAAAACACACATTTCTCCAATTTGGCATATCATTTATTCTCCCGAAGGATCGACAAACCCTGTCTCACGTGATCCTGATTGGTCTTCAGATCAGGAGAGTAAATTAGAATGTCATCCAAGTAAATTACCATGAACCTTCCCACAAAATGATGGAAAATGTTATTGACAAATCGCTGAAACACTGCTGGCGCGTTAGTTAACCCAAAAGGCATAACAAGATTCTCGAAATGACCCTCGTGCGTATTGAAGGTCGTTTTCCACTCATCCCCTTCCTTGATTCTGATCAGATTGTAGGCCTCTCTTAAATCTAACTTGGAGAACAACTTGGCTCCAACAATTTTATCAAAAGGGTCAGAGATCAAAGGAAGGGGATACGAATCTCGGACCGTAATACGGTTCAATTCCCGGAAATCCAAACAAGGTCTAAGCGATCCATCCTTTTTCTTTACAAAGAATAAACCAACTGCAACCGGAGACTTAGATGGTCTAATATGACCTTTTGCCAAACTCTCTGCAATATACTTCCGCATGACCTCTCTTTCAGGTTGAGAAAGATTGTACAGCCGAGACTTTGGCAACTTAGCCCCTGGGATAAGATTAACTGAACAATCAAAGTCAGGATGAGGAGGCAATTCCTGAGCCCCACTCTCCGAAAAGACATCCGTGAAATCTGAGAGATAATGAGGTAAAAGCGTAGTAGACACACCAGAGATAGATGTGCCCAGACAATTGTCCGAACAAAATTCACTCCAACCAGTGATCTGTCTTGCCTGCCAATCTATAATTGGGTTATGTTTAGTCAACCACGGTAACCCTAAGACTATAGGAGCGGGCAAGTCCTTCATGACAAAACAAGAAATGATCTCAACATGTGAATCACCCACCCTTAACTGAATACCAATAGCAATATGAGTGAGACTCATTTGAGAAAGAGGGGAAGAGTCAATTGCGAAAACCGGAATCTCTCTTTCTAAAGTGCAAGTACTTAGGCTCAGATTTTGAAGAAAAAGAAAATCTATAAGGTTTACCCCAGCACCACAGTCAAGGAATACTTCAACATTAAATTCTAGCGCCACCATAGCTGGAAGGAGAAAATGAGTATTACAGGGAGCTTGCATACCTGCTTTCTCCGCCACCCCATTCACACTTCCAAGAGTCAGGGATGTTTTTTTTTTTCTTTTTATGTAAACCTCTTTGTGATTCTTTATCATCAACATGCGGTTTAACTAAAGGACAAGCAAAAATAAAATGACCACTTTCTCCACAGTAATAACAAAGCTTATGCAACCTCCTAAAGTTCCTATTACCAGAACAGAAAGACACCTGACCCAGCTGCATGGGTTCCTCCCCTACCCCAGAGTTACATGTCATATCACCCTGGGGAACAGGTGAGACGAAACCACTCACAGAAGGGATCCTTCGCACGGAGGTAACCTTACACCTCTCTCTAATATGTCTATCTAAACGTACTGCCAAAGACATAGCATTCTCCAATGTATCCGGGTACTCATGAAAAGCAAGGGCATCTTTTAATCTCTCAGATAACCCCTGACAAAACTGACTACGTAGCGCGGGGTCATTCCACTCTGACTCAGTAGCCCATCTCCTAAATAGTGATGTCCCGAATAGTTCGCCGGCGAATAGTTCCCGGCGAACATAGCTTGTTCGAATGCGCCGGGGCGGGCGAACATATGCGATGTTCGGTCCGCCCCCTATACATCATCATTGAGTAAACTTTGACCCTGTACCTCACAGTCAGCAGACACATTCCAGCCAATCAACAGCAGACCCTCCCTCCCAGACCCTCACACCTCCTGGACAGCATCCATTTTAGATTCATTCGGAAGCTGCATTCTCAGTGAGAGGAGGGACAGTGCTGCTGCTGCTGATTCAATAGGGAAAGCGTTAGCTAGGGCAATGTTCTGTGTCCACAGACTCATCTGCTGTAAGGACAGCGTCCTGAAAGCACCCCAAAAAGCCCTTTTCAGGGCTGATACATCAGTCTGCTTTTTTTATATATATATATATATATATATATATATTGCAGTTGCCTGCCCGTGTGTGAGAGGCTGCAGGCTCAGTCACAGACAGTACTGTGTGCACACCATTCATACAGGGTGTGACAGAAAATACCTCGCAGATAAAAAAAAATTCTATTTAATCTTTTTCTGTGATATAATCACAGTTGCAAGCCCGTGTGTGTCAGGCCCACACAGACTGTATTGTGGCCACTGGCTAGGCCTCCACTCATACCGTTACAGGGTGTCACTCACTCAAATACCTTTAAGATAAAAAAAAAATTCTATTTAATATTTTTCTGTGATATAATCACATTTGTATGCCCGTGTGTGTAAGGCCCACACAGACTGTACTGTGGCCACTGGCTAGGCCTCCACTCATACCGTTACAGGGTGTCACTCAATCACAAATACCTTGCAGATAAAAAAAAAATTGATTTAATCTTTTTCTGTGATATAATCACAGTTGCAAGCCAGTGTGTGTCAGGCCCACACAGACTGTATTGTGGCCACTGGCTAGGCCTTCACTTATATCATTACAGGGTGTCACTCACTCAAATACCTTGCAGATAAAAAAAATTCTATTTCATATTTTTCTGTGATACTCCTCTACTCCTCCTACTCCATCCTCTTCCATAACCTCCTCAGCTGAGTCCTCTTCTGCTGCGGCGTCTGGCTGCACATCAACTGAATCCCCCCAGCTCCCCAGGGGCTATTCCACATCCCGGATACGACAGTGTCACGCTGTCTTGGGGTTGACTTGCCTGAAAGCAGAGAGCCACACCGGACCAGCACTCCTGTCCACCCTGAACACACAAGTGGATCAGTGGCTGACCCCGCACCAACTGGAGATCGGCAAAGTGGTGTGTGACAATGGAAGCAATTTGTTGGCGGCATTGAATTTGGGCAAGATGTCACATGTGCCGTGCATGGCACATGTGTTGAATCTCATCGTACAACGCTTTGTGGCTAAGTACCCAGGCTTACAGGATGTCCTCAAGCAGGCCAGGAAGGTGTGTGGCCATTTCAGGCTTTCCTACACGGCCATGGCAAACTTTTCAGACATTCAGCGACGAAACAACATGCCAGTGAGGCGCTTGATTTGCGACAGCCCGACACGTTGGAATTCAACACTCCTAATGTTCGACCGCCTGCTCCAACAAGAAAAAGACGTCAACGAGTATTTGTATGACCGGGGTGCTAGGACAGCTTCTGTGGAGCTGGGATTTTTTTTGCCACGTTACTGGACTCTCATGCGCAATGCCTGTAGGCTCACGCGTCCTTTTGAGGAGGTGACAAACCTAGTCAGTCGCACCGAAGGCACCATCAGCGACCTCATCCCATTTGTTTTCTTCCTGGAGCGTGCCCTGAGAAGAGTGCTGCATCAGGCTGTAGATGAGCGTGAAGAGGAAGAGTTGTGGTCACCATCACCACCAGAAACAGCCTTGTCATCATCGCTTGCCGGACCTGCGGCAACGCTGCAAGAGGAGTATGAGGAAGAGGAGTCAGAGGAGGAATGTGGCTTTGAGGAGGAGGAAGACCAACCACAGCAGGCATCCCAGGGTGCTCGTTGTTGTCACCTATCTGGGACCCGTGGTGTTGTACGTGGCTGGGGTGAAGAACAGACCGTCAATGACATCAGTGAGGACGAGGAACGGGAAATGAGTAGCTCGGCATCCAACCTTGTGCAAATGGGGTCTTTCATGCTGTCATGTCTGTTGAGGGACCCTCGTATAAAAAGGATGAAGGTGAACGACCTGTACTGGGTGGCCACGCTACTAGACCCCCGGTATAAGCAGAAAGTGGCGGAAATGTTACCAAATTACCGAAAGTCAGAAAGGATGCAGCAGTTCAAAACAAAACTAAAAAATATGCTTTACACAGCTTATAAGGGGGATGTCACAGCACAACGGGAATCTAACAGGGGAAGAGGTGAAAATAATCCTCCTCCTACCACGACCACGGCGGCAAGGACAGGACGCTTTAGAGATGTGTTGCTGATGGAGGACATGAGGAGCTTTTTCAGTCCTACACATCGCCACAGCCCTTCGGGATCCAGCCTTAGAGAACGACTCGACCGACAGGTAGCAGACTATCTCGCCTTAACTACAGATATCGACACTCTGAGGAGCTATGAACCCCTTGACTACTGGGAGTGCAGGCTTGACCTGTGGCCTGAGCTATCCCAGTTTGCGATAGAACTTCTGGCCTGCCCCGCTTCAAGTGTCCTGTCAGAAAGGACCTTCAGTGCAGCAGGAGGCATTGTCACTGACAAAAGAAGTCGCCTCGGTCAAAAAAGTGTTGATTACCTCACCTTCATTAAGATGAATGAGGCATGGATTCCGAAGGGACTGACAGTGGGGGATACGTTTGACTAACAAAAGGCCTGATGACATGCCTTGGCCTCAAAATGGTCCCCACACTGCTGTATTGAATGTCTGCATACCGGATGACTTTCGTGAATTCTCCGCCACCAACTAGGGTTCAAGCCGCAATGTTTTAGTCACCTTTCTGCCTTGAAAACATCAATTTTTCCGGCCGCTGCTACAACAGCGGCTGCAACAATAGCATTGTTTTTCAGGCATGTGTACATGCCTAATTTTTCTGGCCTCTGGTGCTGCACTGTGGCTGGAAAAACAAAACAAAAAAAAAAGGCACATACAAGTGTCAATTCCCTTTCGTGATCGTTACCTTGTTGTGGAGAGGGGGCTTGCGTATCACAATGAAGATATCATCACCTCTATGAGTGTGCTGGCAATGTTGCCACACCCCAAATGATAAAGCCATTGCTTCATTATGATCAGACCAAAAGCGATCGGCTGGATAATTTTTCATAGAAAAAATATAATTATTATATATATTTTTTTTTAAGTTGTATGGGTGGGTTTTTAATCCATAAAATAAAAAAATCATAATAAAGTCTCTTAATAGTTTATTAGAAATAATCAATCAATTCCAATACAAAGCAAGTACAAAGCTCAGAACTAAATTATTTCAGGATGTCGTAATGGTTCGTTAATTCGACAATGGTTAATCAATTCGACACACGTCCCCAGATAGGGAACGTAACAGGGATTAAACTGATAGGAATAGTACTAGTTAAGACACCACTCATATAGGGTGTCACAGCACATTGCTCCGTGCACGCGCAGTGCCCCAACTTGGGAGTAAGAGGACCGACCAAGCTGCTTTTTCCATCTCTCGGTTCCTAAAATCAATTCAGTTTGGTGTATCAGAGTTTGGTCTGCCACAGTGAAGGCAGTCGAAGGTACCCAACCTAAAAATTTTTTCACAAAAGGCAATCCCTGATATGGGACGTAACAGGGATTAAACTGATGAGAAGAGAGAACTAAAGAAAATACCACTCATATCGGGTGTGACAGTAAATTGCACGGCGCAGACGCAGTGACCGTGGCGTGGATTCAAACAAAGGGGAGGGAGCCAGCGTTTTTTTTAACCATCTCCCCGTTCGAAAAATCAATTTAATAAATGGATCCCAGATTGGGGACCATACAGGGATTAAACTGATGAGAATAGTACTACAGAAAATAGCACTCATATTGGGTGTGACAGTAAATTGCACGGCGCAGACGCAGTGACCGTGGCGTGGATCCAAACAAAGGGGAGGGAGCCAGCGTTTTTTTAACCATCTCCCCGTTCGAAAAATCAATTTAATAAATGGACCCCAGATTGGGGACGTAACAGGGATTAAACTGATGAGAAGAGAGAACTACAGAAAATACCACTCATATCGGGTGTGACAGTAAATTGCACAGCGCAGACGCAGTGACTGTGGCGTGGATTCAAACAAAGGGGAGGGAGCCAGCGTATTTTTAACCATCTCCCCGTTCGAAAAATAAATTTAATAAATGGATCCCAGATTGGGGACATAACAGGGATTAAACTGATGAGAATAGTACTACAGAAAATACCACTCACGGGTGTGACAGTAAATTGCACAGCGCAGACGCAGTGACCATGGCGTGGATCCAAACAAAGGGGAGGGAGCCAGCACTTTTTTAACCATCTCCCCGTTTGAAAAATCAATTTAATAAATGGACCCCAGATTGGGGACGTAACAGGGATTAAACTGATGAGAAGAGTGAACTACAGAAAATACCCCTCATATCGTGTGTGAGAGTAAATTGCACGGCGCAGACGCAGTGACCGTGGCGTGGATTCAAACAAAGGGGAGGGAGCCAGCGTTTTTTTTTAACCATCTCCCCGTTTGAAAAATCAATTTAATAAATGGACCCCAGATTGGGGACGTAACAGGGATTAAACTGATGAGAAGAGAGAACTACTGAAAATACCACTCATATCGGGTGTGACAGTAAATTGCACGGCGCAGACACAGTGACCGTGGCGTAGATTCAAACAAAGGGGAGGGAGCCAGCGTTTTTTTAACCATCTACCCGTTCGAAAAATCAATTTAATAAAAGGATCCCAGATTAGGGACCATACAGGGATTAAACTGATAAGAATAGTACTACAGAAAATACCTCTCACGGGTGTGACAGTAAATTGCACGGTGCAGACGCATTGACCATGGCGTGGAATCAAACAAAGGGGAGGGAGCCGGCGTTTTTTTAACCATCTCCTGGTTCGAAAAATCCATTTAATAAATGGATCCCAGATTGGGGACCATACAGGGATTAAAATGATGAGAATAGTACTACAGAAAATACCACTCATGGGTGTGATAGTAAATTGCACAGCGCAAACGCAGTGACCGTGGCATGGATTCAAACAAAGGGGAGGGAGCCAGCATTTTTTTAACCATCTCCCCGTTCGAAAAATCAATTTAATAAATGGACCCCAGATTGGGGATGTAACAGGGATTAAATTGATGAGAAGAGAGAACTACAGAAAATACCACTCATATCGGGTGTGAGAGTAAATTGCACGGTGCAGACGCAGTGACCGTGGCATGGATTCAAACAAAGGGTAGGGAGCCGGCGTTTTTTTAACCATCTCCTGGTTCGAAAAATCTATTTAATAAATGGATCCCAGATTGGGGACCATACAGGGATTAAAATGATGAGAATAGTACTACAGAAAATACCACTCATGGGTGTGACAGTAAATTGCACGGTACAGACGCAGTGACCGTGGCATGGATTCAAACAAAGGGGAGGGAGCCAGCATTTTTTTAACCATCTCCCCGTTCGAAAAATCAATTTAATAAATGGACCCCAGATTGGGGATGTAACAGGGATTAAATTGATGAGAAGAGAGAACAACAGAAAATACCACTCATATCGGGTGTGACAGTAAATTGCACGGCGCAGACGCAGTGACCGTGGCATGGATTTAAACAAAGGGGAGGGATCCAGCGTTTTTTTTAACCATCTCCCTGTTCGAAAAATCTATTTAATAAATGGACCCCAGATTGGGGACGTAACAGGGATTAAACTGATGAGAAGAGAGAACTACAGAAAAGACCACTCATTTCGGGTGTGACAGTAAATTGCACGGTGCAGACGCAGTGACCGTGGCGTGGATTCAAACAAAGGGGAGGGAGCCAGCGTTTTTTTAACCATCTCCCCGTTCGAAAAATCAATTTAATAAATGGATCCCAGATTGGGGACGTAACAGGGATTAAACTGATGAGAAGAGAGAACTACAGAAAATACCACTCATATCGGGTGTGACAGTAAATTGCACAATGCAGGCGCAGTGACTGTGGCGTGGATTCAAACAAAGGGGAGGGAGCCAGCGTTTTTTTAACCATCTCCCCGTTCGAAAAATAAATGTAATAAATGGATCCCAGATTGGGGAACGTACAGGGATTAAAATGATGAGAATGGTACTACAGAAAATACCACTCACGGGTGTGACAGTAAATTGCACGGCGCAGACGCAGTGACCATGGCGTGGATTCAAACAAAGGGGAGGGAGCCAGCACTTTTTTAACCATCTCCCCATTTGAAAAATCCATTTAATAAATGGACCCCAGATTGGGGACGTAACAGGGATTAAACTGATATGAAGAGAGAACTACAGAAAATACCCCTCATATCGGGTGTGAGAGTAAATTGCACGGCGCAGACGCAGTGACTGTGGCGTGGATTCAAACAAAGGGGAGGGAGCCAGCGTTTTTTTAACCATCTCCCCGTTCGAAAAATCTATTTAATAAATGGATTCTAGATTGGGGACCATACAGGGATTAAACTGATGAGAATAGTACTACAGAAAATACCACTCACGGGTGTGACAGTAAATTGCACGGCGCAGACGCAGTGACCATGGCGTGGATTCAAACAAAGGGGAGGGAGCTAGCGATTTTTAACCATCTCCCCGTTCGAAAAATCTATTTAATAAATGGACCCCAGATTGTGGACGCAACAGGGATTAAACTGATGAGAATAGTACTACAGAAAATACCACTCATACCGGGTGTGACAGTAAATTGCATGGCGCTAACGCAGTGACCGTGGCGTGGATTCAAACAAAGGGTGGTGAGCCAGCTTTTTTTTAACCATCTCCCCGTTCGAAAAATCCATTTAATAAATGGATCCCAGATTGGGGACCATACAGGGATTAAACTGATGAGAATAGTACTACAGAAAATACCAATCATACCGGGTGTGACAGTAAATTGCACGGCCAGACGCAGTGACCATGGCGTGGATTCAAACAAAGGGGAGGGAGCCAGCGTTTTTTTTAACCATCTCCCCGTTTGAAAAATCAATTTATTAAATGGACCCCAGATTGGGGATGTAACAGGAATTAAACTGATGAGAAGAGAACTACAGAAAATACCACTCATATCGGGTGTGACAGTAAATTGCACGGTGCAGACGCAGTGACCGTGGCGTGGATTCAAACAAAGGGGAGGGAGCCAGCGTTTTTTTAACCATCTCCCCGTTCGAAAAATAAATGTAATAAATGGATCCCAGATTGGGGAACATACAGGGATTAAAATGATGAGAATGGTACTACAGAAAATACCACTCACGGGTGTGACAGTAAATTGCACGGCGCAGACGCAGTGACCCATGGCGTGGATTCAAACAAAGGGGAGGGAGCCAGCACTTTTTTAACCATCTCCCCATTTGAAAAATCCATTTAATAAATGGACCCCAGATTGGGGACGTAACAGGGATTAAACTGATATGAAGAGAGAACTACAGAAAATACCCCTCATATCGGGTGTGAGAGTAAATTGCACGGCGCAGACGCAGTGACTGTGGCGTGGATTCAAACAAAGGGGAGGGAGCCAGCGTTTTTTTAACCATCTCCCCGTTCGAAAAATCTATTTAATAAATGGATTCTAGATTGGGGACCATACAGGGATTAAACTGATGAGAATAGTACTACAGAAAATACCACTCACGGGTGTGACAGTAAATTGCACGGCGCAGACGCAGTGACCATGGCGTGGATTCAAACAAAGGGGAGGGAGCTAGCGATTTTTAACCATCTCCCCGTTCGAAAAATCTATTTAATAAATGGACCCCAGATTGTGGACGCAACAGGGATTAAACTGATGAGAATAGTACTACAGAAAATACCACTCATACCGGGTGTGACAGTAAATTGCATGGCGCTAACGCAGTGACCGTGGCGTGGATTCAAACAAAGGGTGGGGAGCCAGCTTTTTTTTAACCATCTCCCCGTTCGAAAAATCCATTTAATAAATGGATCCCAGATTGGGGACCATACAGGGATTAAACTGATGAGAATAGTACTACAGAAAATACCAATCATACCGGGTGTGACAGTAAATTGCACGGCCAGACGCAGTGACCGTGGCGTGGATTCAAACAAAGGGGAGGGAGCCAGCGTTTTTTTTAACCATCTCCCCGTTTGAAAAATCAATTTAATAAATGGACCCCAGATTGGGGATGTAACAGGAATTAAACTGATGAGAAGAGAACTACAGAAAATACCACTCATATCGGGTGTGACAGTAAATTGCACGGTGCAGACGCAGTGACCGTGGCGTGGATTCAAACAAAGGGGAGGGAGCCAGCGTTTTTTTAACCATCTCCCCGTTTGAAAAATCAATTTATTAAATGGATCCCAGATTGGGGACCATACAGGGATTAAACTGATGAAAATAGTACTACAGAAAATACCACTCATGGGTGTGACAATAAATTGCACGGTGCAGACGCAGTGACCGTGGCGTGGATTCAAACAAAGGAGATGGAGCCGGCGTTTTTTTTAACCATCTCCCCGTCTGAAAAATCAATTCAATTCACCTTTCGGGGACCCTTGGTGTTGTACGTGGCTGGGTGGAGAAAGAAACCTTCAATGACAACAACTGGACATGGCTAGCTTGGTATCCAACCTTGTGCAAATGAGAAGTTTGCTGTTGGGCAAATGGACTGTTTGCGATTGTTTGCGGTGCATTAAAAGGGGAGTTTGGTCTGTCAATGTCTGTGAAGCGGGCGTAACCCTTACACTACCTGATCGATACAACATCATACCTGATCGTATACACACACTGGATGTTTTAAACCACGTTGTTCAAAAAAATTTGGGATTGTTAGGTGATTTATGCCCTTTATGGATTAAAATCTAACTCTGCGTCAATTGTGTAATTTTCCATGGGAGTTTTGCCATGGATCCCCCTCCGGCATGCCACAGTCCAGGTGTTAGTCCCCTTGAAACAACTTTTCCATCACTACTGTGGCTAGAAAGAGTCCCTGTGGGTTTTAAAATTCGCCTGCCTATTGAAGTCTATGGCGGTTCGCCCGTTCGCAAACATTTGCAGAAATTCGCGTTCGCCGTTCGCGAACGGAAAATTTTATGTTCGCAACATCTCTACTCCTAAATTCAACGCAGTAAGCCTCTGCAGTATGTTCACCTTGTAATAAATTACGCAATTTAGATTCCACCATCGAGACCAGATCTGGGTCATCATAAATTAATCCCAAGGCTTTAAAAAATTCTTCCACTGACCCGAGGGCCAGAGAACCGGACGGCAGAGAAAAGGCCCAGGATTCTGCATCCCCTTTAAGCCGCGATATGATTATCCCTACCCTCTGACTCTCATCACCAGATGAATATGTACGGAGCCGAAAATACAGCTTGTATGACTCTCTAAAGCGGATAAAGTCATCCACACCCCCCTGCAAATCTATCAGGGAGAGCGACTCTAGGCTCCCCAAAAATTTTACTTTCTCCTATTGCACCTGATGCCAGAGCATTCTGACACCGTGTAACCGAATTACGCAGATCAGCAACCTCTAGCGATAATCCCTGCATGCGATCAACTAGTGAATCCATTGACTCCATCTCAAAGCAGCTGAGAAATGGCAGTCTAAGTATTGGCGGGTTATAATGTCACGCTGGGTAGGATACAAGATACAATAGAAACACAGAAAACCAAGAAACAAGTGTCTAGGCCAGAAGCTGTGGATAAAGGTCACCTCCTAGCAAATCCCTACCAACTCTACCTGGACTTCTGTGCCCACGTTCAGACCCTGAAGGTGGTAATAAACGTGCCCCCGTGCCTAAGAGTGAAGAAACCCTAAGATCCCTAAGATAGTGGAAAAGGGAAAAAGAGACAGCCTGCTTCCTCAAGCAAGGAGGGAGCAGGTGTCTCCCTAACAGCCAAGACAGAACACAAGAGAGAAACAAAACCAACTTATCTGTAGCTGAGCAAAAACAGCAATTCCTTCCTTCCTTCCTTCAACAGAGCAAGATAGAAGCTATATATTTATCTTGATTGCGCAGCCGGCATCGCTTCTGTCTTCTTTCTTTGCTGTGTGCAGGAACAGGACCTGTGGTGAAGTCACTCCGGTCATCACATGATCCATCACATGATCTTTTACCATGGTGATGGATCATGTGATGGACCATGTGATGATCGGAGTGACGTCACCACAGGTCCTGTTCCTGCACACAGCAAAGAAAGAAGACAGAAGCGATGCCGGCTGCGCGATCAAGTGGATTAAGGTGATTTAAATGTATATTATTATTTTTTTAACCCCTCCAGCGCTATTTTACTATGCATTCTGTATTCAGAATGCTATTATTTTCCCTTATAACCATGTTATAAGGGAAAATAATACACTCTACAGAACACCGATCACAAGCTCGAACTTCTGTGAAGAAGTTTGGGTTTGGGTACCAAACATGCGCGATTTTTCTATCGCGAGTGCAAAACGCATTACAATGTTTTGCACTCGCGCGTAAAAATCGTGCATGTTCCCGCAACGTACCCGCACCTTTTCCCGCAACGCCCGTCTAAAAGAGGCCTAAGAGTGTATAGGATCTACAACCTAGTTGTAATCTCTGTGGGCAAATATCCACTGGATATCATACAGAACCTACAAAAAAAAAGGAATGAACAAAGCGCTAGGTGCTACATAGCGTAGTAGAGTTAGAGATAACAGTGAACGATTTGGGTTATGGGAGCTTGCTAGTTTATTGCTCTCTCCTTATTGGGTTGTGATAAGATACAACCACTATACATGTGTAGGCAGATCGTAGTACACTTTTTTTCTTTTCCAGTGTGGGACATCTGAGCCTCAAAGAGCACAGCCGACAGGCCCCCTGTGCAGCTCTGACAAGCCGTGCTGCTGTGGAGCTAGGCTTTCGGGTTTTCTTATTCACAGCGCTGCCGAGATAGCGTCCTTTGTTTCTGTTCTAGCTCATCAGGGGCTGAAGCGTTGATGCCGAAGGGGGCAGTGATTTATATGGTGTGTACAGTATGTTTGCTTATGAGGTTAAAATAAATAGACAATAAAATGGATAAGTGGATGTGTAGAAAATACTTTCTGGATATAAATGTATGTCTTCAGGTTACCAAGAGATGGGCGCTGCTGCCCTGGTTGCAGAGGGATAAGCCCTGCCGTCCCTGTCACAGGAGGATGCTGGCTGCTGCCCAGATGGAGCCAATGTCCTGCAAAGCGTTGTATCTAGGATAGGGGGTGACTTCTCAGCAACAGCAGGGGTGTCGGCATCTCTTCCTTAATTACATGATGGAGTGCATTGTGGGCTGCTTTACTATGGCACTTCACACTGTTGTGAAGCTCTAGATACATCAGAAACCGCAGTGTGGGGTGGACATAAGATATAGTGATGTTGCGGTAAATCTTATATCATGCCGCATGTAGAGAACTTGTGCTTGATATATCACTTACAGGGGGCATATAATTACGTCTGAAGGTTATAGAATGTCTGGTAGGTTATTAGCCTGGTTGTCTTACAGGTGTTTCTGGGATTGTGCGTATGGCTGTTCATGTACAGTAATTTGGCAGGAAGCCGTTGTTATGGGTGGAAGATCCTGTGCTATAATATAATGCGCATCCTATGCTATAATGCATATATATATACAGTACAGACCAAAAGTTTGGACACACCTTCTCATTCAAAGAGTTTTCTTTATTTTCATGACTATGAAGACATCAAAACTATGAATTAACACATGTGGAATTATATACATAACAAACAAGTGTGAAACAACTGAAAATATGTCATATTCTAGGTTCTTCAAAGTAGCCACCTTTTGCTTTGATTACTGCTTTGCACACTCTTGGCATTCTCTTGATGAGCTTCAAGAGGTAGTCACCTGAAATGGTCTTCCAACAGTCTTGAAGGAGTTCCTAGAGATGCTTAGCACTTGTTGGCCCTTTTTGCCTTCACTCTGCGGTCCAGCTCAGCCTAAACCATCTCGATTGGGTTCAGATCCGGTGACAGTGGAGGCCAGGTCTTCTGGCGCAGCACCCTATCACTCTCCTTCATGGTCAAATAGCACTTACTTTCAAAGTTTTCCAAATTTTTCGGCTGCCTGACTGACCTTCATTTCTTAAAGTAATGATGGCCACTCGTTTTTCTTTACTTAGATGCTTTTTTCTTGCCATAATTAGGGATGAGCGAACCCGAACTGTATAGTTCGGGTTCGTACCGAATTTTGGGGTGTCCGTGACACGGACCCGAACCCGAACATTTTCATAAAAGTCCGGGTTCGGGTTCGATGTTCGGCGCTTTCTTGGCGCTTTTGAAAGGCTGCAAAGCAGCCAATCAACAAGCGTCATACTACTTGCCCCAAGAGGCCATCACAGCCTTGCCTACTATTGGCATGGCTGTGATTGGCCAGTGCAGCATGTGACCCAGTCTCTATATAAGCTTGGGTCACGTAGCGCTGCACGTCACTCTGCTGATTCAAGCATAGGGAGAGGTTGCTGCTGCGACGTTAGGGCGAGATTAGGCAGATTAACTCCTCCAAAAGACTTAATTCAGTGATCGATCTCCAGCTGTGGATCATTGAAGTGCTGATATTGAATTGCTCACTTTTTTTAGGCTGCCCAGAGCGTTTTTATATCACTTTTTTCTTGGGTGATCGGCGGCCATTTTGTGGCTTGTGGTGCGCCAGCACAAGCTACAACCAAGTGCATTTAACCATTAATAGTGTGGTTATTTTTTGCTATATCCTACATCAGGTGCAGGCTGAGCCTGTGTCACCCAAGTGCATTTAACCATCAATAGTGTGGTTATATTTTTTGG